>NC_028351.1:14027517-14072172 GCF_000741045.1 Vigna radiata var. radiata
TTTTGAAAGCATCAGAAGTAACATTTTGAGTAAACTGAGAAAAGCCAGAACACTGTGTTGTCAGAGGAACGTTCTTGAGAAAGCTTTTATGTTTACTGTGTTCCCTTGCCTGGTCTTGTGGAAGGAGAGGCTTACGTATCGTGTGCTGATACAAGAAGTGGACTCTCTTCAAGTTGGCAGGGCTCTCTACCTGGTCTTGTGGAAGGAGAGGCTTACGTATCGTGTGCTGATACAAGAAGTGGACTCTCTTCAAGTTGGCAGGGCTCTCTACCTGGTCTTGTGTAAGGAGAAGCACGTGAATCGTGTGTCGATTGCCAGTGCAGGTTCNCTTCAAGTTGGTAGACCTATCTCTTTCATTCTATTACTGTTTATTATCTTGTAATCTGTTAAACAATTTTTAGTGGAACTGTTAATCACTCTTTGTAGTGATTAACGACTGGACGTAGATTCTGTTGAATCGAACCAGTATAAAAATCCCTGTGTGATTTTCTTTTGCCCTATACTTATTTTATTATTTACGCACGTTATCTGCTTGGTAAATTTTCTGAAAGAAAATTGTTTAAACTTAAAAACGTAAAATTGTCTCAACTGTGACTTGTTACGCTGTACGCTCTCTGTGTTTTTAATCCGCTGCGTTAAACTCTTTAAAAATTAACCCCTCCGATACCAACATATCTCGTTTTTTACTACAAGAAAGAAATATCAACCTAATCTAAAGGTAAAAAGTAATTAATCATTATATGATTTATATTAATTAAATTAAAAATTATTTTAAAAAATTAAAATTATCAGCTTCTAATATAGTCTTTAATATTAATAAAAAAATTATAATTAATTTGTAAATTTATTGAAGACTAATTTAGGAAATGAGTTTAAATTTAACTCATTCTAAAAAAATGAACTTTTAAAGTGAAGATTCCTTACTCATAAATTATAAATATAGTGGATGTAATATTTTTTAACTATTATTATTAAATACTTTTCAATTTAATATTTAAAAAGTAACTGTGTTTTAGTCTATATGAAATCAGTGAGTTTTCATTTTGATAAATGTAAAATGTTTTTTGTATTTATCAGTATAATGTATGTGACTGTAATAATTGTTTTATTAAATATTCAAATAAATGTATATTAAAATAATGACTTGAGAATTTGAAAAAAGGGAATTCAAAGAAAAATATTTTATTATTATTAAAATAAAAATTCAAACATTTTATAAGAACTTAAAATATTTATTTCAAATATTATATAAATAATAAAATAAATCAATAATTAATAGTGAAATTATCAGTACCAAATCCTCACTCAATTAAAGAAAACGAAAATTCAAAATTCGATTAAGTTTATATACGAATATCTCATTGTTTTTAAATCTTATAAAACTATTACCCTACTCCTTTTTCATTTCACAATGGGTTTTCTGAAATATTTATATTTTAAAATATCCATAGTAAATTAAAATAGGATAAATTGTAAGGTATAATTTAATGTTTGTTTTTACACTTCGTATTCTTTTATTCTTTTTAATATTTTTAAGTTCCAAACTTCCATAAAAAATTACTATTATTTGTCTAAAACTAATTCCATCCTTGTTTTGGTAAAGTAAGAAAAATTACGAGAACTCTGGTGCCGAGCATATCCTTTTACGAGGGTTTTTACGTTGAGTATCAATGTAAGCATTAATGTAGATTTTGATATATTTTTGGTTTTGTTGGTCTGACCGGTTTATTTTAGATTCTATATATATTTATTTTGAAATTGATCATGCTTCATGGACTATACTATGAGTATGAGTTTTTTCTTTGTAATGTGCATGATATATGTGTTTGACATAATTCCATGAATCTAAAAGAGAGATTTTATGGGGGTGTTCAATAGTGTAATGTATTGATATAGGGATTCCGAAATGAGGGATGATCATGAAACACTAATAACCATTCTATATCAAGTAGAGAAGGGTAGGGTATGTCGTGAGGACTAGCAACAAGTTTTAGTCTAGGGTCTTTACATTAAACTAAGATGGTTGACGAACTAACCTTCTGTGGTAGCTTGAGTGGACAAGTTGTTTCACCAAGTCTAGAATGAATAATTGTATCTCTTAAGATTTATTAATTTATCTGTGTTGTATGCTTATTTCTATAAAAATGTTATATGATTGTTTTCAGTTAGAGCTGTCAAAATGGATCACTCGGCCCGGTCCATCAAGGGTTGGTCACTTAGTGAGTCAATCTAACCCAACTCATTTATTAAAAATTCAAATCCGGCCCGAACCACTACGGGTTGGTGGGTAAACGGGTTGACTCAATAGCTCACTTAATTACAATTTTTTTAAAATAAAAAAATTACAAACTTTTATAATTCAGATCTAAACAAATTTCACTCTCAAATTTCACTCCCAACATGGGTGTTTATTTAATTTTGAAAATAAGGAACTTAAATAATTTTTTTAAGCAAAGAAAAATAATAAATATTTTTTTATAAAATTAAAATTAAATTTTAATAAAATAAAATTAGGTAAGTGAGTCGGTGGACCAACCTGGCCCACCACGAGCCCACCACGAATTCAACCTGTATGAGCCGAGTTTAAATGAGCTGGGTTGAAATCTGACCCACATAAATACAATTTTTTCAAATCCAACCGGGCTCGAACCCATGGTGAACTGAGTTGACCAATAGGTTGTGACACATTTTGACAACTCTATTTTCAATACATTAGCTTACCTTTTTCTTTTTGTTTGTTTGCCTGTATGTTTATTTTTTTTTTTTTAATGATCACTTTAATAATATGAACAAATAAAAATGTTCTAGTTGATTTAGTGCAGGACAAGCTTAAAAATAAAATTTTTTGCTTTATTTGGAAATTAATATTATACTTTTTATTTAGCGTAAGACTACTCTTAGGTGTATATAGAATTATATATATATATATATATATATATATATATATATATATATATATATATATATGTATGTATATTATCCCAACTATTCAATTCACTTGATATTTTTTAAATTAACTTACATTTTCAAAATATTTCTTTTTTACTATAATTTTCATTATACATTTTTTTTTCTTTATGTAATTTTTTATAAGAATGTATTACATTAATAAATATAAACTCTTATTTGACAAGTTTTTACATTAAGGTAATTATAATTTCTTTTTTAATTTTTATGGTTGAAAAATTCTTTTAACTTTCAATCTTTGATAGATTTTTATTTTCTTTACTATAATTATGTAACATTTTGATAAAAATATTATTTAATTAATATTTAAGATAATTAGCAAGAAATTAAAAAGAAAATGTAAGTATGAATACATAAGTTATATACGTGTAAAACAACTTTTCCATTCATATGAAACAAAAATGGAGATTGTACCCTTTCAAATTTCTTCTACTCCATCACAAAAATATAGAAAGAAGATTCTATATGCTAAAATAAATAATTTTTTAATTACTTTATAGTATTCCGAAAGACTTTTAATATTTCTTTTATACTCAATGATAGTAAACATCCTAACAAACATATTAACTAGTCCCGATGGGGATATTGCATAATAATATCTTAATTCAAAAGTAATCAAAGATACAATGAAGAGTAAACTAGAATATCTATTAAATGTCAATTTCAATACAAGTCAATTTTAGAAGCAATAAAAAAAATTATTTAACCATAATGCCCTCAGTAAAGTTATTATTTAGAAGCTTTAATTCCATGACATCACAGACATCATCAAATACACATAAGTGAGAAGAATAAATCATCACAGACACCACATTAGTCATGTTTTCATTTTGACAATTTATAATAAGATCTAATTTTCATTATTTATTCCTACCTCATATAAAAAACCATGACTGACATATTAAAATTTGTACAGACAAGAAAAACATATATACTATTAGATCATAATTGGATTATCATGATTAAAATATAAGCATACATGTGTTTTCAAAGAAAACATGTCACCACCACTACTTAATCTTGACCATTCATGTATGGTTTACATTTATTATTATCACATCCTCTTTCATCAAGGGCCATATCAAGAGGTGTGAAAGGAAAAGAATAGATCTTGAAATAACACAGATGATTTCTGTGTGTGTATGTATCTGTATGTGTAAATACAAGAAAAAAGACATTCAAGAGACAGTATATCTGACTGAGAAAATCTTGTAGTTTAACAAAATGAGACTTTCAACATTTTTTGTTTGTGCATCAAAGTATCCCTTGGCTAATACCTGCTGCTCTTGCAGGTTTCCTTCCAGTGAAGGAAGGGAGACAATGATAAACACAAAGCAAAAAGATCTGAGACACTAGAAAATTATTTTAGCAAAAACAAATTATCTTAATGATTGCATTTAGATAAAGCTGTTTGATTTTACAGGCCATACAAATGCATATTGCTTTGAATCATTTTAAGGTACAGCTGAGTTATGGAGCTAAAGGAAACAGAAAACTCACTCAATATATTCATTTAAAAGTGGCATCATTACCTGAAGAGTGAAATTAGATTACCTGCCAAGTGAATACTAGCAGATAAATTATTCTGGATACAGTTCCTGTAAGAGACTACTACCAAACTAAACCCTTTCTTCTCCTAAACCTATCAACATGGTCTGTGCTCATACGAGATTTTTCTGGTTTGTCTGGTTTTTTGGATTTCTCAAGACGGCTATCTAAACTGTTTCTAGAAACTTCAGGGATTTCCTTACCCAATTCAGAAGAACCAGATGTTCCACCTTCAGATTCTTTTCTGGCTTTGCCTTGATTCTCAGACTCTACAGTGTCCTTTTTAGAACCATTTGCAGTTGCTTTAGATTTTCCAATTGTCTGTACAAATTTCTTTAGATGTTTAATGAATTCTGGGTAAAGCTCAAGATTACAATGCCCACCACCACTTACCCACAAGGGTTCGTACTTTACCTTGCAAAGCTCCCAGAGCTGCTTCCCATGGGACACGTCCACAACTTCATCTGCTGTCCCCTGCCCATGCAAAAATTGTAATCATCATCACTACAACTTTACCAACTTCTCAAGAAAAAGAGATCAAAAGAACACTGAAAACAAATAAGTCGCAAGTATGTATGATGAATGCCTCATAACCATTCAAAGGAACCAACTTTTACTAGTATTTTGGTCTTTAAAAAAGTTAACTTTTGTATTTGTAAGTGAGAGATTGAAGGGTAAAATAGCGGATGTAAAGTATGTGTAAAAATTTGTTGGGTGTCAAAATAATAGTACACAATATCAAATACTTAAATAGTTCACCAAACATCTCAATATGATATGGAATTTAGGCACTCCATAGTACCCACTTCCTGTCATAGCATTACCCTGAGAGTTTGTTGAAATAAAAGAGAAAAAGACATAGGTTGAATCTCTAATGTGTATCTAGCATATAGAGTTATGTATTTATAGATAGAAAAATACAAAGAAATGAGCTTAAGCTTTGTTACATCTAACTATAATATACTGAATAGGGGATATCTAACAATATCTAACAGGGTTCAATGACTATGTAAAACCTTTAACAGTGATGGGAGGCATTAACAACTCTAAAGCATTCTACTGTTGGTTAAAATTCATTGAAACTACAAAGACTTGTGAAACTCATTAACGAAAAAGTGAGATCAACAAAAGGTCATAATTTCCAATAATTTCAGCCAACAATAGTGTGTTTATAACATTTCTCAGGCCACTTACCAACACTTCTCTCAGAAGAAAAGTAAACAAGAAAGGTAACTCGTTACAATAACTACGGTCTATATTTGCAGTGGAAGTCTTTACAACAGTATTTTGTTCTTTTTTTTTGAAAGACATATGCAAGTGTAAAATGGTTTACACTGTCCATGGATTAAATCCAACAGTAGCAAATCACTTGTCTTAATCAAGCATGTTCCAGAAACATATAAAAGCATTAATTAGAGAAGTTGACTTAATTTACAGCTGAAACCTGAAAGAAAAACTAGATGCATCATCGACAAAGGCAAAGAAGATGAACATGTAACCTTAAAAGAACACAATGAATTGAAGGGGGTGGTAGGGCTGAGGGAACAGAAAAAGCCACTTACATGTATAACCAAAACAGGACATTTGACTGCACCAACCTTATCAATGTTCTGGACAGAAAAAAACAAACATGTAAAGTATCCATAGATTGAATGAAATAGATTGGAGCAGAATCAACTAAGGAGTCTGTGTACCTTGTAAATATCAAACCAGTATGTCCTTTTTACAGGGTATAGTACTCTAAGTCCAGATAAAATTGGACTATGCAAGACAACCCCTCTCAATTCTGGTATCTGTGAAGCAAGATCAAGTGTGGGACCACTCCCAACAGATTGACCATACAGTATCAATTGGTCATCTTTCACCCCGTATTGTTCTTTTAGGCATTTATATGCAGCATCAATATCTGCGTATGTATTATATTCAGTTGGCTGTTTCAACATGCAAAAAGGATGACTGTTAAGTTGCAAGCAATAATGTCACTCTAAATGAACCATCAACAACAGCATAGTATTCTGCATAAAATATTGTGGCTCTCTTGGCCAATAACTGAAAGTTTCTATTCAATGCAGATAACCTTAAAAGTTCTTGATCTTAGGTTGCTTATAAATCTGCATTTTGCCACAAAACCATTTAAACGGCTTAGATAATGTCCTTTAACATTCATTAACAAACAAGAACTGTTTTAGAATTAAGAATGTTAGCACTGTTATACTATGTTAGGACTCTTGGAATTTCTTTAAGATTTGTTTTTAGTGATCATGCTAAGTTAGGATATAAAAACATGATAAGAACATCATAGAACAAGGGCACAGTAAATCTTAATCTTACCCAATGTTTCATGCGTACTAGATAACAAATCAAATGACATTATCTTGTTATCTTGTCCAATAGTTGACATAGACTACATACTGATAGGAAAAGATAACATCACCCTATTATTGAAATCACATATAATTTCCAAATGTAATTTTTAAACACTTACAAATTATAAAAACTTTTAACAATTTAACAAAACAATACAAAATTAGTTTTTATTTATGTAGTTACTTTTCTTAACATATAACATTTGACGAAAAAATATTTAATCTTAATATTTTAATTATAAACATATTTAAAATTTACATATCAATTATTATAATTATATACAAAGTAATATCTTGACTAATGCTGATGCGGAAATACACATGACATTACCATAGATTACCAATGTGACATTGACGTATTAGCATTAGCAAACAATCAGAGGTTCCGTATGCAAAATTTTAAAACTAATGTGGTAAAATGCGTAACGGGGTAAAATGCACAATAATAATTAAAGATATAAAGGACAAAAATGTTAAACTTAAGATAAAATTTTGTATACTCTTTATGTTCTACAACTTCCAAAGTCACGAAGTCATGGCTTAGTCAATAAATAAAACTAATTTTAAACGTAATACTATTACATTTATTAATTGTATATATGACCTCCTACGACGAGTCATTTTGCAAATTAATAACAATATAATTTTAAAAAATAAATAACATGAATATATACATATACATATATATATATATATATATATATATATATATATTTAAAATTACAAATTGTTGTCTCTTAAAAATAAATCATGTCACTCATTATCCACCACTCAATAGCCTTGTTTTGGCAAGGATGGGTCCCACAGATAACAATAATTTATAATTGGGTAAAATGCATAGTATTCATTTATGTAATTTAATTTATTATCTTAAGAAATCATTTATTATCTTAATGCATAGTTATATTACAACCTTAAACATATTTAACAGGAGTTGCTTATAAATAAAAGTAAAATTTACCGGTAAATCCCACACATGAATTGTTTGAAATTGTAAGTTCCTTAAAATTGAAGACAAAATTGTAAACTTATGCAGGTGATTATTAGCTTTAGATGGATTTTTATTTTGTAACAATAATAGAATTCCTATTTGGTAACTAGGATGCAAGGTAGTGAAAATTGAGATCTAGAGATTGGAAAGAAAATCATGAACTCTGGGAGATCTTAACACAAATTGTATGATCCAACAAAACTTACATCCTAGTGGCATAGGAGCAACTCCTTCCTAGTTACGAAACTATAAACCCATAGTTTCAACCTACTTCCAAATAGAAATTCTATCCAAGTTACAAAATAATCATCCATCTAAAGCAAATAATCTTGTAGGCTAAAATCATAATCTCCATATATATTTTCAGTTCCATCAATTCCGTATCTTTCACCATTCAAATTAATAATGTCTAAATCATCGCTATAAAACTCCCACCAATTTGCTGCAGTCTTTAAATTGATTGGCCCTAGTGGTCAAGGAACATCCAAAATATTGTTCGTTTTTTGAAATTGTCAATTTGAACATCAATAAAAGTTTGTTCACTCTCATCCTTCACCATCTTTGTTAGACATTTCATTTCCAAATTAGCTTTAAATCCAGGATGATAATGCTTTTGAGGGTTAAGGAAATAGCCTACACCATGCAAAGTTCTATGAAGATGTTTGTCCACCTTTTATCAATGATATTACACAAAGGCAAATAACTAATAAAATCAAATTACATTAAGTTAGTTTTTTTTCTTTAGTTTCAAAATCACTAACTTAAATAATTACACAAATAGTTAGACTGGATACCTTGTTTTGATAGAATTGAAAGTCTTTTGAATGTTATCCTGAGCTTGGTCCATTGCTTCCTAAATCAATCCCATGACTAGTTATCAACCAATTGATGCACTTCAGAATGACGCAATGCACCCTTCAAACAAGTTATAATTTTCGTCCAAAAATCTTCATCCAAAACCACATCCTCAACTGTTTTTTTATCCTTTTCTTTAGCAAACCTATTAGACTTCCATTCATAACTAGTAAAGATTCTAATTAAAGCTCCTTTATTCTCATGAAGGCACCCAAATGTCAAGTAAAATGTGGCAAAGTGAGTAATACCTGGCCTAACCAAATCTCTTCTTTTTGTAAAATGTGTATAGAAATTAAAGAAGTTCTTGAATAGATAAATGCTGTAATGTTTTTACCTTTTGGAATTATCTCCTCGTGAATTGAGATCTTGTCATAATCCTTCAACATAGTCAACACAATATCACATGGTGTGAAACATAGTCTTTTCTTCTTTGCCTTGACATTTGACTGTACCTTCAAAGTTTACATCTATCACAACTTAGACAACATTTTCTTCCCCCACCTCTTCAACAGTGTTATCCATCATCTCAAAAAAATTCAACTATTTTGGATATAGCATATTATTCTACTGACTTCATAAACAGTTCTCTTTGATTGTTCACTAGGAAATTTATCATTGTCCTCTTATCAGTCCAACCATCAATCGTAATCATTCGTTCAATTTTCTTCCATTCATCCCTGTGTGCTTGTAAAGCAAGTGATGTTTTCACTTCCTCCTTCATAAATATGACTCCAATTTCATGATAGGATAGAGGTTTAAATCCAAAGTCATGCCTTAGAACCAAATCAAACATAGCACTAGATTTTCCCACTTTGCCACATTGAAAGGTATGGTGTTGTCATAGAAAAACCTAGCAATTACTTAACATGTTTTCTCTCACAACTTTAAACATGTTGATTGTGGCTTATGTGCAAACTACCCTCTTCTTAACAATATTTCTAAGACTGCTGCAAATGCCAAATGCTTCATTGTTTTATCTTTCCTCACCACCTTCTACAATTTCATTATCCTTGTTAAAGCTTAATTTCTTGATTAAATTTGGTTGCAAACCAACACCAATATCTCACATGTCCTTTTCACTTCTTTGGTAATACCCTTGTAAGCTCCAAAATCCTTTTGAGTACTAGTCAAGTGATGCTTGAACCGATGAACTCGCCTTGGTATTACCTTTTTGTAGTATTTGCCTTGAAGTTTCTAGTATCTCCAACAACTGAAATACAATGCTTCCTAGCTATATAACTCGTATTTCCTAAAGCAATTTGGAAGTCATGGGTATAAAGGAGTTTGAAGTTGGTTTTGAAGACACTTTAACCATTGGGAAAAAATTGATCAACAATATTAATGATTAGGTTGCAATATAGTTCAATTTATTGTAAAGGAAAAGTAGACTGGGCGGTGCATAGTGGTGGTAATAAACAATGAGAGTGACTACAAGTGATATTAAATAGCCAAAGACCATCATGAGATAGTCAGCATGATAGTCAAAATCACAACCCATAGTGTAAAATCGTAAGAGTCTACGATCTTCTTCACCCTCTCCAGTTCATTTGAAATGCGATTTTTGCAGATCATGTTAGATCACTGCCATTGTAAACTGCAAATCACATGGAAGAGGCAATTCTCACGATGCAATGCCTCCCAGAAGCACCTCTCATGAGCTAGAAACTCCTCATGATGGCACCTTCTGCAACCTTGACATTCATCACGACAATGCTTCTCAAACCTCGATGCTCCTTGCAACAACGTTCCTGATAGTCGCAGCACTTATCGTGGACATGACGTACCTGACAGCAATGGCCTTCTCATGTCCTCGACGTTCCTCATGGTAGCGCCTCGTACAACCTCAACACTCCTCATAACACTTCTGATACTGCACCATTTGAAACCTCTCATGGCAGTCCTTGTGAAGCTTTAGATTTTTAATTGGGTTTAGAATTTGCTTGACCCAATTTGGAACCCGAAACTTAATCCCAATTTTTTTTTTCTTTGAAAGCCCAACTATGACTGAAAAAACTGTAATTGCCTTTCTTCCCTAAATAAAAAATTGCGACCCAAATCATAAGTTCCATATTTTTTCTTTCAAAGCTCAATGAAAAAAATTGTGGCCATCTCTTTTCCTTGAATAAAAAACTACTACCCTCACAGAAATACCAGTGCTTGTCTTTCATGAAAAAATGTTGCCATGATTGTCACTCTCCCTTGGTTAAAAAATGTCACAACTAACCCTCTCCGTTCTCCAAAACACAAAAACTTTTGCCCTTCCTTTGGCTATTTAATTTCAATTCCAAACTCTAATCACTCTCCTTCCCATCCATCTTTCTCTTTTGTTTTTCCAATGCACGACACCACTCTGTTTCTCCAATTCATCTTTCTCCGTACTTTTTTTCCACTGCGCTGCCACCCAAAGTGAATTCCAATCATCGTTCTCCCTCAATTTTTTTCCACTATAGTGCACCCAATCTGCACTACAAAATGACTTCAAATCCAACTTCAAACTTCCCTATACCTGTGGCTGCCAAAAATGCTCCAAGAAATAAGAGTGATATAGCTTGGAGTTCGGAGCACCATAAAACTTCAATGCAAATACTGTCAAAAGGTAATAACAGGACAAGTTTATCGCTTACAAAGGTGTTACTCATGAAGTGAAGAAGGAAATGTGGGATTCTTGTTGGTTTTCAACAAAATTTAAACAAGAAGTCAAGCTTTAATATGGAGTAGGAAATGGCAAAAGCTGGAGAGAAAAGAAAACTCAGTGAAACGTCAAGCAATAGTCCTAAAATATCTTTAAGAAGAGAGTAGTCAGTATACAAGCTATCACCATGTTTAAGAAAGGTGAGAGAGAAAGCATGTGAAGCAATTGCTAGGTTCTTCTATAACAACACCAAGGTGGCAAAGAGTGAAGAATTTAATGTCATGTTTGATTTGGTATTAAGGCAAGGCAATGGATTTAAATATCCATCCTATCATGGGATTAGAGTAAAATCTTTGAAGGAGAAAGTTAAAAATACATCACTTGTTTTACAAGAACATAGCGATGAAGAAAACAAGATGTACAATTATGACTGATGGTTTGACTGATAAGAAAAGGACAATAATCTACTTCCTAGTGAATAGCTCAAAGGGAACCATGTTTATAAAGTCAATAGATGCACCTACTATATCTAAAATAGTTGAGAAAGTTTTTGAGAAGATGGATAATGTTAGGTGCTAAGTGTTTTGTGCTAGACCTAGTTCCTAGAAATCTCTTATAGAATTCTCTTTTCTTCATTGAATCTAATGTATCCCAAGTCATTATAAATATGAAACCTTAAGAGAGTGCAACATATACTCTCTAAAATTCATTCTAATATTCCTGAGTATCTTTCTAATGTTTATCCTTCTAAAGTTGGCATCAGAGCAGGTGGACCCCGCTTTGTTGGTTCTGTCTTGTCTTTATTCATCAAAAGAATTGTCTATCAATCACTGTCCATTGTTGTCTTTTGTTGTTTGCCACTTTAAACTATTGACCACCACCGTTCGTTGTTGATTTTTGTCCTTCGACGCCTTAGTCTGGTGCGCCTCGAGGAGTTTGACCCTACCCAAATGAACCTACATCCATACTCTGACGTGTCTTCCAAATGCCACATTGCCCTAGGCATGTGTCTCTCACACTGGATATTGGTGGTTAGAATCTTCCTAGACCACCATGGTCTAACTCGTCAATTAAAGCTTTCTAAGTGTTTTTGGTCCTAATTAGGATTTCTCTCACTTGGAACCCTAGGTTTCTCTCTCTTGATCTTGAAACCCTAGTTCCCTTGTTACATTTTTGGACTGTCTCTGTGTCTTTTCTCAACATGCCTTCAGGAACTATTTCTCAACATGACTCTGATTTGAATGGTGAAGGAGATGGAAATGATGGAGTTTGAAGGTCTCTCGACAAATCATGAATTTAACTTACAAAATTATTTGGTTTAGTTGGAGTATTATTTTGTTACTGTTTTGTAATTTTGTAACTAGGAAGGAGTTACTCTTATTTAACTAGGACATCGTGTTTAAGGATTTATTACTTTATTATATATTATGAAGTTCAATTATGAATTTTGAGTGTGATATAATAATTTTGTGTGATTTTGACAACCATGCTAGGATGGATCCATTGCCTTACTAGGAGAAGCTATTGTTTTTTAACTAGGATAGGGTATTTACTATATAATTGGATCTATTGGCTTACTTTATTTTATATCTGTTTTCCTTGTCATGTTGAATTGAAGTGCAATTATTTGTTTCAAGTGTGATATAATGATTTATATTTAATATGCATATATATATGATAATGTGTGCAAATATATGAATTCATAAATTTTGTAGGATCTTACAACCCACGTTACAATCTCTCGATTTACTATCAATGCTTCCCTTTCTGATCTTGCATAAGATCTCGATTTTGACTACCTTAGATTATGGGATAATTAAACTTATGCACATTCTTTCAAGTCATCAAATTGTTGACATATTGACCAAGCCTTTTGTGGAGCAAATTATGAAAACCAAAGATCCGAGTGAGGCTTGATTGACCCAACTTAAGGGGAAGTATTGAATTCTAAAATGGAATTAATATTGATTTGCAATTAATGTTGATATGTTATTGTTGAAAATCAAGAGATTTGATGTATGAAGCTTAATCAAAATTAACGTGCTATGATTTATGCAATTATTAATCTTATATGATAAATCTCACATGATCTTCCTTTTTAAAATATCATGTAAAATTTGTAATTGAATATACAATCTGAATCGTTAATTTTAGTCTAATAGTTTTAAATATCTTGTCCCATTTCTTACAATAACAAAGACTGTGTTAGTGTGTGTCAAAAACACGATAGACATTAAGATTTAAAAGAACATTAAAAGGTTGTGTAATAAACATACAACTTCGTTCCACTCATACACTTGGATGGGAGGAAAAATAAGCCTACTAACCTTTCCTGTTGACTGTCCATACCCAGAGTAATCGTAACTGTACAAAAGAAAAGTTGTTAAAATAAATCAATGAGAATAAATAGAGTATTATCATTAAAGGAAATTTAAAGACAAATAGGAATATTTTCATATGAGGCATTTGTTATTAACAGTATTCCACTATGCACTTTTAAATTCATGTGATTGTAACCAGTAAGTAGGCAAGAACCAAGAGAGACTTTATTTCTTAGATATACAATTACAAGAATTACAGACAAATATGTACTGAGGAAAATTAATGAATTGCAATATGGAATGGCTAACTGATGAAGAATAAAACTATATTGATGAACATTACAAGCTATGTTTTGCTTTATTGGCAGCATAAGCCATAGACAACATACACACAATAACAAATTCCCCATGAATGATTAAAAGGAGTGCATAGAATATAACACTCATACTTCCACAAAATTTACCTAAGTTGGTCTACTCATTCTTCGTGTCTTTGAAGCCTATTTGACAGGAGTAGGAATGAAAGAGTAATACTTCTAATATCAATGAATACAAAATTAGTAAAGGATAAAGCCGGCAACAATTACCACGGACAGTACAGCAATAATTATCACAGCTAATGAAATTTTAAACAGAGGATGCTCGAAAACTTCCTGATATTTATTTACCAAAATAATATATCAGAAATTCAGGATGTAATATGTTCAGTTCATACCAAGCTTTGCTACTAAGCAAAAAATCCTGATAGAAAATACATTTGCAACCTGATTTCCATGTGAAATTCAACCAAAGTACTATTCTCCATGATCAAATATAATTTAAGTGAACAACTGCTATCTCTCTCACCACACATTTTCTTTTACCACTCAATCAAAACTTCCGGCCAAGTATATCTTCAAGATAGCTACAATTGGTAATATAAGTTGATTTATTAGTATATTATTCAAACTCGACTTGTAAAAGTAACATTCAAGCTCGTTAGAACATTAACTTATGATTGATTATATAAATGAGTCAAGCTCAAACTATAGGATTATTGACATTAAAAGTTTGAGTGTGACTCCGTGTGTATATTATGAAAAGGGTTACTTGAAATATGAGTATTTTTATTTGTAATGGGGATACACTAACAAGGAAAACAATCAATAATTAATTTCATTGATAAGGAATAGGACAATTCTACTACTCACAGCAACAATGTAAACAACAAATTCATTAAGGAAACCTCCATAATTGAACCAAATTGATCTTGAGCAGAGACAGAATCTCCAATCAAAAGCAAGGAATGGAATCAACAATAGCTTTTATTCGAAGTACATATTCAATATGTGATCAACCCTTTCTTGATGTTCTGCCATTTAGTTCTAAAATGACAAGTGGTAGCCCTTTTCTCTTAGATGGCTTCAATCATCAATCAATATTCAATTTATAACTGAATGCAGCCTATAGAACCCAACTCTTAATGAAAGTACCAATTGTTAGGACTTAAGCACAAGAGGAGAGCCCAAGCCAAAAGACTGGTCCATTAGGTGGAAGAATCTACAGACTTGAGTACCACATCAAGTAGCTCATCCTACTCAATGTGGGACTCCTAACACATTGCAAGAATGAATCATCCTACAGTCTTGGGAATAAGGGAATTAAAACTGAGGATGGAGCCAAGTAAAGAAAAGAGAATCTTGCTACTCCTACTCAACATAGCTTATATTCTCTAGGCCTTGATCAAGATCTTTGGGTCTGAATCTGAAAGGAATTGTCAAATTGTGTACATAGTTTTGTAGTTGATGGCCTCAAATTACTCCTTCACTTTGTCAATTTCCCACGAGAAAATTTTTCTCATCTAGTTTAACAGAGAAAGTTCGAGAAATTGTAGCCAGTACAAATATGGAGTATAATTTTCTATAAAATGGAAACAACATCAATGGAAGCTTTGGTAGCAAGAACCAAGGACCAAATATTAGCTCATATTAAGAAACAGTAGAACAAGAAAACATGAAAAAGTAATAGAAAGAGAAAATATTTAACAGCATCTAAGACAGAAAATCTATTCATTAAAGCTAAAGTATTCAAAAGCGTTATCTCTGACAGAATAAACTTTGTATACTAACTGAAGGACTGAAATTGTATCTCCATTTTAGCTCAGCTACAACACACTGTATCAAAATACAGTAACAGTTTACAAATAACAAAATAACAGTAACAAAAACATAAGTACATCACGAAACTGTAACAAAATAACTACAGTAATAGGCTGCACCTATCAAGCTTAACAATAATAGAACATGTAACAGTAACAACACATAATACTTTATTGTGTATACGCTGACATGCACTTAGGATATCTATACAGTATAACAAAAATAATTTGGTCAACAAAAACAAACCAGACCAAATTCCAAATCATAAGTCAGCACTCAGTATCACGACTTACTGAGACAGCAAGCTCCAATTTCCTAATTACTAGTCAATATTAAAACACAGGGACAGGGGGAAGCTGCATATATCAACAGCTCAAATTCATCATACATGGAAAAAAAAATAATCCAACCAATGTTACATGTTACAGGCAGCCTAATCATCACAACATAAAAAAGAAGACAGCAAGGCAGATCCAGCTTCAGCTCTTCAGAATAGCAAAGCTAAGAAGGCAAGAGAATATGCAGAAGCACTTTCAAATTTCAACACCACACAGACAGAACTCAACTTTTTCTTTCAGTATTATCTTTTATGCCAAAAATCATCAACAGGAAAAGAATATTCTTTCAGCAATCAAATTTTTCATTACTGCAGCTGACTTCTTTAGAAAAAAGTCAACTCCTTTATCACTTCCTATTTAACTTCGCAGCCGTCATTACGATTCCCCGCAATTACCCTTTACCTTCAAGAAAACAGAACCTTCCTTAGATCACCTTTTTCCTTCATAGCCACCACAGAAACACTAACCATTAGCAATTTCAATTCCAACTCCAACTCCAACCACAAAGCAATATCATCTAAAACTCGGGAAAGCAAATCAAGAATATTCAATTGAAGCTTAACCAAAGAAGTTCCTCCAGATGCTTAATATAGCAAAATAATAATTAAATTATCTAAAGAAAAATAACTCAATACTTCAATTATTAAAGAGTAAAAAGCCAACCAATTAAATACAGAACAGAACATTATCGTTCTTCCAAGATCATTGCAGACAACAAATTAATGCAAACAACATCCAAACTAAATAAAACCAAACATCAAGCTAAAAGGAAATTATTAAAACTAAAAAGGGGAAAAGTACCCCATAACATTGAGGCGAAGCCTGTTGCTCAATTCGACGAAAAGTTCGAACATTTGGCCCAAATCGGCAGCATTACCGTGAGAATAGAGCATGGTGCAGGTGGGTCTATGGTACTTAACGTACACCGCCACGATTTCGTTACCTCGGCGCGTCCGAAGCTTGAGCACGTCCACGTTGTCCTTAATCGGCACCTCGGGAATGACAAGCCTCGGCGGCCCAGATTCTGCACCACTCTCGGCGGCGACCACCGTGTAAGAGGGCGGCTGCGGCGGGAAGAACGCGAACTTGGCAGCGATCGAGGAGGTGACTCCGCCCATGGCGGCGATAATTCATAAAGGCCGCGCGTGACGGCGGTGGGGCGGCGCGTGAGTCTTGAAAATTGTGCTGTTATTGGTGTTGGTGCTGGTGTGGAGTGTATTATATTATAAGACTTACTTTTTGAATTTCAACTTCTTGAGAGAGAGAGAGAGAGAAGAAAGAGACTGTTCAGTGTTGGTGGTGTATTTTGTCGACTCAGCTTTGCTGTTTTTGCTTTATACATGGGATGGAAAACAGCAACAACGTTACTCGTACGTACCTAGGTAACTATAATAACGTATGTAGGTACGTGTAAGTAACCACTATTATGTATCCGTAAATGTTGTACGTGTTCTTATCTTCTCGCAAATTGTTATTGTTATATCATATGATGTGTTCTCTCCTCACAGGTTCAGCTTGAGGTTGGTATCATATCATGTGTCATACCAAACCCAACCTTCTCACTCCAATCTTAAACTTTAATATGTTCATCAGTTGTGCCTAATTTCTTTCTTGGGTGATTAAGTGGTTTAATTAGGTGATTTATATTGTTATCAAAACGGGTTATCTGGTTCCACCCGATCCGGTTTATCAAGGATTAATCACTTAATGAACTAACTCAACCCGACTCATTTATTAATGAGTTAGAAAAATTCGTACCTCTGACCTATCACAGATTGGCAGACAAACAGGTTACCTCACTGACTCGCTTAATTACAATTTTTTTAAATAAAAAAATTATAATTTTTTTATAATTAAATCTAAACAAATTTCACTCTAAAGTTTTACTCCCATGTGACACCTAGACACTAACGAGGACGGGGAGTGATCGTCGATGTAAGAGGCATGAAGTGCAAGAGGCACAGACAAGGAACGACTCCTAACAGGCTTCCACTGGAAGGGGCACATGGACGAATCGAACATACACTAATGAGAGGGATCTAGAGACTGTATAGATATGGGACTATACAGTTGAAGGATAACTTAAAATAATTGATTTGGCTACTCATATTAACAAAATGCATTTGTTTTTAGGTAGCCTAACCCATAAGAACTTCATGGTTATGCATGCTTAGCCTGGAGTATTTTAGGGATGGGTGCCCTTCTAGGATGTTTTCTCGGAAAGTGTGCGAATGAAAATAAAATTTTGAAAATAAAGAACTTAGTTTTTTTTTAAGCAAAAAAATATAATAAATACTTTTTTTTGTAAAATTAAAATTAAATTTTAATAAAATAAAATTAGGTAGGTGGACTGATGGGCCAACCCGACTCACCACGGGTTCAACCCGCTTGAAATCTAACCCGCATAAAAAAAATAGGTTTAATATCTATTTTGGTCCCTTGATTTTAAGGGTCTGTGTTCAAAGTTGTCCTCCCTTTTTTCAAAAGTTCACTAACATCCTACTTTTCGCAAAACCTGACAAAACCTGAATGAGTTGTACAGTTTATTACATTCTCAGTTTTCCCTGTTTTCATGGCCGCACCTTTGCTTTCCGCTTCTCTCTCCTCCCTTCGCCGCTGCACACTGTCTCTCATGGCAAGGGTGAGATGTTGGGATTGAAAGATAGTGAGATTTTTATCCCAGTAAAACAAAATTGAATAAACATAAATAAAAATAGGTTAAATTATTTCTAAAGTTGCGATTAGGGATTAGGGTTTGGGAAAAGGGGATTAGGATTTGGGAAAAGGGGATTAGGGTTTGGGAAGCAGCGTGCGATTATGGATTTCACAGCGGAGAAGAAGGAAATAGAGAACAACAACGCCAATAACCCTTAAAACGCTCATCAAAAGTTAGATTCTTCTTCTCAGTTAGCATTGACACTTGATTCAAGCAGCAAAGAAACAAAAGAACAACAAACTCATGAACTCAAAGCTGGTCTTCACCCTTTGAAGGTTTTTCTCCCTCACTTTAATTTTTTTGTTTCTTGACAATTGAATTATAGTGTGATTGGTTGATGATGATGATGATTACAGTGATTGAAGAAGATGAAGAAGTGTGATAAAGCTTTTGAGTGGAAAGGGGACTTCATGTGGCAGTCTCTTATACTTGCTAACTAATTGGACAGGTCATTTAATTTTGGCCTGCAGAGCAACTCTACCGTTAGTTTTTTAATGTGAGTAAGCAAAAAGGATCAACATAAACTGTTTTTGTGGAAAGTAGAATATTAGTGAACTTTTGATGAAAGGAATGACAACTTTGAAAAGACCCTACAAATATAGAGACCAAAATAGATATTAAATAAAAAAAATACAATTTTTTCAAAGCCAACCCGATTCGAACCCATAGTGGGCCGGGTTGACCCATAAGTTATGATCCATTTTGACAACTCTAGTAATTTCTAAGTTTGTTCTTTTTTTTTTCATTTGAAAATATAAATTTGGTTTTACACCTAGATTATTAGAAAAATAGGGTTGAATAGTTATTTTGATTTTAATTTATAATTATATAATATGGTTTTTCAATTTTTCTTTTTGGTTAAAAAATAAGTTAATATGATTTTTTTTGTTAAGAGAATCACAACACTTACAATAGAAATAACATGTAACATGATATATATCCAAGTATATTCGATAAGCATAGTTACTTTTATGTCACATTATCATTTATTTTATCATGTTGTTATTCTCTAAATAACAATATTAATTTAATGAAAGAACTAGACGAAAAAACTTACGTTAAATAATTTCAATAAAATTTAGGACAAAAAGATTATTAAACCTAGATTTAAAAATGTACTAGTGTATTTTATTTATTTCTCGTATTTTTTTCATTTTAATCTCTTTTTATTCTTTTTTATTTGTTTTCATTTATTTTTTTTCATTGTAAAAATTGATGTAATTTTTTTAATATTCAACCATAATTACTTTTGCGAAATTTATTTATTAAAAAATAAATGCTTAATTTTAATAATAACTAATATATAAATTAAAGGCGTGATCTCACTCAATAACACGTTAATAATTAGTATTCAAGACTGACTTGATATTCATTTGAAGGAAATTAATTATATCGTAAAAGAGTTGAATTTAGTAAAAAGAAAACTGAGTTGTGCAAAGCAACAAACTACTAAAACGATGTTTAAAGAAACACCTACGTTTAGTTACATGGATAAGAAATTCATGAAAAGCTTTGAAAAATGTAGTTTTATGTAGATTTATTTTTTTTTTAAAAAAAATCTGACCTATTTAATAAACCATATAGTTGGTATACCATCGCTTTGATATTTTACAAAATCAATTATAATAAAAAATTACTTTTGTAGAAGTAATCAAGAATTATAATTAACATATTATTTTAAGCTAAATTTATTATACATGATTGGAATTAGATTATTTTCTTATATAATTGTAATTAGATTATAAGTGTATACACTATTTACAACAAACATTAATTTTAATTGAAACACAAAATTAACTTAATAATTTTAAATTGAGCAACTTAAAATCTACAAAATTTTAAATTTAGTTTAAACCTACTACCATTCATTGTGCCTTAGTTGGACCAAAATAATTGAAGTTATTTATCTATTCCAATCGTGTAATTTATGTATAGCTTATCCAAATAAAATAAAAATGTACTCTTGAAAAAAGTCAACTATAATGTAGTTTATATATATTTGACATAGGATGAAACTCTTCACATTTTCAGTCATTCACTAAATAGTTTAAGGTATTCTAAATTATATTAAATTGTATTGAAGTTATTAGAAATTGAATTAAACAAACATAATATTCAATTTTTAAAGTCATGAATTATCAAAAACTCATAGGATATAATTTTTAAAATAAAACGTGTGATTATTTAAATTAGTTCATATCCTATTGTCACTTGTTCATCACATTATTAATAACAATATATGAAATATGTATATAAAATTTGTTTACACTTATTCAAGAAGTATTTCGAAAATCTTTAATAAAATAATATAAATATAAAAGTACTTTTATTTTATTAATTTGTATGGAAAGTCAATAAACAAAATATGCGAGGTTATTTTTTATAATAAAATTAATATAATTGATGGTTAAAATTTGTCGGTAATGTCTAAAATCCATTAATAAATTTTATTTAGTGACAGATTATCGATTGTCAAACGTCGTCAGTAAAATTATTGTTGATAAATTTTATCGACGGATTTTTCTTTCGTTAGTAAATATTACGATCTGGTTCATCTTCTTCTTCCACTCTCTTTCCTTCTTCTGTTCTATTTCTTCATTTCTTTTTACCAATATAGAAGTTTGAATACATTAAATATAGAGATAAACTTTGGTATTGATCGAACTTAGAGCAAAGTGTGCGGTGGTGGTTGAGCACGGTGGGACAATGCACGGTGGTGGCTGTGCGCGATGGTGACAGTGTGCGATAATGGTTGTGCGTGGTGGTGGTAGTGCGCGATGGTTGTAGTGCAAGGGGTGGTAGTGCGCGGTGCTGATAGTGCACGATGGTGACAAGGGTGACCTGATTGAGTGGAGCGATGACCTTACTAAACGGAAATGGAGGCAGTCTTGATTTATAACTGTAATGGAGTGGAAGAGAAGAAAAAGGTGGAGTAAAAGATGGAGAAGTAGGACAAGAACTTTCTTCCTCGCGCAAATGAGCAAGAACTGTGAGAAAGGGAGACATATAACGAAATTGGCTCACGGACAAAGAGGAAAAATGAGCAGGAAAACTCTCATTCATTTTACTGATGAATTTTCGATCGGTATTGTATATTTCATTTACCGACAGAAAAACTCGTCGGTAAGTGCAATAATGGACGAAAAAATTCTCGCTTATTTTACTGACGAATTTACCGATTGATTTTTCCATCGGTAAGTCAAATTATGGGCGAAAAATTATTGACAGACTTTTTCCTCAATAAGTGCAATATGCATTACCAACAAATTTACCGATGGAAAAATTCGTCAGTAAGTGCAATATGCATTACCGACGGATTGACAAAAAAATCCGTCGTTAATGATTACATCAATAACAAAAGAAATTGAAGTTCGTCGATAAAATTTATCTGTAAGTCAAATTTACCAACAGAAATATATTCGCCAATAATTTCAAGATTTTTTGTAGTTTATACCTGCATTAAATGTTTTAAATGTTGATAAGTGTTAAATAGTGTAGTGTATTCAATACTAGGGATGGCAACGGGTTGGGCCGACACGGATAGTGTCTACCCGCAACCCGACCCGACAAAAAAAAATCCACCCGCTACCTGTACGAATACCTGCTTAAAAAATATCTATGGATATCCGCGGATAGCTGCAAATATTTAAAAAATTATATTTTTATAAATTATTAAATAAAATTTAAATAGAATTACAAAAAAATATATAAAATATAATATAAATTAAAATTTAATTTTTGTTTTGATTGGATTGGTCCGAGGGTCAGTTGTCCTTCTTTGCTTTGTTCTCTTTTGATCTTTAATCCTTCCCGAGAATGTCATCCATTCCGATGGGTTATTGACGATGCAAAAGACACTCTGACACTCAAGATATAAAAAAGTCTAAATTTTATTGTACCTAGACATCAATTGTATATTTATAGAGCATGTGGCAGGCAAGTCCATTGATTAACCATTAGTGCAGTATATTTTTAGACAATCAAACCTAATAATCAATAATCAATACTGTATATTTTGTAAAGAGTAAGAGAATCTGACCTATTAATACATGTTAATTGTCCATAAATGACAATTGATTCTGATTAGTATACTTCATACAATACAATTTTAATTAAATTTAACCTTGTAAAATATAAATTAATTTTAATTTTAATTAAATTTAACTTAATAAAATAAAAATTAAATTTTTATTTTTATTTTTTGCAGGTAGTGGATATCCACGGGTACAAATAGTATAATACCCACACCCGACCCGTTTATAAGCGGGTATTAAAATACCTGCTATCTACGGGTTTCGGATAGTAATATCTGTGGGTTTCGGATAGTAATATCCGCGAGTATCAACTATCCGTCGCGGATTTTATCTGCAGATATCCGCAGACGCAAATTTTTTTGCCATCCCTATTCAAGACATTTTATCATTTGTCATTTCATTAATAAAAACATCGTTTGGTAAGACAAATGTATATTCATAAGATGGTATATGATGTTTTCTCAAATAAACATTTCTTTTAACCTTAGTGTCATATAAGAGATAAACTTCTGTTTTCTTAAAAAGTTTGCTTATTTTGTTCACATAGTCTATTAGAGATATCAATGAGAGACATTTTTTCTTAGATGTTGTTTATGATTTTCTAATTCATTTAAATAGTTTGATCTAGAAAACATTACTTCAACCTTTTTGCTTTAGATGTTATAAAATGCTTCTTCACTAAACATTATTGTTTTAAACAGCTTTCCTACCTAGCAATATTTCATTAAATGTTGGGTTAATCAGACAATTTACTCTCTAGACGATTTTTGTCTTAACAATATTCATAGAAAATTCTAAAATATAAATGTCTTCTCAAAATCCATATTTTTAAATCGTGCACTCAAATACTCATGCAATTCAAAAACAAATACCAAAAATGTAAAGCCATTTATTAAAAATGATTAAATATGTTTTTGGTTCCTTAACTTTTAGTGAAAATTGAAATTGGTCACTCTTCGAAACTTTGGCCCAATTTAATCCCCTAACTTTATAAATGCATAAATTTAGTTCTTTTAACCAAATTTTGTTAAGTTTATTTGATGTTTCAAAGTTTTTCATGATAACATTTGAATTTTTGCACAGTTTGATACATTTTCACTTCAATGTTAGTTGAGAAACACATTTGAAATGTCAAATGAACTTAACAAAATTTGGTTAAAATGACTAAATTAATGTATTTCTAAAATAAAGGGATTAAATTGGACCAAAGTTTCGAAGATGAACTAATTTCAATTTCCATTGAAAGTTAAAGGACTAAAATCATATTTAACGCTATTAAAAATTCCCAAATTCAATATGCATTATTCACTTACACACACGTAATTTTCTTTATTTCAAAACACAATTCTTTGTATTGGAAGTAAAAAATATTTTACCCAAACCTCTTTTAAAATCATCGAAATATAATCTAGTTAGCCTCCTTACACATAACAATAAACATGATTTCTAACTTTTAAAGCAAAAATAAATTCATCATAGCAAAACTCATGTAACAATAATATGAACTTAGTTCACACTCAAGAAAGAATAACAAAAGTTAACTTCCTTTACTTGAATAAAATATTTCAATTAAACCCTTCAAGCTTCACGTTAAACTCTAAGTTCATTCCCACATGTCACTAGTGCAAAATCGTTGTTTAATGTCACCCAGTAGACGTCGCTTTGAGGAAAGCCCGACGTAAATGAGTGGACGGTGGCATTACCGTAAATAAGTTGGTGACCTAGATGTCGGTTTCAAGAGAAGGCGACGTCTATGATATTGTAGACGTCTGCTCTACCGTAAACTGACGTCTAATGGCTTGAGGTAGGCGAGAAGACAGTCTATTGACGTCGGTTTTAATGGGGCCCGATGTCTACTGGGCTGTAATTAATGCTCTTCACCTGATTCCCAGGCGTTGAGACGTCATGTAGTAAAAAAGCGACGTCTATGGCCTGTCCGGAAGGCGGGAAGACAAAAATTTCTGCAATTTAGACGTCGGTGTTTAAGGGGAGCGACATCTATGTGTCTGTAATTAATTAGGTTCACCAAACTCGGAGGCCCTTAGACGTCCGACAGAAGGGCACCGACGTCTAAATTATTATAGACGTCGACGCCCCTTCACAATTGTCGTCAACATCCCTGACAGGAAATGAAACGTCAATCGGTTCAGCATCCTAGATGTCGGCTCCCCTTTAAACCGACTTCTAATAGGCATTCAAAAAGTCAATTTATATGTTAACTTGGTTGTCGAATTAGTTAGATAACCAACATCTAGGTAACTATAGACGTCGGTTTCTGGAGCAACCGACACCCCATTTCATTTTAAATAAATCGCAAACTCTTCACGACATTGCAGTTTCTGATATCATCGTCTTCCTCCTCTCATTTTTCTCTTGCGGCACCTCTCCTTTTTCTCTCTTGCGACATTGCATTATTGTTTCTGATAACATCATCATCTTCCTCCTCTCCTTTTTCTCTCTTGCGGCGTTGCATCCCAGGTGCGTGTTTTTTTATGGTTACCGTTTAATCTTTGTTTAGTCTTTCATCGATTATTTTCTGGTTCAACTGATTAAAATTTGTTTTCTTTGTGTTGTGTTTTAGTGCAGTTTTGTTCCTTTCTTGGGATAACGTAGTACCACATTCTTCCTTTGCTAGCTGCCTCCCAGAAAAAGCGACGTCTTTTGGATTTCTGGTGGAGTTTCGACCCAAAAACGACCTTGGGTCGTTGCCTAGTTATCGTTTCACAGTAATTTTTCTCTCTTGTGGTTTGAAAATGGAACTAAGCAAGAACCCAGGTTCGGTTTTGGGTCGAAATGTCATGAGAAATTCAAAAGACGCAAGCTTTTTTGAGGGAAAACTAGTAAAGGCAGAGTGTGCTACTAGGCTATCCAAAGAAAGGAACAAAACTGCACTAAAACACAACGACTGTATTAGACGTCGGTTAATGCAAAAACAGACGTCTATAGTGACCTTAGACGCCGGTTAGTGACATGTTCAAAGTCTTTATGTGTTTTTATACGTCGGTTAGTGAGTAGCCTGACGTCTATATTGTGCCTTTAAACATCAGGTTAGGCCTATTATGACGTTTATACGTCGGATATGGCACTAGCTGACGTCATTATAGACGTGTGTTGAATGGATGTCCGATGTCCCATTGACGTCACCAGTAATGACGTCGGTTGTTTAATACACGTTAAAAGCCCAAAATAACCGACGTTAATCAGCGTTTTTGCACTAGTGTGTTTCTCTTCAAGAAATCACTCATGTTTCTCTTCAACTTCATTAGTCATACAAGAAATTGGTAGAAAAAGTATAGTTACTTAAGGAAAAAAACCATAATTTAAGTTCTCTTTTACGTCAAATTTGTTTGTATTAGTTGAGAGAGAATCAAAGTCTTCAAATGAAGAAAATATTCTTTTTTGAAAGAAATTTAGTGTTTGACTTGGAACTATTAAGCAGACTCAACATTCAGAATGAAAGTCTAACGAAATGAGAACATATATCTTGACTTGTGCCTAATTCTTACTACAAATATCACATCTATATAACTCACAATAATTTGAATAACAAGAAGTGATTGAAAATAGTATATTATAAAAAGAGAATTTGTTTTATAACAATAATTAAAAAATTGGAAATATATGAAACAAGGATATACCTATGAAGAAAATTTCTCAATGCTTCTCAACAACTTTGACCTCCTAAAACTAGAAAATAAAAAGTTTAAGAGAAAATATACAAGTTAGGATTTTGAGTTATTATGTTGTTAGTTGCAAAATAATATTATTCATATAATTACTAAGACAAAAATGCATGTATTGTTCATAGGAAAAAAAATTTAACAACATTTTTTTAATAATTTTTTGACAATGCATACGTGGCAGCTTATGATTGGTCTGTTTTAAATATTTTTTAAACTTAAATTCAAATAGACCAATAAAGTGATGATACATTGTCAAAAAAAGTTGTCAAAACATGTTGTCAAAATATCATCATCTTTGTTTATATGACTTTTGCATTGGTTGGTGGCATTGACGAACTATCCAAGTCCATGTGTTGCATGGCTTGATGAATTGGATGAAAGTGATATTCATTGACTTGCACTAACTAGTTGTACAATTAGTGTTATTATCATTTTCTTTTGCATCATAACATAATTGAGTGTTATTATCTCGTTGAACTTTGAAACAATACTATCGTTGAAATTTTTGTTTCAATGAGAACTTGAAATTTGGTTTCATAAGTGTGAAATAAGTTATATGTTTTACAAAGGAGGAAAAGGTATTTAGAATCACGTTACCTCTTCTTCTTCTTTTTTTTTTTAATTTTTTTGGGATATTTGAATGTATACATGTATATATAAATAAGGTTAGTGGGGGAATATATCACGTACGTTTGTATTTAAATTTATGTTAGGTCAAATTTTATTATTATGTATAAAAATAAGCCAAGTCTATAATTCAATAGGCTAATTGAAATAGTCTTCACTTCGTTAAGCTCAGTCATGAAGTATACCTGACAATCAATAATTGAGGACAAAAGTAGGTAACAAAAATTTCTCTTAAATTGTTCAGTGTTCTGTTGCAAAAATGTTACAAGGTTTTAATCACATGTAAATAAGATAAGTTATTTACCCAATATTCATGAGAGAATCTTAGCTTGAAATTTGACAAAAAAAAAAAAATTACAGCTCGTAAAAGTAGAAAATTTGGGGTTTCAATTATTTTTAAAATAATTAATTTCAACAAAATGATAATTGTTGTAACTAACACTAAAATAATTTAAATTTTATTAAATTTAAAATTTTTTTGTAGTAAGAATTAATATCTGGAAATTTTATATACCAGATAAATAATTTCTCCTAGGCTTTGAGGAAAAATAGTTTTAGGATTTTACAAAGATATTTGAACATTTTTTAAGTTAAAATGTTCAAAAATTTAACTAGAACGAGTTTCATTTTTATAAAAACTTTAATTTTTCTAAAAATTTTCTCTGAAGTATCTGTCATGTCTTTTGAAGATTGAAGTCCACCTTAAGACGTGTGGGGTAGAGGACAACATAACTAATCATTCATATTTGTAAAAAAAAAGTAATTTCATTTCTTTTTTGTTTTTTTTTTAAGTCAATTTTCTCTTGTTGTATGTGACTTTTAAAGGTTTGTATGTAACCTTAGATAGCCCTATGTGAATTTGTCTTTTTTATGGTCATGAATGATGGCATCAGTCTTAGGAAACCTCCAATCTTACACGAAGATGCAGCGAATGAACTAAAATACCAACTTTCCCATGTTTCAATTGAAACTTGGATGACTCATAATTGAGCTAAACCTATGAAAAATACTCACAAATATAAAGGGATCTTCAAAATGCAAAGAAGAAAGTTGAAAAATAATTTCAATTCAATGCACTCAAAGTTGTCTTTTGAAAAGAGATAGGCTCTATGTATAGAGGAGAGTTCACTTTGCACATAATGATGTAAGTAGTGTGGAACTCAACATGAGAAAGGACTTGCAACACGTATAGGTGGGAAAGTCCCACATCAGCCAAATCAAACCCTCTTTAATGGTTTATAAAGGCTAGCATTTATTAACACCTCAAATGTTGTGTGTGGAGATTGTGTAAAAGTTATGTTGAAGTCTCGCAGACATGGAGTGACTGCACTGTCAATTTTGAGGGCTTGAGCAATAAAGGAAACCCAACAAAAAACCTGAGGCCTCAAGTCATGGCTTAAGACTTAACCTGATCCACATCCTTTATAGTTAACAAAACATCTTCAGATGGTTAGGAGATGGATTCTTTTCATTTCTTGTACTTCTTTTTATCATTTATGAGGACCTAAATCTCCATGTGTTGGAGCAAGATGTAAATAGATTCAAACTCTTTTGTATTCGGCAATACTTTTCGTTTATGACAGAAGCAGCTTCACGCATCACCCATAAGAACACTCCAAGAACTAAAGAAGGCAATGAACAACGGAATATGCAGTGAAAAATGGTTGCATAAAAGGTGTTTGGTGAAGGTCTTAATGAAGAAATGTTTGGTGTTTGAAGCCTCCAAGCTCATAAGGCTTTCCTACTAAGGAAGGAAGCTAGAGTAGAGTGAGAGAATTCAGAATTTGAAAGTGACTCAAGAGCAAAAAAGGCTAGAAAGAAATAAGAAACATATCATTAAGCTCAAAAGAACCAAAATATAATGCATAGGCTATCTTATTTATAGGTGAAGAGGAGCCTTAAATATGATCAAATTTCCCTCCAAAAATCAAATAAATCTAGTTGGAAAGGCTAGTTGGTGTTGCACATGGATCATGTTGACTCATATGGACATTCAAGCCAACACACGAATAATGCTTCTCGTAGAGACTGGGCGTACGAGGGTTTCGGCTGGGCGAATTCTTGTGATGAAAGCCAAATTCCTTTGCAACTTCAATCCAGAAATCAGGTACCCAATCCAAAATCTATGCAGAAAAATCCCTTTCTTTGCTCTTTTGCTTCCTTTGACTCTAGAAGCTCTTGGCTGGTTGGACCATGATCTCCTAGCTTTATTAAACCCTATAAAACAATAATGAATAAACATAGTAGAAGAGAAGAAGGATTAATAGTTTATTTTCCATAAAAGTAAAGTGTTTTGTAATCTTTTTCTTCTCAAATCCTTTTGGGCATGACCCTAGTTAGAGGTCCAATATGAACCCTAGATGGTCCTCCATCAATTTATGTATGATTTCTTTTGATATAAATTTTTTTAATCAATTTATATTTAACGTTAGATGAATTGATCACTCATTTTATCTAATTGGCTTAAGATTGAGTAGAAACTAGTCTTAAGTTATGGTCCAATAAGTTATCCTTTGGGCTTCTAGATGTTAGGAATAAATCTAGGGTGTGTAGTTGGAGATAAATTCTTAATCTTAATGCAGGTAAACTTTTCAAGTAGTCACTAAGGAATCATATTGAAGGGTGACAATCCTAGGCTCTAAGTGCCAAGAATGGACCTAGAGTTACACCTAAGCGAACTCCCAAGACTTGATAATCTAAAGTTGCACGTTGGAGGTAAATATGATGTAAGAGAGGAAAATATGTGAAGTCGAGATTCAACATGGTTCAACCATTCAAAAGTCACTCATTTAGTAACTTAAAAAGATTTCTAATTGATTTTACAACATTTTCACCAATACAAACTTGTTTTCTACACACAAGTTGTTTTACAAATGATCAAAATAGTTAAAATATTGTGTTTTATGCCAAATCCCTATGGATACAACACTTGTTTACTACAACAACCCAATATACTTGCTGATATGTTTTGGGTTGCAAACTGAACATGAAAAATATCTCTCATGCGGAACTCAACATACAAAGCTTCTTAACCATACGTAAACAGGTTGAGCTTGTTTTCTCTAGCAGCATTTTGCATGTTTCCTTGAGGACAAAGTCCCACATAGGATGGGTAGGGCTTTCCAACAAGGTTTATAAACATGCATGAAGCTACTAAAGCTTGTGTCCCATGAAAGGTTAAATTCGAATAACTTTCAAATTCCCAACTCTGGTGCCAATTGTAAGAAAAAAAAGGCCTTATATCTCAAGCCAAAACAGGGGACAGGGGTGAATTAGATTATCCCTTTTTTAGTGATCTTTCCGAAATCTTTATAATTTCTTGGCTTTCTTGAAATCAATAAACAAATAGTAACGAATCAACAATTAGAGAAAGAGTAACATTTGTTATGACATTTTTTGTGTAAGAAACCATTAATGATCATTTAATTGTTCATCATCAAAAGACAACTCTCAATTGTCAAATGGAATAGATATTTCACTAAGGGTTTTGTGAAGAGTATATATAGCCTAGAGGTCAGAATCTGAAAAGACAACTCTCAATTGTCAGTGATAATAGATTATTACAAGTGACAAACGATTATTTGTGTCCTTTATGAGGTTTTCAAAAAGTGATAATCGATTATCCTGAGGAATAATCGATTATCTACATGACTTGGGCAAAACTAACTCAGACTGAGATAATCGATTATTCTGACCAATAGTCGATTATTTGCGCGAGCATTACTTTTCTTCTTAAGCTCGTGATAATCTATTATTACACCACATAATCGATTATCTGCGCAAACTTTACCTAAATAGGAAAAATTCTAAGAGTTTACATTAACAAGATTAATCCTATTACAATTTATATTACAAAAATGTTTTTAAACATATTTCAACAAGGGTCTTCAAGTTCTTCACTTTGTAGCATCATCAAAATCATAATCTCTTCAATACACCAATGCACCTCATTGGTAACAAAACAAAAATAAAATTAGGGTTGATCAGATTTACATACTAAATAAATAAATTTTATTTTTTTAATAATTTATTTTTCAGATCCCTATGTAAAATCAATAGGCAAAATTTGTTTTATATTTACATACGGATTGTATATCATTACATACAGATTTTTTCCTTCGTAAATTTTCCCGCCATAACGTGCCTAAATTACATACGGATTTACATACAGAAAATCGATAGGTAAAAACATGTATGTAACTCATTTTTCAAAATTCATATGTAAAATTCGTATGTAATAATTACATTATCTATGGATCAAAATCCATAAGTAAATATCGGTAGGTAACTTGAACTTTTCTTGTAGTATACATAGTTATGTGTCTCATAGCACCATATAATTATACCGATTGTTTCACACAACCACACAAAACATGTCATCACCTCAAATAATACAATCACGAGTGAACTGAATGTCAGGAAACTTTGTAATTCTCACATGCAACTTACCAACAATCGTTCACCACTGGAGCAATCACTCTTCCTGTTTCTCTCAAGCCTTACAAATAAGATCCATTTCCCACCACTCTCCTCAAGAGCTTCCTTGGTGAAGTGTACAAGTGCAACTTCCCATTACTCTCTTTGAGAGACTTGACAACGTTCACTTCTAGTTTAACTATACAGAGTTTCCCTTCACCATGTTTCACCGAGTCACCACACACAATCATAAATTTATTTTTCAAAATAAGCACATATTAACAATACTAAATAACATATATTACACAATTTAGACTCATAAAATACTACATCATACATAAACAAGAAGGAAAGAAAGAAAATAAGAAACAAGAATATAAGTTCCTCCCATATCTTACTTTTAACTTGTTCCTTCTTTCCCATAAAAACCTTCAAAACTTTCTTCCTTCTTTCTTGACTTGTTGCTATTTCTATTAAAACTCTCCCCCTAAACCTTGCTCTCTTATATTTATAATATAATATTTCTAAAGGAAAATACAATATTTTATTCTCACTTATTATTATCTAATAATAATATATAAAAATATATAAAAATATCTCATGATATATAACAATATCTTAGTATATCTTTAACAATATCTAATAATATTTTTTTTAATTGAATAGTTTTTCACTAAATCTTATTTTTTTAGAAAATATTTTAAAATAAAATAAAGCCTTCAAATTATAACTAACAAATTATTTTATCTTTTACTTAAAATATTTAGCCATAAACTCGTCGCTTTACTCATCAACTAGAACATATGTAAAATCATCTGTTCTCGTATAACAACACGAGTTATATGATCATCGCACAAACATAAATAAGCAATGGTGAGCTAATAGAATAATGTCATAACAACTACATATCACAATACACAATTATAAAGTAAATTTTATGCTCTTATACTACTCCAACCACAATCAAAACAAACTATACAAACAATTATTTTTAATCCATACTTCTTCTCAGACAACCCATGCAACACCATCAATCATTACAAACCTATGTCCTCTTCCGTACTCCAACGCACTCGGCTTATTCACCAAAACAGGGTTTGTTCACCAAACAAGGGTTTTTTCTATTCACTAAACAGGGTTTTTCTTGTTCACCAAAAAAAGGTTTTTCTTGTTCAACAAAATAAGACTTTCCTATTCACCAAAATAGGGTCTACTCACCCAAGTAGGACTTTCTCGATACATCCACCAATAAGTACGTAAAAAGACAGAATCCACAATTATATTGCAATCAACACAACAACATGACATACCACATAATCATCATGGACATCAATCACAACACCTTATACATAAAACCACAAGTTTGAGTAACACCACAACAAACCACACAACTCGACATTCAATCCAAACAACTCGACACTTATTCAAAACAACTCGACATTCATTCGTGAAACCAAAAAAGCACAAAAAATAGCTCGACAATTACTCGTGGAACCTAGAAACCCCAAAACACAAATCAACCATATAGAAACATACCCAAATTCACCCATATCAAACCGGCAATGCATGGAAATTATTATAATAATCAAATTAACCACACTCAGTAGCTTAACACATACAAAACACCTATGTTAATTCACATAACAACTTGGCCTAGCACCAAACAACATGATATCCTATTTAAGCAACCCGGTAACCTAAAAAAACATGTTTTAATGACCCATTCATACCCCACACAACATTACTCATACACAACTCGATTACATATAGGAACAAATGATAATGCAAGATAAAGCCTCCTATAAAACTAACCTACCCGGATGAACCTAAAAACCTCATGTAGCAACCTTAAAGAGTTTGAAATAGTCTATGAATAATATAGTCTCTTGTAGACAACTTGACATATGACTTAAACCTCATTACAACATCACGCAATGCATCATGTAATATATAACCTGCACCTTTAACTCTTCATGATTACTGTGAAAAACAACTCGACATGTGTATATATTATCATAGAAGCTAGATGTAGCAACCTAATTTTGTACTAGTCTAATGGAACTACACGACTTGTACACAATTAACATGGAATTTCATGTATGATGGCACAATATTAATTATATGAATCCTAGCCAACAAATAAACAACCTGTAACGTGGAAATTATGATAATAACAACTCGGTGCATGATCAATATATTATAAAACACATAAAAAAAATAACACACAACATACCTGTTGTCAGCCATTAAACTAGTACAACCTAGTTTCGGAAGGAAAAATCATATACCCATGATTCATGAACAAGAAAGCAACAATACCCATAATATATATATATTAATTCTGATTGATCCCTAATTAGATTGTCATTAGGAGCCCTTAAATGTTTCATTCTAAATTTTCTACCTTAGAGTATTTAACATAAGCCCTAGAATCCACTCTTCTTGTGACTCATCAACTCTATTTCCATAAAATACGTTGCATAAAATACTCACGTCCTTCTTTTCATCACAAGCTCCTACCATCTGAGTCACCACATCTCTTTGTCTTACTTACCATTTCTATAAGATTTAATACTACTCTCCACATTTCTACACATAACTAAGAAAATAAACATAAATCAACGCATTATAGGTAAGACTTAAACTTAGTACCTCACCCTCTAACACAAGACTTCTAACCAAAAGCTATCACAATATTTTAATATAACACTAATAATTTAAATACATATTACTATCTATTATCTATTTTATCTAATGTAAATATTTTTGTACACATTTCTTCTACCAAGTCTCACATCACTTAGATCATTATGTTCATGTATGGCCTCTTGTTTATAGATAGAAGACCAACCTCTTGTATTAGCTAACTTTCAATTGCATAGATTGAATATGCTTGATAATTGTATTTATGTTTATTTCAAAGTTCACCTAGGTCTTGCTCCCATGTGAGTCCTCCTAGTTCCAATTCGAACTTGGGAAAGTTTACCATTTTTAGTTCTTTTGCTATATTCGTAGTGTGTTTGGAGGTCCCTCCTCTTCCATCACCTAGTGATCTTTTTGTATCATAATCTTAGTTAGGAGTGACTTGGTCTAAACAATACTTATGGTTAGTTGGAAGTGATTGTGTCAAAATAATTCTCATAGTTTAGCTAAAAGTGGTTGTGAGCAAAGAATACATATATTTTAGCCATAAGAAGTTGTCTCCGAAAAATACTTGTACTTTAGCCAAGAGTGGTTGGTCAAAATAATACTTGTATCTTACAAAAATAGCCTACATTAGTGAAAATGTGATATTTTAGATAACAGTCTTTATTTATCAAAGTGTTTTAGCTAAAAGTGCTTGGGTCTAAGCAATTCTTGTGTTTAGTAAAAAATTATTGTGTCTAAACAATACCTATAGTTTAAGCAAAAGTGATTGTGTACAAATAATACTTGAAACTTAACCAGAAGTGGTTGTCTTAAAACAATACTTATAGTTTAACCAAAAGTAGTCGAGTGTAAATAATATTTGTATAACAACGGATATTAATAAAAGCTTGGTCAGGTTGATAAATTAATAGAGGTAGTCTGTATGTTTCAAAAAAATCAATGTAAGAATAACATGCTTAATTTTTCTATCTCTTATATTTTTTTATTGCATGTTATTTATTTACAACTAAAAGAGAAAAGTTTTATAAAAATATGATCTTTAAAATTTTTTTTTAATAATATATGTGGATCAAACACATCTCTCAATATAGACAATTTTAAATCTTTTTGTTTGTGTTTATCAAGATGAATCTTTGAAACAATTTTCAAACATTTTAAATAAAAAAATTAACTTTCTATTATTTTAAATACACAATTTTAGAAACAATTTCTCTAAGCATAACTTACCACTTAAAAGAAAAATAACTTTTTAATGTGATGAAAATATTTATGAGCCAAAGTCGATGGTGGCTTGTAGATGTGCAATGTGAAATGCTCATTCATAATTGTGTTCACTTATATTGTTGGAACGAGGTGCAAATTTGGCATATTTAGTGTTGTTGGTTGGTTGAAAGGAGGTTTTTCGCTTGGTGAAGCATAGTATAACTTCTTCTTTGGGGCTTCATATTCCTTGGGGTTGCTTACAGGATTAAGATTAGAGAAAATCATCTTTCTCTAAATCTTCTTCAAATGTATGGACACAAAAATGTACATTTTCTCAGGTCCCTAATAATGCTTGTGATATTCCTTTGTCCCAATTACCTTCTCTTCATATAATGGAGGTGTGGTCTTTATACATATTTCTAAAGAATTTTATCTTACTTGTATTGAGGAGTGCAAAAATTATTTGCATGAGCTTATTTCATTAACAAAATGGGATGAATCGCTTACACATTTAGACCTTTGTAAAAAAACTTGATGTGGCTTAAAAGCATTTAGGTCAATGGAAGGGAATTCCACTTGTCAAAGGATTTTATGAATTGTATTTTCTTCTTTAAAAGACATGTGAACCATTTTGGCTATTGGAACTTAGAATTTATCTCCTGGAAATCTTCGTGTTTTTTCTTGGACAAAAGATTTTGTCTTGACTTCCATGGAACTCACGAAAACTCAATGTTGGGTTTACACTGATTTTTCTTCAAGGTATTAGTAGTCAAAAGCAATTTTCTTAATAGCATGTGGAATTGGTATACCTTTATCTTTAGATTATTATACAAAGAATAAGTCTCAAGACTTATTTGCACGTGTCTTGGTTAATGTTAATTTATAATCATATTTTCCTAATCAATTTTGGTGGAAAGATCAAGATTTGCACTTATTGTTGATGTAAAATATGATAAATTGCTTCTATTTTGTTCCAATGGTGGATAATAATGATAATATTTGTATTGTGAATGAATATTCTTTTATTAAGAATCTTGATGGTGGTGTGATAGTGGAATCTGATACCTTGGCCGGTATTGATAACGGTTAAATATACTGTTATCTGTGACGTAATTTTGATATTAAATACACGCTTTTTGACTTAGAAACTTGCTTGAACTCATGTTTTTAGTTTAGTTTTGTGAATAAGTGAGTAGAGGTTATACTTTATGATTTTATCAATAAATTCCCTTTATTTTATAGCTAATAATGTGCCTGGAAGAATCTCCAACAATGTATAGAGCTTAACCGACCATAAAAGCAAACAAAACAGCAAAAAAAAAAGAGTTCTGGAATGTTGCCGTTGGGCTACTGCTGAGCTGCCGCTAGGCTACTGCTGGGTTGTCGTCGGGCTACCGCCTGAGCGGTGAAAATTCATAAAAGTAGCGTTGAGCACCACTCTAGGGGCGCTGAGTGCCAATTTCAAGTGTCGCAGACAGCCTGGGCGCCCTTCTGAAGGGCACTGAGCGCAACTACTCTCGCATTTACGCCTGGGCACCCCACTTTGAGCGTTGAGCGCCAGCGACGTGGGCTTGGACTTTTTATTAGATATATTTAAGGACCCAAACACTCTAGGGTTGGTATCTTTTGATGGCTTGAGTACAGAAACACGCGTTTCTCCCCTTGGGAGGCAAATTTGGGGATGTGGGAGCTCTCCTCTTCTCTTTCTAGGGTTTTTCTATCTCTTTCATTCTATTGTACACCTAGTTTCTCCATGACAGTGGAGAACTAATCTTATTTGTTGTTAAGGAAGATGTAACCTCTAAACTCTTATGTATTTGAATTGATTCTGATTTATATATGCTTTTTTCATTAATGGTTAAGGTTATTCTTCTTTGCTCAATGCTTGTTATGTTTAACTCATTCATGGCTTGATGTTTGATTTGATTGAGTATCGACAGATATCTTACAATTAAATGATATGGAGAATCTCTCCCAAGGGAACTATTGCCTAGACATAGTGATAGAATGCTTGGTTATCTTAAGCTTCCGTGCGTAATGAAAAATGATTATTAGGGATGCAAGACATTGTGGTCTAATAATTGAGGATAGGCTTTCTTCGCCGAGACATCGAGTTTTAAGTAATTTAGAAAGTGATATTAATATTTAATGAAGAGGTAGAATTCGTATATGCATGAAAGTGATTAGGTGAAGTCTAAACTCCAACAACATAATCATCTCATATTATCAACATCATCCATTCATATTTGTGATTAAGCTTCAATTGATCTAATTGCATTCATATTTACTTTTATTGTATTTGCATTCAATAACCAATTAAATTCTTCTTAAGTCTTAATTAGTTAAGATATCACATGATTGTTTAGTGTTGTGAGTCTTCTAAGATACGATACTTGGTCTTACCATTTTATATTACTTGATACGATTCAGTATACTTGCCGAAGTCTTAACAGGTATGCCTCCTTTAGAATATATCATTCCTATTGTCAATAGTTTGCAGGATTTTCAACAATTTGATTCAACTCATAATAGTTTAGCGGTTATGCTTAATGAGAGGGAAGATTCTAATACTAAAGAGAATAGTGAATTATTTCAAACTACAAGGAAATCTAGTAGGAATAGAGAAAAAAGAAAGCTAATACTAAATCTTTTTCGAAGAAAAAACTTCTAAAGATTGAGACTTTTTTGTAATGTAAGAGGAATGATAAATTTTGTAATGTGCTGAAGATTTTGTCTTTTTCTTGATATATGAAATTCAAAAGTATGAAATGATTTTGATGAAAGAAAACATTGTGTTTTTTTATATTATTTTTTTCCTATAAATACGATATAATTTTATTAGAGATTTGGTGTGGTCTCCATCTTTTACAATTTTTATTTTATAAAATTTTCTTGTAATGGTAACTATGTCTAGTATGAATTTATTTGAAAAATATATTCTATTTATATTTTTTAAATTATTATTCATAGAAATGATTTTTTTCATTAATTTTATATTTCAACATCAATTGTTTAAATTCTTTTTGCAGAAAAATAAATCAATCAACTTCTTACATAATACATATTCTTTTGTTTGTAGAGTAATAATGCATATGCTCTATTCTCCATTATTCAACTTGACATATCTTGAGTTATTATGGATGGTGTCCTCTGTTTGAATAGCATAAAAACATATAAATTTAATTCCATTCACTTATTTAAATCTAAATGGTATTCAAGAGAAAGATGTTATTCGATAAGGACTTGAAAAATATTTCGTAGTATATAGATATATATATATAATACTTAACTATGTTATTTTTATCTAATGATGTTAATATAGGAAATAATGTCCAATTTTCTGAATAATTAATTTTTGTTAAGAAACCTATTTTTATTTTTATTAAAATTTTTCTTTTCAATGACAGTTTTCTTTAAAATATTATTTCCAAAGCATGATTTATTTTAATAGAAATAAAATCCTAATTTCAAAGGTTACCATTAAAATTAAAATTATGTTAAAAAATATATAGCCTACTAAAATATATTTATATATTTACATTTACATTTCTTTTGTTATCACTATAAAATCAATTAATAATTTTTTTTTTCTTGCAATATCATTGAACATGGTTGTGCTATCTTGACAAATCAGTTTCATGTGAAAATAGACACGTCCACGTGCCCTTTAGTGTCATCTCTCTCAAATGTCGCACCATAAATTTTCCATTTTAAACAGGCTCAAATCTTCATTACAAAGTAACCATTTTTTAATTAAGATTACTTATTTAATTAGGGGGTGGGGAGAAAATTAATTATAATTGGGTTTAAACCTTCAGGCTTTAAAATTTCATTTCAATATTACAAAAATTGGTAATTTTTAGATAGATTATTAGAAAGTGAGTTTAAGACCTAACTCAACTCTACAAAACCAGATTGTATAGTGAGATTTGCACTTCATTTATATATTATAATTTGATCTTATCTCTAGTCGATGTGGAACTTTCAACATAGATCATGAAACTATGATATACTATAAAATTTTGAGGGAAAATAGTGTATATGATAACGTTGTTCAATAATTTATGGAAAAGGGAAAATAGTAGCTGGCAAAAACCTCCAAAGAGAAGACATGAAGTTGAGGTTGATAATTTAGGAAAAACCATTTTAAAGAGACAATTAATATTTCTGAGAGATGCAGTGAAGATTTATGGCCCAATGTTCATGATTTTTTGTCGAGCAATTCATATAGGATGAAGCTCACCAGCAAAAACTATTCAATGCAAGTATTTTCAGGAAACTTTTTAGCATAAGCATTTTATGTTTTTTTATTTCTTATCCATTTTATTATAATCTTAGCTTCTAAATTGAATTTTAATATCTTTTAAAGCAATACGAATAATTTAACATATTTATGTAACATTAAATAGTTATGATAAATGTAAAATTTACCCTATTAAAAATATAATGATGATATATTTTATATATTTAAAATTATTATTTATTGAAAAAAATTTACAATTATATTTTATATAATATCTCCTCGTACCGAATATGAAACTAAATATTAATAACTTATACAATAACTATAACATAATAGAAAATCTTATTATAATAAATCTTAACTTATTATTATTTTGATACCATATAAAAAATAATTTTTTAATCTAATTTAATTTCACAAAATTAAATAATATATACATCTATTTATATACTATAAACTTTACGTTGTCACAACCTTCAACAGAAATCTATTTTAAGTTTAATAATATATGATGTTGACATATTTATTAGAAAGATACAGTATATAAGGAATATTATTTGTCTAAATCAAATACCAAAAAAATCATCATTATAATAGCATTAATGATTTTTTAAAGAATATTTATAAAAAAAATTCAATACTAATAAGTCAAATATATATATAAACTTAACAACAGTTTTAAAAAAATATGTTAAGAAAATAAATTTGTATATTTTATTACTTGTAATATTCTTTAACTTTCTATTTTTGTTTAATAAGCAATTTACACTCAAACATGAACTTTCACCATAAATAGATATTTTATGTTATGTTCCAACAGTAATATTGAAATCTGATTTAGTAAGGGTGTGGGACCCACCAAAGTTGGTGCAGGTGATGTGTTAGTGGATAATGGTGAAGGAAGTGAGAAAAGGAAAGAAGTGTATGTTAAGTAAGCATGTGAGGTGTTTTCAGTTCAGCCAAGGAATATGGAGACACCTGAAAGAGTTAACATTTCATCCCTCAAAAACCTTGCTTCATTTTATCACTAATTTCTGCATTATTTAATTCTTAATCAATTATTTTAATATTAAAATTATTGTTACCTTACATAATAATAAGGTTGGACTTTTAAAAATAGTTTTACTCATTAAATGTTTAATTTCACGTTCAAGATGTATATGTCTTGATATGAAGATAATGTGTTAAAAATTTTACATTGACTAAAGATAAGGTTAATTCAATATATATAAGTGGATGTAAATCTCACCTTACGAGCTAGTTTTGTGGAGTTGAGTTAGACTTAAAATCCACTTCTAACAATAATTAAAAAGTTATATAAATAATTTTAGAAATATTAAGGTTTTATATGTTTGATGTAAGATATATTAGAAAATAAATATTGAATGAAACATTTATTGGAAGTTATGTATTTTACGTTAAAAAAAATAATTTATTGTTAAAGGTAATTTTGATAAAAAAAAATAGTGAATACCATATGTAGGAATCCCATCATTTTTTTTTATTTAAAGATGTTTAATTGATTTATAGTTAAAAATTATTATGCGGATTGTAATATTTTAAAGTTAAACTAACTTTGACTAGTTATGTTTCTCTCTAAACAAAATTAGTTTTGGATCTTGGTGAATTATTTAGAGTGTATTTATCTTGAGATTTGAGTTTAATTAACTTTTTGGTTACATAAAAGATACAGTAATTAAATTTAGTAAAATAATTTCAAAATACATGATTTTTGAGAAAAAATTGAAATTATAAAGTTGCTTTTTTTTGAAACTGATGTTTCCTTCTTTTATTTATTTATTTATTAATTTTTTATAAAAGGTGAACTTAATGTAGGGTCACATTTGTTATAGAAGAAAAATCGACAAGGTTTTTATATATTCTTTTGTAGACATATTTTTTTTATATATTTTTAAGATTGTCATTTATTTGTATTCTATATTTTTACAATGAAATAATTAAAATAGTTTTTTTTTCATGAAAAAAACATAAAATAGAAAGGAAAAAAATGGGGCTTACTTACTTCCCATGGTTGTTTGTAATTTGCTTTGGGCATTTTTCCTCTCCTTAACCAAAAAATAATTATAATAAGAAATATTAACTAAAAAGTAAAAATAGCATATCAAAGGATCATAAACGTTCAACTATTTCAAATAATAATAAAAAACCTGAATGTAATGTATATTTAAAAGCTTAGTTATTATTTATTGACATTAGTCTGCATTATAAAAAATAATAATTTGTTAAAGTATTTATCTAAATTAATATAGTTTCTGTTTATCATTTGAACTTTATTAATTAACAATCTTGATGACAGTGGACAAAGGAAAAAACAAGTATATACTCTTTGTTCACAATATTCTTGACATTTGTTTCTAACTTTCTATTAAAATATCCGAATCTTTTATTACAAGAATATTCTCACTTTATTGTTTGAGGAAAAGTCTTTTTATCTTGATAATAAATAACCTTATATTAATAAAAAAAAAAGTAGTAGTTAAGTCCAGTTATAAATAATTATTTTAATAATTTAGACAGATTCTGACAACCATGACAACCATGCTACTTAGACATAATTTAAGGTTAATTTACATTTATATTTCATTTAAGACTATTTTAGGGACTAATATATCTTCTAATCTTTCTGCCACATTATTTTAAGGATAATGATATTTAAACAACATTTTTTTTACAACATTTGAACATTCATTACGTGTCAATCTGTGATTGGTCAAAAATTACTCTACAATAATGTTTATGATTATTATTATTGATTGTAGAGTAATTTTTGACCAATCACAGATTGACACGTAATCAATGTTCAAATGTTGTCAAAAAAATGTTGTCTAAATATCATTATCCTTATTTTAATATCACACACTTCAACCTAAACGCATTTAATGTTATAAAATATATTATTTAAACAAAAACTGTTTTCAATGTAATTGTTTTTTTTTTTAATTTTTATAATCAATGATTTTATTTAAGATAGACAAATTTAAATATTATCATATTACCATGCTCCAATGAATGAATCTTGTAATACTCGGATTTTAAACTTTTTATTACTAATCATAGGAATTGAAAGATTTTAATTTTTGGCTAATTAAGGCTTAGATTCATGTTTAGTTGATAATTAGGTGAAGAAATTGAAAGATTTTGATCATCAATTGATGGTAATTAAGCATTAGTTATATGTCTGTTTCCATTTTTGTTCTGTTTTCTTCCACAGTTAATGAGATGCTGATAGGGCTTCAGTGCTGTTACTTTTCTTCTTCTTCCTTTGCATTTTAGGGTTCCATTGTCAAGCTCAAGAGAAAGTGACAATGAAGTGTGTCGAAAATGCACACATCAAAGCTTTTAAGAAAGATAACCCTTCTTTGCTCTTCCAATAGAGAGAAAGTAAGCTTTTCATTTTTTTCGTGGATACAAAAATATTACCCACAAATCTAAATATATGATATAATAATATATTATGATATACTTTTACATTCATTTGACACATAATACAATGATAAAATAGTCATAAAAATATAAATTTTTATATTTTAAAAGAAACACAGAAAGTAAAAGATTAAAAAGTTAGTATCAAATGAATGTAAAATTTTAAGTGTGTCAAATAATTATTTTTCATATTAAAAGTATTTTGGCGCCCATGAGAATTCACTTGTCCCTAAACCATCACTATAACTTTAGAAGGTCAATAATATATATATATATATATATGGATTTGCTAACTTGGGTACGCCTGTTTTTCAGTTGGTACATTTTAGCAATGTGTACCGGGTTTTAGTAGACAAAAATACCCTTATATCATGAATTCTAAGTTTTAAGGTTAAGGGTATTTTAATAATTTTCATTCTCAAAACTAAAAAAATAAAACTCAAACCCTTACTCACCTCCTTCATTCCTCTCAACTCTTTCTCCTTCATCTCTCTCACTCAAACATTTTCTCTGTCATCTCTGCACTAGCCCCAACTAAAAAAACACTCATTATTAAGCAATTTACTTTTGTAAANAGTTGAGTCATTGACATATTCACCTTCCGAAAAAANTTCATTCAAAATCTCTTTAATTTCATTATCTTCACTATATATATTACAGCCGACGGGCACAACTTGCACCAAGAGTTATGAGCATCCTTCCTTTACATTCTGAGACTACTACGTAACATTGCTCAGTGGCCATTTAAGTTTTTTTTGGTAGAAATTCATTAACTTGTTTTCCTTTACTAAAGAAAAAACAAATCAAAATACAATAAAATTCTCAACGATAAAATCAAAGAGTAAAAATTCTAAATCTTGAAATTTTATTTAAAATTATATAAAGAAAAAATTAGGTGCTTTAATTTTTTTATTTATGTAAGTATTTTTTTCTCTAACCATTTTATTTAATAATGAATGTTTTTTTAGTTGGAGCTAGTGTAGAGATGACAGAGAAAATGTTTGAGTGAGAGAGATGAAGAATGAAAGAGGTGAATAAGGGTCTGGGGTTTCTTTTTTTAGTTTTGAGAATGAAAATTATTAAAACAGCTAGAGTAAGGGTTGAAAGAGAAATGGTTGGAGTGAAAGAGATGAAAGAGAAATGGTTAAGAGGAATGAGAGAGGTGGGTAAAGGTTTGGGGGTTTCTTTTTTTATTTTTTGAATTTTGAGAATGAAAATTATAATAATACCCTTAACTTTAAAACTTAGAATCCATGACATATAAGGGTATTTTTGTCTACTGAAACCCGGTACACATTGCTAAAATGTACCAACTGAAAAACCGGCGTACGCAAGTTATATATATATATATATATATATATATATATGAGTGTTTTTTTAGTTGGGGCTAGTGCAGAGATGACAGAAAATGTTTGAGTGAGAGAGTTGAAGGAGAAAGGGTTGAGAGGAATGAAGGAGGTGAGTAAGGGTTTGGGGTTTCTTTT
>NC_028351.1:14072682-14075995 GCF_000741045.1 Vigna radiata var. radiata
ATATATATATATATATATATATATATATATATATATATATAATATCTTACACATAATATGATAACAAAATGTGATAATATATGTTCTTATCAGAATCTAAGCATGGTCCTTTGGATACTAAAAGAGTTTACATTTAGAAATTCGTAAATATTAGAGTAATTGATTAATTTATTGAGTATTCTTTGTATAATATAACATGAACTTTAAATATATTCTTGAAATAATACTTACTTAAATAAATAATAACAGAATAAATATCTTACTATAAATAATAATTATAATATCAAATTATAAAGAATAATTATAATATGTAGATTTTTTTTAATAAGTTTATTTTAAAAAAGGTTTAATGAACTCTTTAGTTATTTATTGGACCATAGAAACAATATATTATAATGTTAATGTATATATTATATTATTATTTGTACAATTTATGAAGATAAAATTTATAATGTATATTGTAGAAGACTACATATAAAATCGTTTACAATTGGTAGTCTTGTTGTAACCACTCTTAAATTATTTGTCTTGGACTATATAGGATCATTGCAAATCCCAATAAAAGCACGCAAATGTGAAGGTGAAGTAATTAAAAAAAAAAAAAAACTATTTTCATATGATATACAACACATTAATACACCCCTATATAATTACATAATATATGTATATTATTTATTACTTACATGATATATAGCAATATACACATATGTAACGCCCAAACCTATAAAATGGAAATACAATTTGTTTTCTTTAGATACTTCTCGGATTTTAGCAAGGGAAATAATTTTTTTATTTTTCAAATGGCCGAGTGAAGTTTACATTTGTTAAGTGACTTTTTTTTTTTTCCTTCAATAGGTTTTGGGTCTAAATTTATTGAGCAAATATGTAAAACTTCACTGAGTTTTTAATGTTTTGGAAGAAGTTACAGTCCGTAATATTTACTCTTTTAGATAAAATCTATTGTAACGTCCAAATGTTTCATCAAGAATAACAACTTAATATTTTCTTTGGAGACATTTGCATTCTTGTTTTGAAAACATCTACCCTTCACTTTTCAAAAATAAATGATTCACCTTAAAAAAAACACTGATACTACCCAAAGTAATAAACACAAACTTTTACATTAAGGTAGATTTGTCTTGCCGTGGTTTTTCTCGTTTGTGCTAGTTTGATAATTCTTGAATTCGTGAGTACAAGTAAAAATTATTTTCAAAAGTTTCCATTAGATTGAAAATCCGAAAGGGTAGTCTAAAAAAAATAAAATGGAAAAAAAAAGAAAGGCGAACCATGTCATAGTCACCGAATTTTTTCGTAAAGTTAATCTTTTGACAATAAAGCCATCAAAATTTGAAATGACATGTGGTCATCTTTCTTTATCTAAAAAAAATTACTCATTACTATCCTCATTGAGCGAAAAATAAATTCTTTTTCAAAATTATTTCCAAACAAGGGTTATCATTACATAGAAGTCACCTCAAGATACAAACAAAAATCATTCAGTGATCCAATGAAGAGAGTTCGTCACATATTTATGATGAACAAAAAGAATGAAAAATGAAATTGGAGAAAGTATTCAAAAAGTTTTGGACAAATAGCTGGTGTGGTATCTAGATGGTATAAAACATTAAACGTATACATATATTTGATTATCATATAGTATAAAACATTAGATGCTTTATCAAAGACTATTTGTAAGTGCAGCGTTTAATGGTCATACATTAGACGGTATATATCATAAGACGCTTTGCTTAAGTTAGCACTATATTGAATAAAACTTTCTTTTAGCTTCAATGTTATAAAAGAGATAGAATTTTATGTTCATAAAATGCTAGGTTGTTACTCATATTGTCTATTAGATTATTTAAAAAGAGAGATGCTAGAGGTTGTTCACAAACTTAGTTCATTAGACAATTCAGTCTAGAAAACGTTGTTCATAAGCTTGATTTTGTCTAAAACAGATGATACAAAATATTTTTCTCTTAGGCATTATTTCTTTAAAACAACTTTTCATACACAATGATATTTTGTTTGATTCTTTTGTTAAACTTCAAAATCTGAGTTGCTTATGTGGTTTATTCTCTAGACGATCTTGTCTTAACATATGCTTAACTTTGGGTGAACTGACCACTCGTCTTACTTCACTAGCTTAAGAATCAATGGGAACCGGTCTTAAGTTGTGGTCCAACCAGATATCTTAAGGGCTACTAGATGCAAGGAATATATGTAGGGTGTGCAGCTGGAGATAGAGTCTTGATCTTAATGTAGGTGACCCCGTTCAAGCAGTCACTGAGGAATCATATTGAAGAGTGGTCATCCTAGGCTTTAGGTGCTAAGAATGGACCTAGAGTTACACTTAAGCGAATTCCTAGGACTTAATCAATTATAGCTCAATAGTTGAAGGTAGATTTGATGCAAGGGAAAAGTTGTGAAGTTGAACTCTAACATAGTTTCAACCATCAAAAAGTCACTAATTTAGTAAACCGAATTGTTTTCCAACTTATTTTATTACTTTTTCACCAACATAAATATGTTTTCAAGACATCCTAAACCTGATTACTACTTTATAATTAACACATTATACTTTTTGCAGAATCCCTATGAATACGACACTTACTATACTACAACAACCTAGTATACTTCAGGTTGTAAACCATAAGAAAACAAAATTGTATGGAAGGTTCAACCAAGATCCTTTGGGTAGGCGATATGGAAATACATTGAAGGTTCAACAAGGACTTCCTAGATAGGCGAGATTGAATTGTATTGAAGGTTGCATAAGAATCTCCTTAACGGGCGACAAGTACCTTTCTTGTAGTTGAGGCCTAGAATTGATGCACATTTGCAGAAGTTGAAGTACATTGAGGCTAAAAGAGTCAAGCACTATTGAGGATTGAAAATTTGAGTACCATAGAGGCTAGAGAAGTAGTGTCTTGCAATGGCTTCTTAAACTATGTTATTATTTTAGGACAATGAAAATGAAAAGTGAGCAATTAGTGTGTTCATTATAAGAAAATAAATTGACATTCACCTATTTTTGTATTACAAGGATGCAATGAATAAGTGTTGTTAGAAGACATGAATACTTTCAATGGGAAAAATAATTCATTTCCAAATGCTAACTCTTTTAGAGGTTTGGATGTGATAAATAACATAAAATCTGATTTGGAGAACTTGTGTTAAGGTGTTGTTTCTTGTGTAGACATCTTAGTTAGTTAAGAGACGTTGTGATGGAAGCCTCCACTGAATTCATGCTTGGAGAAGCTTCATGGAATCAGAATTGGCAGCGGATGAATGAAGCAATGATGATGGATGA
>NC_028351.1:14077800-14163885 GCF_000741045.1 Vigna radiata var. radiata
TGGCCCATGAGTCCTCCTCCATGACTTTCTTTAATAAGAAGCTTTCGAATGGATCCTTGGGGTATACATATTTTCCCTTTGTTATAAAGATACCCCTCAGAAATATAGAATCCTTCGAAGGGCTTCTTAAGGCAAGATGCATAAGTGGATGCAAATGAAGGGTCAGTCTCATAAAGTTGTTTGATGTCATCAAAACCTAATATTTGTGACCCTAGAGTTACTAATAATGCATGTCGTCTAGATAAAGCATCCGCAACAACATTAATACTCCCCTTTTTATGTTTGATGACATATGAAAACTGCTCGAGGTATTTGATCCACTTGGCATGTCTTTTGTTCAACTTCTCTTGCCCTTTTATATACTTGAGAGATTCATGGTCAGTATTGATAATAAATTCTCTAGACACCAAGTAATGCTCCCAAGTTTTCAATGCTCTAATAAGGGCATAAAGTTCTTTATCATAGGTAGGATAGTTCAATGTAGGTCCCCTAAGTTTTTCACTGAAATAAGCTATGGGGTGACCTTCTTGTATAAGAACAGCTCCTATTCCTACCCTTGAAGCATCACATTCTATTTGAAAAGCTTTGGAAAAATCAGGTAAATGTAGAATGGGTGCATGTATCAACTTATGTTTTAAGGTCTCAAAGGATAGACTTTGTTTTTCTTCCCATTTGAATGGTACATCCTTCTTTAAAAGTTCATTGAGGGAAGCAGCAATAATAGAGAAATTTTCTACAAAACGTCTATAGAAACCTGCTAGACCTAGAAAACTTCTTACTTCTCCCACTGTTGTCAGGATAGGCCATTCCTGGATAGCTTTGATTTTACTAGGATCAACATGTACACCTTCTTTTCCAACTTTGAAGCCCAGAAAAATAACCATCTCTTGACAAAATGTACATTTGTCAAAATTGGCAAATAGATGATGTTGTCTAAGCAAAATCAAGACTTTCCGCACATGATGAAGATGTTCTTTAAGACCTTTGCTATAGATGAGGATATCATCAAAGTAGACTACAACAAAGCTGCCTATGTATTCTTGAAGGACATGATTCATTAGGCGCATAAAGGTACTAGGAGCATTGGTCAAGCCAAAAGGCATGGCTAACCATTCATAAAGGCCAAATTTGGTCTTAAAAGCGGTTTTCCATTCATCTCCTTCTTTAATTCTGATTTGATGATACCCACTTTTAAGATCAATCTTGGTGAACATGTTTGCTCCATGTAATTCATCTAACATATCATCCAATCTAGGAATAGGGTGCCTATACTTGACTGTAATGTTGTTAATAGCCCTACAATTTGTACACATTCGCCAATAACCATCTTTCTTAGGGACTAACAACACTGGCACCGCACAAGGGCTAAGGCTTTTCTGTATCCACCCTTTTTCCAATAAATCATGAACTTGCTTCTCCATCTCTTTGGTTTCTATGGGGTTAGTCCTATAAGCTGGCCTATTGGGAAGGCTGGCTCTAGGAATCAAATCAATTTGATGTTCAATTCCCCGAAGAGGTGGTAAACCACTTAGAACCTCTTTAGAAAATAAATCATCAAATTCTTTTAAAAGCTTTTGTAACCCCTTTGGATGAGAGTCAAGTTGATGATTTATGGAAAGAAGTGCCTCCTTGCAATAGAGAAGAAAGTGAGGTTGTCCAAGTAAAATATTTTTAGAAGTTTTTGTTGGAACAACTTCATTGGTTAAGGCACTTTCTACCAAACTCAACTTCTTCTCTTTGGAAACTTTGTTGTTGTGGAGCTTTTTCTCACCATCCAACTTCTTCTTAAGTATTATTTGATCCTCTCGCACTTGGGATGGTGTAGGAGGACTCAAGATAATCTTTTTACCTTTGTGTTGAATGGTGATCTTGTTGGTGACTCCATCATGCAAAGCTTGCTTGTCAAATTGCCAAGGTCGCCCAAGTAAAATGTGGCCCGCTTCCATTGGAACCATATCACAAATGATATGATCTTCATACTTGCCTATGGAAATGGGTACACTTACTTGTTCCTTAACAACTATTCCTTCATCCTCTTTTACCCATTGAAGTTTGTAAGGGTTAAGATGAGGAGTAGGAGTTAAGCCTAGCTTTTCAACCATTCTAGAGCTACAACAATTACAACAAGAACCACTATCCACAATCATAGAACAAGTTTTATCAAGAACTTTGCAGCGTGTGTGGAATAGGTTTTCTCATTGAGTTTGTTCTAACTCAACATGCTTTGCCTCTAGAAGTCTCCTAACCATGAGAAGATCTCCATCACAAGGTGGAGCCTCATGTTCCTCTTCAGATGAGGATAACTCAGACGCACAGGAGGATGACACCTCACTATTACTTTCATGCTCAAGGATATAGGTGGACTTTTTGAAGCGACACTCAGTTGAATAGTGTCCTTTGTCTCCACATTTGAAACATCTAGTCTCTCTACCCTTGGTATCCCTAGGTGTCTCTCTTAAATGCTTTTTTTCTTTAAAGCCTTCTTTTTCTCTTTTGAATTCTCTATCTTTGCCTTTGAGCTTTTCTTGTGGTCTTTCTCGGTCTTGCTCCTTTGTTTCCTCATATCTTTGAAAACTACCCTCCCTCTTAGGATCTCTCCTATATGTGGATGTAGTAGGGTAATTTCTTTTTGTGGACGCTTTTCTTCTATTTTGCTCTTCTACTCTCACACATAGTTGGACAAAATCATTAAGGTCCAAGTAAGGTAATAGCTCTACCTTATCCCGAATATCATAGTTAAGACCACTTTGGAACCTAACTATGGTGAATCTCTCTTCTTCTTTAATACCAACTCTCAACATTAGTAATTCTAACTTTTGTCTATATTCCTCAACACTCATGTTTCTTTGTTGGAGTCGATGGAGCTTGTCCATGACTTCCCTGGCATAATAGGCTGGAACATGCCTTCTATGTAAGGCTGCCTTTAATTCATTCCAATATTGGATAGTACAGTCACCATTCATCTTTTGATCTCTAATGATAGAGGTCCACCAATAAAGGGTCGCACCTTGAAAAGTCAAGGTGGCTAGGGTCACTCTCCTTCTATCATCTATGTGGTAACACTCAAAAATTTGTTCCACCTTCATTTTCCATTCAAAGTACTCTTCAACATTATCTCTTCCATAAAAGGGGGGTAGGTCAAGTTTGGGTTCCACATTATGTTCTCTATGATTATGGCGCCTCCTAGGGGGGGTTGGAAGTGATCATAAGGATGATAATATGGTGATCACTATGTTGTGAATGATCATCATGATCATGGTTTTGCCTATGAGAGTGATCCACTTGGTTGTGCCCTCCTTGATTGAAAGTGAGGTTGGCTATCCTTTGTCTAAGTTCATTTAACTCAGCCTTGGTCCTATTAAGTTCCTCCCTCAACTCAATGTTTTCTTGATCATGATGCATGGTACCTTGTACACTAGAGTGACTCATGCTTGTGAAGGTGAGGAAAAGGTGTTCACAAGATTTTGAAAGACTTTCACAAGTGTTGAGTCGAAACTTTTCAAAGACTTTGTTTTGTGTGTTCTTGGTGAATGACTTCTAGAGAGATTCTAAAGGTGAAGAAACCGAATAGCTCCCAGGAAGGAGAGGTGAGTCACAATGGACAATCTTAGAAACCTTGTCCGTCCATATCCAGAGTTTCTTCTGACGTTTCTTACCCAAGTTTCACTGGAGAAGTCTTTCAAAAGCTTTTTGAATGCACTATGAGATGCTCCTATAAACCAAACAAAGGTTTATCTATATGAAACACACTCCTAAGTATCACAGAGACTTAAAACATAAAAGTTTAGTCGAGCAAGGAAAAGTAAAAGAATGGAAATGAAAGACAATGACAAACGGCCCTATGTGAAAGTGCAAGCGACACTTGGAGCCCCTTGACACACTTTCACTCTAAGAGGTGGGAACTAACTATTATAATGTTGCTTAGTAGACTTGGAATTGCTTGAAAAGCATTTTCCCAAGTTACTTTCAGTTTCAAAAAGAATGAAATGTAATACTCAAAGGTTCCGTGATACAATATGAAAGATAAAATGAAATATAACAATGAAGAAATAAAGCCAAGTGTGGCTAGAAATAGCTGCTGAATATGCTTGACTGTCACAGTTTTAGTGCTGCAATTAACTCTGAAACAGCAGTAGATAGTTACTCCCAAAGTCCACAATTGTTGCCTTGTTAGCAAGCCTTCCACTCCTTAATAGGCTACCCCTTTTGGAGAAGCAAACTGGATGCTAGAAAGCCTCACCAAAACATCACAGCACCCTGCCAAACACCAAACCAATCACAGCAAAAATATGCACTGCACCAGATTTTATTTTCGGGTAACACACTTTGTGGCACAAAATGGAGGTCAAAAATGATGAAATCAAGTGAGATAAAGCTGAATAAAAGGAGGAACATAAAAGGAACCTAGGAAAAGATCTAGAACAGATTAGAAAATCAAGAAAGACTAAAAAACAGTAAAGAAATTGAGTGTGTTGAAACTGTTTGATGAAATGCAAATGTGTTTGATGAAATGCCACAAAGAAATGTAAATTTTCTGTTTCTGCCTATGGTAACTGGATTGCAGGGGTATTTTGTTGCTTTTTATGTTTGAGTGAGGTTGTATCTAGCAGGAAAAGTGGTTGAAAACACAAGCGCCTTAGCTTTTGCCAATCCAAAGTAATATGCACATGATGCAACAGCCAAGCAGCAAAATGGTTACTGCAGCAGAAAATTTTGGCAGAAAAATCTGATGCAGCCACAGTGGTTTGGAGAAATAGTGGCTCTAAGGCTTAAATGGTTCTTCAAACACATCAATATCATCAAAAGGAATGTGTGCTAGCAAAGAAACAGCCAAAACAAAGTCCAGTGCAGAATTTCACTGACAGAGTTGCTATTTTGGCCAAAATTCAATGGTTTAATATGTGATTTTTCCCAATAGCTGGAAATATACCAAATGAACAGTGCAAACAACTTTTAATGCACCAATTATGATTGCTTAATCAAACAAATAGCAACAAAACACTCAAAAACTCAAATTGACTAATTGACATGCAATTTTCAAGCAAAATTGGTAAGTGAAGTGGTGATTTTGTGCATTAGCTGCAAAATGATCAAACGAACAGTATACACAAGTTTTAATTGGTAATATAAACTTTTCTAAGTGTTCACAATGCACATAACTACACAGATTCTTAAAATCACCAATATAGTTGCCAATTATGCAGAAATAACATTGCAAACAACAACAAAATGTGAAATAACAGGAGGCAAATGCTGGATGGTTCAATTAAAAACTCAAAGAAGTCCTAATACACTAGATCTAGTTGTAGAAGATCAACTAGGAGAATAAAATGGACCTAAAAAAAAATAGTGCAAAGATAACAACACGGTGCAAAGCTGAAATAGAATGCAGTAACAGTGGAGTCTCTATAAAAACAAACTTTCGTGCAACTCACGTATGCTTTTAATGATTCAGTGAGGAAGTAGAGTTGCTATCAGTGGAAACATGTTTAGAAACTTGAATTCAACTTGTAAACCACTGCAGATTGAATGAAACTCGACAGAAACATTATGCATCATATGAAACCGAGACAACTTTTGATGCATAATTTTGAAAACTGATTGTGAATAAATTCTACAACTCAAGCTGCAATTCTGTGATGCTTTGAATTGAAATCACCGTAAACACCTTTAGAATCAATAAGAAAATTTATTTGAAGCTGCAGATTTAGACAAATCTGATGACAGAGACTAATCACTGCTAAACCGAAATCACTGTTGGATGCGAGGTAAGCAACAGTGGATGAACAACAAAACGCGTAGGCTATGCGGATCTAAGCGAGACAAAGTCTCAGTGCTTATTTGATCCAATTTGAGCCATCATTGCATTTGTTCTCATGAATAAACCGAAGCAAAAGCAGAAAACAGAATCAAACTAATGCACAGTGATAAAACGACAAAATTGTTTGCACATGACAATAACAGAAACAGAAAATGAAAATTAAGGTGGAATGGAATGAAACTAAGTAAGATGCACCGATTAAAATGTAAAATAAAACTATAGAAAAGTGGACGAACATAATCCACCCAACACAAAACGAAATCTAAAAAATTTTTCAGAGAAAACACACACAGTAGAACAGAACAACGCGGAAGTGTTAAAACGAAGCATGAATACTTAGCTCTTGATGCGTGGATGAGAAACGATTAGCTCTGATTACCACTTGATGGAAGCCTCCACTGAATTCATGCTTGGAGAAGCTTCATGGAATCAGAATTGGCAGCGGATGAATGAAGCAATGATGATGGATGAAGTGTATTCAAGGTGTTTGATGAAGGTCCTTGAGAGATTGGTTATGGTGTATTGGTGAATTCTAAATCAGAGAGCTTTCCTAAGGGGAAAGGAGCTAGAGGAAGTGCAAGATAACAAAGCACAAAGGTGAACTTGAGAGTTGAGTAGAGATTTCAACAACATTTCATTACTCAAAATCAAGTTACCATTACAAGTGGTGGTGCTCCTCTTTTAAAGAAGAAGAAGAGCTATGATGTGTGCAAAGCAAGCTATCAATTGAACATGTGCTATACATTGTAAAACACGTGAAAAATGCATGGAAATGGTGCTCCACATGNGAGTTTCGGCCANCTCCTTTGTTGCACGTGGAAAATGGCATAAGTGTGGCTAGCTTNGTATTTTCCATGTGCAAAATGTGTTTAGNAAGTCCTAGCCGTGAGTGATGCCTTATTCTTCCTTTNGATGATCTACAAAACAAGTAAACATATTTAGTTATTGTAGAAGAAAAGGTTTAATAGAAAATACTCCATAGAAGTAAAGTAGTGAGTGCTCCCTCTTCTTCTTGTATCTTCTTTGACATGGCTCTTGTTAGAGGTCCAATATGAAGCTTGGATGGTCCACCATCACGTTGTTTTATCTTATTCAATTAAGATTAATAAATATGTTTCATATAAGTTGAAATTATCTCAACTTGGTGGACCAAGATAGGAAGTACGATTAGGCAGAAGTTATTCAACCGCAACAAGTTTAGCCAAATCTAACGGAGACTTACTAGCTCCTTTTTTAGATCTTGATGGCCCCATCAATGCTTTTGCCAATAAATTTTTTGAAGGAAATGATCAAGTATTTGGAAGGAAAGGATCCCGAGTTATAAGCATCTTGTCAATCTAGACTACTTAATTTTATTGCTTCTACCCTACTTCCATCTCACACATCAAAATCTGAAGCATGTTAGGTTATGTTGCACTTGTTAAAACTTCTAAGAGCAATGTTGTTTACACCTGCAAATAAAAGTTATTTCCTTGGACAAAATCTTTTGCCTCTAATTATCCTAATGCTTTATGGTCTTGAGAATTATATAAAGATTGCACTTCATGATAGGCCACAAATAGAAGGGTCAACATTTCTTCTGTAACACCCCATTTCAGGATGCCACGAGTAAGTATAAAACGTTCATTATTTTTAAAACCTTAACCTCTGATACCATCGTAGAAAAATGAAAATAGTAAAAAGTTTTTTAATCTAACGCACATTTTAAACTATATGACGCATACTACAAAAAAAAAAATCATGTTCAAAACCTTCAAGTAATTAATCCAAAAGAAATTACATTATCTCAAAATGTTTATCTAAAAGTGAATTTGAAAATGTTGTCTACACCTGGAAATATAGCGTTTTACAATTAACCTCTTTTCCAAAGATACCAAGCGTTGTATAAAGTCTTTATCGTTGAACGAAATATTGTTTAATCAAGTAAATGTTTCTTTTGGTTTTGTCTCTTCTTAGTCAGATACCATTTCACTTCTTTCAAGCCTTTTATATTTTAATCTTTTTAAATCTTTTAGTCTGCTTAGTCGGACATCGTCTTGACTTGTTTTGTTTTTGAGAGTTATGCTAGATACCTCTTTCAGGTATTATAAGCATCAAGTGTTTAACTTCAATTCTCTTAGAGGCTTGTGGCACATTTACCTTTGATCTAGATTATGCTAAGTTAAAGTATAACATCTCAGTAGAGTATAACACACCAATTTATAGTCAAGTAGTAAGAGGTTGACTTATGGCTAAGTTAGAAGAGGTTGGCTTATGGATGGGTAACATTAGGATGACTTGCACTAGGTAGATTAAGGCTTGAAGAGCTTCACTAGGTTAAGTAAAACAATTATAGTTGGTTATTGACTAACAAAACATGATACCTATCGTAACTGAAGCGTGACAGTGCGACGAACAAGAAAACTTTTAAAAAGGGAAAAGTAATATGAAAAGAGTCGCCACCATAGTTTATTAAGAAAAATTATGGAAAACCTAAAAAAAAAATGATATGCATAACCAAATTTAAGTTCGAGAATCGTTTACATGTTAAGAAGATATTAATAATCCACAATCTTCATCAAAAGATGGTTCCCTTTAATTAAGTGTGTAAAATTAATGTAAATTTTTAAAATATTTGTTTTCTCCGAAAAATCAAATAAAACAAGACAAATATGAAATTATAAAAAAAAATATTTTTTATTTTTATATTTTGGTTCAAGACGATTCACTTTGATCTTAAGTAATTTAAAAAATAAAAAATACGTAGTTTTATTTTTAAAAACCCATTATTTAAAGAAATATTAATTTATTATTATTATTATTTTTATTAAAAATTATATCAAACAAATATGAGATTTTGAAAGATGAAATTTTTACTCATCAAACAAATTCAATATTTTTCACGGTAATTATTAATTTTAAAATTATGAATATCGAGTAAGTCTAATATGATAAAAAAAAAAAATTTAATTATCAAACAAATCTAATATTTCACATGATAATTATCAATTTTTGAAAATTATATTTATCATGTAAGATCACGACTTAATAAGATAAAAATTTATAAAAACCAAAATTTTAGTTATCAAGGAAATCCAATATTTGACATGATAAGTAATACTTTTGAAAATTCTAATTATCAAGTAAATCTCATACTTCACATTAAAAAAATTATAAAAATGAAAATTTTAATAATTAAACAAATTCAAAATTTAACATGATAATAAATAATCTTCTAATTTTATTATAAAACTTTATAATTTGTAAATTTTGTAGCAATTAAAGTATAGAAATGCGATCTGCAATTTAAAATAAGGAACATTAAAAATATATATATATATACACAGAGAGAAATAGGAGAGGTGTAAACATAAACAAAAGTTCGAAAAGAAAAACTGGAACAGATCATGTCTAAGCCTATAAGCCCATATAGCCTAACTACAGAGAGGTGTGGACATCAAAATCAGATTCAAGAATAAAAGCTGGATTGGGTCAAATCCAACTCATATAACCTAACTGCTGAAAGGTGTGACTGTAAAAAAAGTTCAAAAGAAAAAGAATTGAAATGGATGAAGCACATATCCAATTTCTGATCCTTATTATCACTGTATAATTTATTATTATTATTATTATTATTATTATTTATTATTGATTTTTATTCTGAAATAAACTTTCTCTGATTTTTGTTTAAATTTTTGAATTGAAATAAACATAATTCTGAGAAAGGGGTTTCTAGTATATTATGAAACAATGCAATAGCAAACAAATAAAGGTAAGAGTAACATGACATACCTTTTAATATTTATTTAACATATTTAATAAGAGTAAAATAGTCTTAAATGAGTGAACTTTTATAATTTAAAAGAAAATAAAAAATAAAAAAAGAAATAGTGTAAAATAAATATAAAAAATTATATATTTCAAAAAATCACTTTTCATGATGTTGCATCAAATTTTGCAAGAAAACAAACGTCATATAAGGGAAAACAGATTAACAGACCAAATAAAATACGATATAGTTAGTACTCAGTAATCATTGTATACTTCATAACAAATGTAAAAAGAAAAAACAAAAAAAAAATGTATTTTACAAAGAAAATGTGTATCTTTATCAATAAGCTTATAGGTATAATTAATCCAAGAGTAAAAGAAAATTTGATTGAAATTTTTTTCAAAATTGGCCTCTGTCTAATAGTTAAAATACAACACCTAATACATAACCTATAGAAAAATAAGGCCTTCTAACAAAAAACAAAGAATGAATGAGAGTTAAATATCTCTCAAGAAAATTAATTTACATTTAAGTATTGTAAAAATAGATAGGTCAAGTGTCTCAACCAAAAGGTGGTGAATTGATTTCCCTTTATTAAAATATGTTCTTTAAAAATCTTTTCAAAATCTTTTGAGATTTTTTGGAATGCAATCAATAAAGAATAAGAACAAAGTAAAACGATGTAAAAGTGTAGGGAAAGAGAGATTCACACTGTAGTTTTATACTGGTTCGGCCAACCTGCCTACGTTCAGTCTTCTTTCAATCAACCTTAGATTAAAAGGATTTCACTATATTGATTGAGTTCTTACAAGCAAGATACAGAGAACAATCCTCTCAATGTACTCTCATTCCTAACTCTAAATCAACTATACCATAAACCCAAAAAGATCACCCACTTTTTGTCGCCCTTAGAGATTCCACACTCTGAGTCAAAGAACTATACCAAGTCCTCTTCCTAGCCGCAACAAAATGGAACACAATCAATCCTTGATTGTAATGACTCTGATCTCCAGAAAGTACACCTCAATGTGCAAGTATGATAAACCTATGATAACACTTCAATTCTTCAAGAATCCTTTGAGAATTTCTGCCAAATGTAGTATTCATGATTCTTGGATAAACAGGACGCTCCTGTAATTAAGATCTCAACAAGCTAGTCAGATATAAAAGATATGAATCATAAAGTTGTTGAATACAAAGAGCATTGTGTCTATTTATAACTTTCTCATGTTTGACGCATTTTAATCGATTATGCAAATAATGTAATCGGTTAAGCAATTCCTTCAGCATTAACAAATTTACATTTCACAACATTTAACAAATTAAGAAGTGCATCTAATCTATTAACCAAAACATATAAGCCACATTATTTAAAAATATGACTGTTGTAACAGTTATGGCTTTCCATGAAAAAGGTTTTCGTATAAAACACATGTTAATCGATTAGGAAATTAACGTAATAAGTTAAGTTCCACCCTTAAGCAAATTTTGAAAATTTTTTCACTCAAAACACATTAGTGCACTCAGTAAACATGTGCAGGCATAATCACGAGTTTTAATCAATTATCCACATAATCTAATAGGTTAAAACTTGGTGTTTTCCAACTGTTAAGCAAATACTGATATCAAAACAGATAATGCAAATATAGTAATCAATTAATTCATACAGATATGCAATGTGCAAAGTATTTTATCCACAGATTCATCCTTAAACAATGAATACACATACATATAGTCCAAGCACAATCAATGATATAATCAGACAACAATTTTGCCAACACATCCCATTGGTAATATCACACACACACACATCAATCACTCAATTATCAACATATCAATTATGTGTTGCACTTTATTAATAATAACATTAAAGAAATAACATAGTTATGGTCTAACAAAGATATTCACACGCAACACCTTATTAGACATAACAACTCTTAAAAGAAACATATTCAAGTCTTAACAAACCTTTATTCATTAAGCTTCTATTTTTTCTGGGTCTTACATTCACTCCTCCTCAAAAGAATTTTGTCCCTAAAAATTGCAGTCACAAAAAAGCAAACACCTTGTAAAACTTTGTCACTTTTCTCAAATTTACATAACTTTAAACACTTGCATTTTCATGATACCATAACAACAACAATTTTCGAACAAATAAAATAAAACATCACAACAAACTGCTTAATGTAGCTTACATCATACAAAACAAAAACCATAATTTATTCACAACTTTAAATAGCAAGAAAAACTTTACATATATCCTCATCATGCAAACAACAAGCTTCAAAGATTCACAATAAATCTAAATCAATGCAAGAATAGTTTACATATAGATCCCTAAATCATAAACATGCCCACTTAATAGCTATCTATAATTTTTAACAAATTCATGGACATGACATCAGGTACAAGATTAAACACCCAATTGTAGGTTGATCATGCTTTCATTATAACATTATATTCATCCTAACAATATTTCAAACAACGATTTGCAACCCAACGCACACTGCCATTTACTAATATGTAGCAAAAAAAAAAACAATCCAATTTCAATTATTTACAATGTAACATGAATCAAAGAAAACAACATGCATTTACCAATTCTACCACACATATTCTAGCATATGTTTCCACAATTTGTTCAACTCCTAAACATAAAAGTGATTACATTCTTACTAAAAATAACTTTAGTGCTTAAAACCTTGTTACTACAAAACCAAGCAACATATCCATACTCATTACAAGAACATCAATTAACAACCTAACAACATACCATAAGCTTCAATGTTTCACAACAAAACTAAACACCACAACAATCACATTACAGGGCATATAATACTTCACACCTTAGAGGTACACAACTAAAGCTAGACAAGTTCACTCCCTAAAAGCCCCAAAAGTTTTTTCAAAAACCTAGCTCTGATACCAAAATGTAACACCACAAATTTCAGGGTGTCATAGATTATTTAAAAACTGGTAAGTTTCAAAACTTTATCATACGAAAACTTATTTTCAAAAACCTTAACATTTGTCCAATAGAAATGACAAACGAAATAAATAATTCTAAATACATTATATTTAAAATTCAAAACCCTATGACTTTAAATAAAAATTCCAAGTTTATCCCCTGTTATTTCTCGAATTTATGATGTCATAACACCATCTGTAACATCATTTGCTCACGTATAACATATTATACGATCATCGCCGATAATGTCATTCACAACACATAAACACAAAGACGTATAGGGTAATCTACCGATAAAACAATAATAATAACAAGATATAAACATATTGATTATATCAACAATAATCAAACACCTTATACATAGCAGTAATCTTAATAAGATTCCTAAACGTCTAACATAACAATTTAATCACAATGAATTACTCGATCCTCGATCCTTGATCTCTAACCTTCGACGTCATCACTAACATCTCACACATGGACCCTTGATCTATCCACTCATTAGCACCTATGCTAACTACTTACTATAACTATTATAGTAACATCGCTATCACATAGCATCATCTAGAGCATCTCAAATACCATGATTATCATCAAGTACACCACCATCATGACTATCCCAATCATGACCACACCATGAGCATCACCGTACCATAAACACCACAGTAGAAAAAGTTTGTCTCACTCTTGTACCCTACCTCATCGATTGTAGCTGCTCCTACGGTTCACCTGTAGCCTCCCCTATAGGACACCTATAGCCTCCCCTATAGATCATCTGTAGCCTCTCTTACAGATCTATTCGAATAATCCCGCAATCCAACTAAGGAACATGTAATCTTGCCACACAAGGACAATGACCACACCTTTACCCCACACAAGGAAGGCTCAATACCCGAACAACCCTTCCATGTTGGGATAACCCAACAAAACATAAATACATTCATAGGAAAAACCCAACAAAAATATTACATAAACCTTATGTCCATGCATACACAACCCTTGCCTAACAATAGCAAAAGATAATCATAATCACATAAACATGTATCAATAAAGATTATCAATCAAGATAATAAAGAACACATACAACAACAATCAAAGAAAAGGTAAGCTTACTTCTACCTTGGTAATACTAGGGCTTTATCTACATCCCAAAACACCATTAATCTTCCTTTGCACTAAGGGTTTTTGTTGCTCTCTCTCTCCTTCTCCCAAAAAAAAGTCAATCTTCTCTCTTCCTCTTTTCTCTCTCTTTGATTTAGGGTTTCTAAAACACAAATGTCACCACTCTCTCTGTATCTTAATATTTATAAAACAACTTAACTCCATCTTTATTATCTCTTCACACTTATAATATTATATTTTAAAAACAAATCTATCTAAATCTTTAATTCCCTTATATCACAAATTCCCTTCTCTAACATTTTATTTTATTTTATCTAATTCAACCTCTTTTACTTCCTAAGCCCCTTTATTTAATTTCTACACCAATTAAATAAAGGTAAAAGACCATTTTGACCCTAAGCAAAATACAAATAAAACAAAGGTTTCCCTTAAATCTTTTTCTCCTTAGAATTTAACCCACACCCATTCAATCCTAACCCATCCTTCCATTAACAAGCCAACACATCCCATTACACACACACACACACACATACACGTAAAGATATTCACACACAACACCTTATTAGACATAACAATTCTTAAAAGAAACATACTCAAGTCTTAACAAACCATTATTCCCTAAACCCCTACTTTTCCTAGGTCTTACAAGTAGAGTGGAGAGATACGCGAGAGATTTGTGGGGATTTTACAAATAATTATGGTTTGAAAGATTTTGGTTGATTATAATTGATTGTTTTGAACTTTTGTTTAGAGTTTTTGGACTTCATATTATCGTTTATATCTTATTGGTTTACGTTACTTGTGAAACAAGATAGAGTTATTAAAGTTATTTTTTAAAACTCAATTTTTTGAAGATGTATCAAGTTTTAAATTTCTACAAATGATGAAGATTTTATACTTCACCTATGGCATTCCAAAAAGGGTGTTACACTGACCGTAAGGCTTTAGTGGAACAAACAAGATGGCTCTAACTGTAAAGCTTTTGTGTAGGAGTCAAAGTAAATGGTAGGTTACATGAACAAGACATATTGGTTGAGTGTTAGGATCACCCTAACCATAAGACTTTTGTGGATCAGGTAGGGTGACTATAAGCATAAGGTTTTTGTAGAGGAGGCAGAGTAAATAGTAGGTTATATGAGAAGGACATATGGTTTTGTATCACTTAGAGGTGATGTATCTTTGGTAGGCTTTGGTTGAGGAGAAGTTGATCTTGATGCACGTTGGTGGTGTGAACTTGATAATTAAAATGGATGTGTTTTGTAGAGTGGGTGAGTATGATTATTGTTTCTTATTTGACTTTATTATGTTAGCTCATCGTTGCTTGTTTGTTTGTGTTGTGCGTCGTATAACTTGTGTTGTTATGCGGGAACAAATGCTATTATATATATTGTTGGTGCTTATTAGAGCAAGGAGATGCATGGGAAAATTTTATGGCGGATTTTCAAATTATGTTTAAGGCAATGTTTATTTTAATGTAATTTTTTTAATACTATTTTATGATTTTAAAACTTGGAATAATGTGATTCTTTTGCTTTGTTTTATCCCAGGATAAATAATTAAAGTTTTTATTAATTCAATTTTCTATGATGATATCAGAGTTTGAAATTTTCGTAAGTAATGAATGTTTTAGAAACTACACGTGGTATCCTAAAAGAGGTATTACAAATCCAGCCAACCATCTTTTGAACCAATTAATACTCACATGGATAAACATAAACACAATCATTTAACATTCCTTAACAATCTATAAAAATTTGAACATTTATGTACCAAATCCAAAGTTAAATAATAATAAACAAAATTCAAAATAATTTTCATCATTAATTTGAAAACCACCAATTTTAAGTAGCACTTTATGCATATTCATATAATGATGATATGTAGAAGAAACCAAAATTTCTAAATTTTCAAAATCACACATTAATAGAGTATGTGGTGCTCTAATACCAATTGAAAGAAATTTCTAAGAAATAATAATTGTGTCTAATCACATGTGTTTTACCCATAGAGATCCAATATGAATAACACAATCATGTATTAATTTTTAATGAAGCCATAATCTAATTCATAAAGGAAAAGAACGTGGAAGCGTACCTATTTGTCATTAGAAAGGATATTAATATATGATATCCAAATATAGAGAGTCTTAAGCACTATTTTTGATATATCTCATGACGAGGATGGAGAGAAATCCAAAATGGTAATACACAACATAATGTTTCATTATCTATCAATGGAGACCATAGTCTATGACATCTATACAACAATCTTTCATGACAATTATATCCTTAGTTATAAATTTAATATTAACATATCACTTTATAATTTTAATTTATAGGATAATGACCTTAATATATTTAAATGATATATATGTGATTCTAAAATTACATGAGAACAAAGATATGTACAATGGTAAATCTTCAACAAATATTTTAAAGGTCCAAAATATTTATATAGATATGTAGTTTTTTTTAAGATGTTAAATATATAAAATATATTAGAACTTTTAAAAAATAACTTAAATTATATATAATTTATATAAATATAAAAAAATTAGGAAGGCAAGACCCTGTATCATAATAAAGTGTATCATAATAAAGGTCCATAGCTAGATGTACATACCTATAATCATTATTATACCCAATTAAAAGATTCAAATATTATCTATATCCAATTAATACAAAATATTTTCTCACGAATTAGAAAAATATCACCTAAACAAATTTATTTATCATTTCTAGCTCTATGCAATCTCTGCCTCTAAGGGATATATTCAATGCATTAAATAAAACTTAAATAAAACTGGTACTTAACTACGTTTTATATGGTCATTTTATAAAATTTGCACATATTTAAGAAAAAAATAAAAGATTTATTTCTTAAAATAATAAGTTGTTTATTAAAATAAACAAAAATAGCCTATTTAATACACAAGTAAACAAACGTGTAGAAAGTAAAAAAGAAAAAAAAATCTACCTATTTTTCTATTGAAAAACACTTAATATAAAATTTAACATAAAGAAACTAATAATAACCTATCACTACATAAAATAAATATTTCGGTATCATAGAAAAATAATTTTATATTTCTAAATTCGACAACCTCACACCGCCAGTCAATTTCACACCCCGAAAAACGACATCCAGCATTCCAGCGTAGTGACGGCAACATTAATTAAAACAAATTACACCATGCACGCAATAGATAAAAAATAAATTGTGAAAATAAATTAATATTAACTTAACTCCTGCAAACAGTAACAACAATAATCAATAATTATTAATGAGCAAAACCATTACACAATATAATAGCTAATAATAAAAAAAATAATAATTTCACGACAGTAACAGTGAGAGACTACTCAGGGATAGACAGCAGCACCGGCCGCCACGCTCTTCTCAACAATCGGCGCCGAAAAGACAACGGCACCGCAGCAGCGTTACCGCGGAGGAGCCTACATCCAGTCCTGGATCGGAAACCGAAGCCGGCGGAGGCAGACGGGAGCAGGCTGCCTAGCTCTTGGCGTTTTGTGATCGGCGGCGGCGGGGACGGCGAGGAGAGGAGAAAATCCTTCAGTCTGGAGCGGACCCTGACGTGGCTGTCGGTGGATTCTGGCGGGTCGTGGAGGAGGAGCATGCGGAGAGTCTTGCGGCGGCGGCGGCTGTGGACAGGGCTTGCAGTGGGGCTATGGGTGGCGGTGGTGGTAGTGCAGTGGCCTGCGAGGAGCTTCAAACTGTGGTGAAGTGTGGTAGGCATTTGGATTAGATGGGATTTAGGGAGAGAAACACATGCTAGAGTGAGAGAAGTTTCATTTTGATTTTAAGAGAAAACAGGGAACCATCAATTATAATAATATTTAAGAAGTTCGTTGGATACTTTAATGAGTGAAATATTTATTTAAAGAATTTAAATTTTATGTGATACATTTATTTTGTTTATTGTATTTTTATAAGATAATTTAAAATTTAAAACTGGTTATTTGCTTCAATTCGGATTCTGTATTAGTGAGTCGATCTAATTGGACTCATTTATGAATGAGTTGAAAAAATTTAATCTGATTTGATTTATTAGGGGTTAGTGGAGTAGACGAGTTGACTCATTTAATTACACTTTTTTTAATCTAAAAAAATTAAAAAAACATTAAAGAAACATTTTTGTTGTTGTCATGGAAAGATATGTGTTGTCATCATTAAAAACAATATACTTATTGTTACCACAAAAAACAAAAACACACAAGGGATTGGGTTTTAACATTCACATTACTCCCTTATTAACATTAATTTTTCAAAATTGCATAAAATTCCAAAATTTTTCTCTATTTACACTTTAGACAGCTCCTTTCTTTTCTAAAATTTCTCGTTACCCCTTGTTTGACCAACCTTGACAAGAGGAAGACTTGTTGACCAATTTTGACTGAGGAGTGGATGCGGCCAATGAGAGACTGCCACGTGGCAACCCCCTTTCTCACCCAAATTAGGATTTTGCAGATTAGGGAAACACACGCGAGAAGGTTCTTCGAAGCTTGCGGTGGTGCGAGAATGCTCACGGTGCTGCTTGAATTTGGTGTTTTGTTTGCTTTACTGGTTTCTCGTGATGGCTTCTCCTTGTTGCACGAAATTGCAGGTGGTTAGTGGTGTTGGACGAAGAGGAATCCATGGTGGATGGAGTTAGCAATTTTGGGGTTTACTTGGTGTCGCGATTCAGGCTCGAAATTGGGTTTTCATGGAGGGTTGCGAGAAGGAAAATTGATGCTTTCTATGTCATGGTTGATTATGTAGAGGATTTACTTTTAAAAAGGTAGTCACATGGCACCTTAGATGTAGAGAGTTTTTCGTTTGGTAGTGACCACATGTCCCTCCATCATTTGAGAGGATTTGCTTTTAGTAGTGGTCACATGACACTCTAAGAATGGAGAAGATTTTGTTTTGTGAGTGGCCACATGTCCTGCCATCATTGGAAAGGATTTATGCACACTTGTCTACTCCTTAGAAGGTCTCATTTTTTGCCAATGAGAGCAAATGTGGGTTGATCATGCTTTTAGGGCTTTTAGGAGACACCTTTGGCCTATAAATAGAGGTGTCTCCTATCATGTATTCATCTTGAAAATTAGTAATGTTTATCTGTCAAATTGTAGCCTCATTCTTCCTTGATCAAGACTAGAACAACCCTAGAGGCCCTTCTAGTCATCTACCTCATGGAGTTGGCCTAAATTCTCCTTGAACCTTCAATTTACACACCACCTTCATCCTATCACTAAAAGTTGTGAGCCTATCACCTCACTAACATCATTCTTGCATCATATCACCCCTTTTGCACCCATTTTCACAACCAAAACCACGATAAGGACCATCTCCTTACATCCTTCTAAGCTTTGACCCAACCTAGCTTAAAGAGGTTGCCATCATTTGGTATAAAGAGCTTTGGTTCTTCAAGAGCTAAGTATTCTTGGTCCCTATCTATATTTTCCGTGTTGTTTATATATTATCCTTGCTTGTCTTGCCTTGTTGTCCATTTCATATTTCATGATCATGTTCATCATGGCTCCCATTGTGTTGTTCTTGGAGCAATTCGGCCTTTTGGCTTAGTTTTTCATGTTCTTGTGTTCTTGTGTGCATTTTTATGTTTTTGAGTCTTTCTCCACTGTTTTGTTTGGCCAATATATGTTTGTTTGAGTCATTTTAAGTTTCAAATCATTCCATGTTGTCTACAGTCATGTTTAGTCCTTTTGTTGTCTCTACTTCCTAGTTGAAACTTTAAAAATCATCAAAAATATATGTTTAAGTCATTTCCGAAAACTGTTTATGTATTTGAGTTCATACTTGATGTTAGATCATGAACAAGTTCATAGTTAGGTTTCTATTATGTTAGTTTTTTGTGTTTCATGTTATACTTGATTCTAGTAGATTGACTTTGTTTTGGTGCTATAAACTTGTATGTTCATTAAACTTGTTGAAACATTCCAGATTTAAGGTCTGATTTGGTGTGTGCTTATGCTAAAATTTTCGAAAAAAAAGAAAGAGACAAAAGGTACAAAAGAAAAGTAGACAAAAAGTACAGAAAGCAAAAACAAAAAGTAAAAGTAAAAGCAATGCATCTACCATCTTTAACCAAGTTTGTGTGAGGACTTTGGTGTTGATTTTGGTGCTGATTTTCACATCTCAAATCTGTTGGTCCAACAACTATAATGATTAAAAAAGGTTGCCTTAGTGCACCATTTGATCTAGCTTGCAAAAAGACAAAAACACCTTATGATTTTCTAGTAGTTTTTGGTTTTTGTGATCTATTCTAGTGCCTTTCTTTAGGTAACTCCTTTTGTTGTGCCATCCTTTCTTACTTACCATTTAATTGCTTGTTTTTCTTCTAAATATTGATGGTTTTTTCAAAGTAAAAATCCTTTTGAAGATCCTTTGTTCATTTTAGACCTTTTCTTGGTTTTTCCTTGGACTCCTTTTGGCTTTAGTGGTGTTAACTTGTGGTGTAGAACTTTGGATGGTTAAAACCGTGAGGATCATTGGGAGGACAACCCAAAACAGTGAGGAATATCAAAGGTGAAGGTGGTCTTGAAAGGAATCTTGAAGTCTTGGTCTAAAACACAAAACAAGAGACTATATACTTGGTGAGAAAGAGATATTTGTGTGTAATATTTTTGAATTGTAAAATTATAGCTGCTTTGCTTTTGGACTTGTATTTTCGGCTTGTTACGGGTTTTTCCTAAAAAGAACATTGGCATTTAATTAAATAAGCGAAATTTGTAGTTGGTGGATAAGACGAAACCAAAGTTCCTTCTAATTCATCATTAGGCTACATAATGTAGATTTATTGCTTTCCTTAATTGTGGTAGTTTATTGTGTGTCGACTTTAATATCAATTTTTGTTCCTTTTGAGAAGTTTGGTGTAAGAGTACCTAAGGTAAAATTTGGTTAGAAAAGACTTAGTTCTTAAGCAATCCTTTGTGATTCACCTCCTTTCTTGGAAGTGAACTTTTTCATCTTTTACTTCCTTTAGTCTCTTAGGGAACTTCTCTTGAAATTCTAAGTAATTTTTTTGTTGCATTGCATATTGTTTGAAAACTTTGAGAGTGTCTAAGATCGCATCCTTTAAAATTGGTAGCGACTTTAGTGAAGAGGACAAACCTACTTTGAAAAACTTGTCCAAATAACTAAAGTCACTAAAAATTTGACAAAATCAAGAAGTTATTTTGAAAGAAAAAAGAAAATATGGAAAAAGAAAAATATCTTGTTAAATTGGATGAGGAACTTAGAATTCTTAATGAGAAACAAGAGAAAATCCAAGAAGAAATTAGTAAAAGCAAGAGCAAAACCAAGAGTAGGAGTAGGAGTCATACAAGTTGGAGTTCTAGAACTCCAACTCAACCCACACACTATGAGGTAGATAGTAGGCTTGCCTATCAATACTATTAACCTCCCCCACTTAGAATTCAAAGAGAGCACCCTCCAAGAGAGGTTAAAATAGGCCTCCCTCATTTTAATGGGATAGAAGATGTTGAGGCATACTTAGATTGGGAAATGAAATTTAAACAACTCTTTGAGTGTCATCAAGTGAGTGTGTAGAGAAGGTCACATTGACAACTTTGAGTTTCCAAGGGAATTCCATGTATTGGTGGACTTCCCTTGTGAGAGAAAGAAGACTTTCTAATTTTCCCTAAGTCACCTATTGGAATGACGTAAAAAGTGCCTTGAGAAGAAGACACATTCCCTCATACTATGATACAAAGCTATTGGACAAACTCCAAAGGCTCCAAAAAAGAGACATGAGTGTAGAGAGATATAGGCAAAAGATGGAGCTCTAATTAATGAGGGCGGGAATTAGAGAGGAAGAAGAGATCACCATCTCTAGGTTTCTAAGTGGTATCAATATTGAGATTAGAGATAGAGTGGAATTGTTGCCCTACAAAAACTTAAATGACTTGGTACAAATTTGCATTAAGGTAGAGCAACAACTCTTGAGAAAATGTTTGAAAATTATCCACTCTAGCTTCAATGTCAAAAGAGACTTCAAGAGGAAGGGTAAAAAAATCAAAAGAGAGGAACCTCTTAGGAAGTTTGAGAAACCCAACGATGGATCAACATCCTCCAAGAGAACTGGAGGTATCAAGTGTTTTAATTGTCTAGGGAGGAGACATATTGCATCTTAATGCCCCACAAAAGAAGCATCATCTTAAGGTGTATTGACATATATAGCAGTGAAAGTGAGCAAGAAGAGTGTGCAAATGAGATTGAGGAAGAGAGTGAAGGAGAAGATTCCTTTCCTTGTGAGGGAGATCTTTTCATGATAAGAAGAGTCGTTAAAAAATGACCTCATCTTCAAACCCTAACCCAAAGAGAGAACATCTTTCACACAATATGTAAAGTTTCAAATCAAACATGTTCTTTCACCGTGGATAATGGATCGTGTTGCAATTGTTATAGCACAAGGTTGGTAGAAAAGTTAGAGATTACTACCAAACTGCATCCAAGGCCTTACAAGCTTCAATGGCTCAATGAAGGAGAGGATTTGAGAGTACATTAACAAGTGGAGGTCAAACTTGCCATAGGAAATTATGAAGATAAAATAACTTGTGATGTTATTCCTATGGAAGCTTGCCACATTCTCTTAGGTAAGCGTTGACAATTTGACAATAAAGGCCTTACCAATGAGATCACCCTCCACCGTAAGGAAAAAAAGTTCATCTTACATCCTTTACCACCTTCTAAGGTGTATGAAGGTCAAAAGCAAATGAAAAAAAAGAGGGATGAGGAAAATAAAGAAAGATAATGCATAGGAAAAGAGGAGCAAGCATACATGAGGAAGGAGAGACTAGCGCTCCTACCAAGGTTACTCAAAAGGAGAGGAATTTGTCTAAGAAAACGTTAAAGAAAACCCTCCTAAATGAGCAACCTTCTTTCCTTCTCCTTTGTAAAAGTTCTCTCTCATGCATAACAACTCAAGATTCTAAGTTTTCATCTCATTTGAAAAAACTTTTACAAGATTTTGAGGATGTGTTTCCCTAAGAAGAACCTAAGGGTCTTCCACCAATTAGGGTAATAAAGCATCAAATAGATTTTGTTCTTAGGAGCAAGCCTACCAAATAAGCTAGCCTATAGAACTAACCCTCAAGAAACTAAGGAGATTGAAAATCAAGTGCAAGAATTGTTGGATAAGGGTTGAGCTCAAAAGAGTTTGAGTCCATGTGTTGTGCCTGTGTTATTAGTCCCTAAGAAGGATGGAAAATGGAGAATGTGTTGTGATTGCAGGGCTATTAACAATATTACCAAAAAGTATAGGCACCCAATTCCAATATAAGAGTCTAGAGAGTCAATTGTCTAGGACATATAGTCCAAAGGACTTCATTCTGTTGCATCGTCTATATGACAAACTACATTCATGCATTAGGTGTGTCTATGTACTGAGCCCATCTCTAGAAGTTGTCTAGGATTTCCTAAGCCCAAACCCTTTCTCTCCTATCAGCCAAATCTTTTTGCGTGTCAATCAAGCCACCCTCCTATCTGTCCAAGCCCAACTTTTCTTTCTTTCTCTTCCTCAAAACCCTTCAAACCTCTGATTTCGTCGCTTCCAACTCTTATATGTTGTTGGCTAATACTCTTCTCAAAATCTTCTCGGTATTCAAAGAGATAGAAATCTCTTTAGAATCTTTTCGTACCAACCTCATTAAATGGACGAGACTGATCAATCATCAATGACTATAGTACAAATTATTTTGTATAGCACGCTGATATTTACAAAGCTTATATTTCATGTCGAGTGTCTAAGCCTTTGAAAGAATATTTTACACGTTTGAAAACGTGCTATATCAGAAGGGTTGCAAAACCCATTTTCCAAAAAAAACTATCCAACCCCTCATTCTAATGTTTTTCAGGTACTTCATGAGTTACACTCAAATTGGACATTCAAAGCACCTCAATCTTGGTGAAACTGACTTAAATAAGATTTTGTTGTTGTTTAACAAAAGCACCCAAGCTTTGCTAGGCAATTAACTGCTTATATGGTGTACTTAGACTTTGACAAGTAGAAACACATTAAAACAACAACTAAACCAATTTAACATATACAAAATGCATTAAAACTTCTAAACAGAGTTGGCATAAATAAAAAACTGAAAAAAAAAAAACACGAGTGTGCTTTTGGCTAATCTGCCATCAAGCTAGATTCATTATCTCACAACATTTCTTTGATTGACAGATTGCACAACACATAACACTTAGTTTCTCAACACAAAAATACATATCAAACCAAGAATCATATAACACGATAAAAAACTACAACATAATTAGAATGCAAATGAATTGAGATGACTGAAATTTGATTAAAAAAAACAGACTCGAAAATGTGATTCCACCAATTAAAATGAGAATTATGACTGGCTCAATCACAAAACAGACTCAAATAGAATAAAACCTATTGACTAGAAAGAAAAAAAATGAACAATGAAACAGTGAAAATAGAAACTCACTAGATAGAACAAGATTAAGCAAACAACTAGATAAATGAACGGAAAAACACTTAGCTCACTGTTGGAAAACTCAAAACCTGAGCTTTGATTACCACATAATGGAAGCAGATTTGGTAGGTTCCTTTGGATAAGCAACCAACCAGAACACTTCTTTGATTTGGACAACAACTGCAACTATCTTTGGACTCAAATTGGATGGATGAATGAACGCAACAAAATGAAACTAAATTGCAAGAAGAAACAATATTCGGTGGAACGAAGCTGAAGAAGTTTAGAGATAGCGTTAGTCTCCAACATAAAGGAAATAAGGTTTTAGAGATGAAGGTTTGAAAACTTTGGAAAGGAAGAGGTGGCTCGGTGATTGGAAAGTGAACGTTGAGGTATAGGAAGTTTGTGAGAATTGTGGTGAGTATGATGTAAGTGATGCTAGGACTAGATGCCTAACAATGCGAGTTTTCGGTTTTATTGAAGAAATTTTTAAATGCAAAAGTTTGTTCAAAATAAAACGATATTTTAACTTGAATCAATTCACACTCTTCTTGATTTATCCTATGCTTAAACCTTCTCCCGCACGGGTTCTACATTCCAAAGTGTTAATAAATGGACCAAATCAATTTGACATAGATTATTTTGCAATGCTATCAAACTTATGTTTCTTCATCTTAGTTGATGAACAATTAACCTATATTATGAATTAAAGTCACAAATATCTTGAATAAATTTTATTTCAATAAAAAACTTGAGTATTTCACAAACTTTTGGTAGTTTTTTTTTTTTTAATATAGAAATGGAATTGTGGATATAGATAAAAAGATAAAATGGAGAATAATAAATGAAGAAGAAAGTAAAGATGAAGGTTTTGTAAGAATGTAAGTTACAGGAAAGTAAATTACCAAGAGCAAATCAAGAACTTGTAAAGAAAATCAATAAAAACGTTGATCCAAATTGCTACACCCAAGGATTTGTCATTTCTTTCTGTTCATGTCATTCTTAGAATGTTTAGAATTACTTTCTCACTTCCTTTTTACATTTTGAACTATCTATCTACATTTTCTCCTTTTTTTTTGAACAATTACACAAAAAATAAAAGAAAAGAAAAATTACATAAAATGAAGTATCTACCTCAAAATACCCACGTCGTGCCAGGTGTAACATTCTTTCCAAATTTTATAACAGTTATTATAAGTAACTCCCTTTTGAATCAACTTTAGTCCTTCTCTCCATTGTTGTTTACTCCATATTTTTCTACCTAAACTGTGTTTCTCTGAATGTCTTGAGAGTACTTTCTTCCTATTTTATTTCCTTCAATGTCTTTGTGTCAATTCATCTTTTATTCCTCGATGCCTGCAACAAATATATTTATAGATTTAAAAACAACTAAGTTTCACCCTTTAATTTATAAGTAATTTGTGTTGTCAGACACAATGCAGAAAATTTTTTAGCCTAAATTAATGTCGTAAATAAAAAGTTAAGGTGATGATTTATTTATCTTTAAACAAATGAAATTAATATACATACCCAAATCATTCTATAAATGATTAGCATATAAAGTAGACATAATCATGCCTCTAAGAGCAATCAACCGTTAAAATTTTCATCATGATCTATGAAGAACACAAAGGTCATTGAAATAAATGCGAAGAAATCACTTATGATACCAAAGAAAAAAAAAATAATTCATTAAAATAAAGTAATAACTATATATAGTAAAGAAACATAATAACAATATATAATAACAATATCATAATAATAATCTAAACAGAAAAACAAACGTAAAAACTTATTGTATATAACATATATAAATATCTATAAAAGAAATAACTGATTACATCTATAACATTTGATATTTTATTTTAATAACTTAAAAAGTAAAACAGATTGAAAAAAGTGGAAAAAAATTTAATTTAGTTTGAACCTCGAGACTATCTTGATATGTTCCTTTCCAATGCAAAAACTTTGTCAATTATGTGATGGTGGAGCTTCTACATCATTGTCGGTTGTTTCTTCTGTTTTAGTTGTACAATTAATTTGTCAATTTAATGTTGCTTTCATGCTTGGAGGAAGAAGGAATTATTTAGTGGAAAAGAAATGAAAAAACTTATTTAAAGTAGAGCTCTCGTTATAATTCACGGGTCAACCTAATTCACCACGAATTTGAATCATGTTGGGTTGGAAAAAAATGTTTTTTTTATGTGGATCAATTTTCAACCCGACTCATTTAAACCCCACTCATTCGGGTTGAACCCGTGATGAGCCAATGGTTCACCAACCTACCTAATTTTATTTTATTAATTTATTATCTTATCAAACCCTAAAAAATACTTTTGTCACTCTACCAAAAAAGATTATTTTATACTTTTTTTTATTATTCTGAAAATTTTTGAGTTTAAAATCATTTTGGGAGTGGAATTTATTTAGATTTGAATTATAATAGGTTTGTAATTCTTTTTATTTAAAAAAAGTAATAATTAAGTGAGTTAGTAAGCCAACCCGTTGAACCCACGAACCCATGGTGGGTCAGACCGAGTTTAAATTTTTCTAGCTCACTAATAGATGAGTCGGGTTGGGTTGACTCACTAAGTGACCAACCTGTGGTAGGTCGAGCCGGATCGGACCGGGTGACCCATTTTGACAGCACTAATTTAAAGCCATATACACTTTTTTTTTTTTTTAATTCATGACATATACTTAGAAAAATTGAGTGCGTGTGAATATATTTTTTTAACATGATAGTTAATTTTATATTAGAAGTCACCTTATCGAAATTCAAATCTTAAACTAGGTAATTAACAAAAAATATTATGAGTTTGTTTATGAAAGTCACAGCATGTATGTGATTAGGAAGCGAATATTAACTATTTTTTAGAAATATTTATAAAGAGCACCAAGGTTTGAGCTCAATTTATTGACGTTGTTGTTTTTAATAGATTACATGAAGATAGAAGTAACTAATTATGAAAATTAAGAAAAACAATTATGTGTTTGAGATAGAAACCTAGCAATTAATGAAGAAATTACAATTGTTTAGTGGACACATCTAATAGAATAATTATCTTAACATATGTCTACATGTATGTATTAAATGCAATATTTTCCAGATAACAAAAATATTACATAATCATAATCTGAAAAATAAAAGACGGGAATGAAAAAAAGAAGCAATTGTGTTTATATTTATATTTATTAGATTATATGTTTTCATATGCAAATAATTGTTATTTTCTTGGTAAATTTCTACTTTGTTATTTTTGCGTACTGTACTTTCACTGCTGCCTTTTATGATTTATGTTACTATTTAAATTTATATTATCTTTAAAATAAATGTTCTCTATGCTCAAATCTCATTCATCTTTGTTCAAATCACTTATAAAACATTCAGTTAGAGTACATACTTTTTTAAATAATTTCTCTTCACCGTAATTTTCGTTTTATATTTTAGAACTTTTATATTATATAGATGAATTTGCACTCATTTTGTAAAAATAAGTTTATAAATAGTATTATATGAACTAAATTGGTTTATTACTTTATTCACATTTGGTTTACCTCTTTAATTCTTTCCAAATTATAAATACTTTTAATCCTTCTAAATAACATAAAAAGAATCTCTACATATAGAGGTTTACCTTTTAACTTTTTTACTTATATTAAAATTTTATCGAAAATGAATTACCACACTTAATGAGACTTTTTATACTACCTAGTTGTGAAATAGTAATATTAATGTCTATAGACTAGAATTATAACACAAATGTTAAGTATTATATCAAAATTACAAAATATTACAACTCTTTTTATTTTAAAGTATAATAATCTAAATACCCGAGACATCTCTCACGAACCGTTTATGCTATCTTGGTATAGTTTCATTTAAGTTTAATCATTACGGAGGTCTCTATTTTTACAAAATCGTCTCAAATCAGTGTATTTTATTGGTTAAACCCCTTTAATTGTTCCTGTTTATGTAGGTTTTTCCCAGTTCGATTCCCGTTTTTTTAAAATCTCTAATTGAGTCCTAAAAGGTACTAATTTGAATCAATTGGACCCTGCTGTTAAATTGGTTTAACGGAGATTAAGTTTTTGCTGGAATTGGAGTGTGATGTGTCAATTTTTTTAAATGTGACATTTAGAGAGTTGTACGTGGAATATATAATTAAAAAAAAAAATTCTGAAAATTGAAACCCAAAATTAGGTATCATCATCTTCATCCTTTCCTTTGGTTTTCATGAAATTAAGCACCACCAAGATTGAAGAGAGTTCACCTGCAACTTGATGATTCAAAGTTGAAACTTCCATGGTCCCCAAGTTACAAATGCACACACAAAAATTCCCCATAATTTTTTTTTCTTTCATTGGAATTCAATTCTTAATTTCCATGGTTACTTTCAAAGAAACCGTACCCACCCAAATCAATTGGGATTCGTTCTTTGACCAGGTGCTTGAATTCGATGCCCATGATTTTTTGCAGGATGACACCGCTCTAGTTAGTGTCGCCGACGACAATCCCTCCCCGAACGACCCCATTTTGTCCCAAATCGGGAACATGCTCATGGCCCACCCTGAAAACAACGTCGTGTCCACCGAGTCGTCTGAGTATGACTTCTACAGCTTCTCAAGGAGATTCTAGTGGAGCCCGATGAGGGACTGAAAAGTGAGCGTTCCAAGGTAGAGTCTGAGGAAGGCTCCAGAAAAGATAGAATAAGTGATGCAGTTTCCGGTGAGCCCACTTTCAAAAAGTTAAAAAGGTAAAATAGACTTTTTTTTTTGACATTGTAAATTTTTTAGTCATTTGAAAAAGTCATGCATGGCCATTTGTAATATAATGAAAGGGTGACGTTCGTAGGTTACATGGAGATTCGAAAGTCCTGTGTTTTGTGTTTAGTGTGATTTAGGGTTTGTGGTTATATGGAGATTTGTGATTCTGTTTTTTCTTTACAGGTTTCAAATGGTTTAATGGAGAAAAAGAATAGATGATGATTAGTTCGATTACAACACGAAGAGCTTGAGCACTGGTTACGTTGGTCATGGTGGGGATTTTCCCTCAGGAGATGAATTAAAGAGAACATGGTAGAGTCACAATTTTGATTTTGTGGTTACTTGATTGTAGGTTGATGGTGCACGAGGAAGATGATGGTGTTTCTGAGACACGATTGGGTTCTCTGATGGTGATTATTGTTGTCTAATGTATAGATGTTGGAATGAAAGCTATTGCTGAATTTAGGATCTGAGTGATGGACAATGAAGATGATTTCTGGGTGGTGCTTGACTGTAATGGAAGATGATTTTTTTAATTTTTTAATCAAAATGTTAAAATGTTTTTAAATTCCACGTATATAGCTCTTTAAATGCCAGACCTAAAAAGCTGACACGTCACACTCAAACCTCAGCAAAATCTTAACATCGTTAAGCCAATTTAACGGCAGGGGCCCAATTGATTCAAATTATCACTTTTTAGGATTCAATTGAGAATTTTAAAAAAACGGGGATCGAATTGGGAAAAACCTACATAAATAAGGACAACTAAAGGGGTTTAACCTATTTTATTTGATCTCAATTACGTCTTTATTTTTGTAAAATTGACTCAATTGAAACATTGTCGTCAATTTCAGTAAACGGTGTTAAGAGGTCCATCACGTGGCAGGTTGACCAAGCAAATATTTCTCATGTGGCAAATTGAGGTCGCATTAGGTGGAATTTATTTATTTTAAGATTTAAATAAGTTAATGAGGAGTAACGACTTCTTCTCTGCCTGAGCCTAGTGCCATTTCCTCTTCATTGCCAGATCCAGAACAAAGCATTTTCTTACTCTCCCACAGTTTCGGTGAGACTCCGACGGGCAATTCTCCCCCAATCGCATCTTGTAGAAGCCTTATATAAAATTCTGTTAGAGCCTTGTAGTCTGTCTGTCTGTCTCTCTCTCTCTATCTCTCTCTTCGCTCCTAATATAAAATTCTGTTAGAGCCTTGTAGTCTGTATCCTTCCCCTGTTTGCGTTATTCACTCCAGTAATTTCAGTATTATAATTTTAGATCTCTCTCGCGCACCAGATCTGGAGATAAGGATTTCATCTCTAAACTCAAAATATTTAATTGTGTTCTACCTTTTTTTTATCCTATTTGTGTTCCCTTCACCAGATCTAGCTAAAGTATCGATGGTTTTTAGTATCTCATCCCCTGCATCTACAAGATTGTTATTACCTTCCTTTAACAGTGCAACACTCTCCACTTTAACAGTTCTAGGAAGCCTTTTTTGTAGTGAATTTGGCACAAATGTCTTAGAGTTTGCACTAGCTTTCTTCACCAATCTCTTAACAATTTTCTTCTTCTTGACAACCGTTATGGTCGATTTACCGGAACAGACATAGCCAGCTTTAACTGAATTTGGCACCGCATTTTGCCCACGAGAATCATCAGCCTCCCTAGTACGAGACCGAGAAGAACTATCATGAACACTCTTCCGCACTTAAACTCCTTCCCCAAACTAGACCTATCAATATTTGTTTTTTGAATTTTTTGTTTACTGCAAGGTTTATTGCCTCGGTTCAAAGGAACCGAAGCAGTACGTGGGGGTCTTTTGCCTTGGTTAGGGTCAAACTGAGGCGATAAAGGGTATTTTTCTTTAATTTTTTTTTTCTATAGTACGTGGGGTCTTTTGCCTCGGTTGTGACCAGAACCGATACCATAGAGCACATATTGCCTCGGTTATGGTTACAATCATTTGTATAGTGGGATTTTTTTTTTTTAAAGAAGGGTCTGTTCTGTAACAACCCTTACTATAGAAACAAATCTGCATATGCAGAAATTGTCCACAACATACAAATTCAATCTAGAAGCTTATTTTCAATGAAAATTAGAAAGAATCATAAATCAATTCTATATACATAGAATTCTAACCATAAATCAACTTAGTATTCATATGCTAATTTACAACTTACTATATCCTAATATCTACATACTATTATAGAGTTGAATTACATATTTTGCAAGTGCTTTCCTTATGTATTTAAGGGACTTCTTAGGAATTGAAAGAGTCGAATTGAATCTCTGCACAAGACATAATGATTTCAATTAGTGTATATAAATTGTAAACTATAGAGAAAAAAATTCAATAAAACCAAATATTACCATTTCCTATTCACTTGTAATATGGGCACAAATAGTGGTCATCATCCAATACATTATGTAGTAACCACACTTGCATGACCCGTTTTGTATGTCACCCTACAATATATGGTCATAATTATAAAATGTTAAGGAACATTATTATAATAAAACTATTATAAGAAAGTATGGATTAAAATACCAAACCTTAAGGGCCAACCATGCAAGCTTTTAGACTTAGTAGTTGATCTCCCGGACAACATCATATGTGTTGCAAGGGAACTATTAAATAAAAATGGCTTTAGCATACATTTCTATAACAAAGAAAGTATAAACATTGAGGTTCTTACCAATTTACTACTTGTCTTAGATGTTTGGGAGGAGACTTGTGCAATGAGCAAAACCACACAACAATATTCTCCGATATGGAAACCACAAGTAGCTACCGATGGTGTCTAAAATTGATAATAACTTAATTATTATTTATTAAAATCACAAATGAAACTTTAAAGTTAAAAAGCTTCACTTACCAAGTTATATAAGAGACAAAATATATGAAAAAAGTACTAAATAATTATATGTTCATATTAAAAGGAAAATTTTAAGAATAGGAACGTGTGAGCGTGAAAACCTGTCAACAATGGAGAATGTCTGAGTTTTAGGAGCTATATAAAACCTCACCACAAAAATACAATATTTGGACAAAAACAAACAACACATTACTTAGTTTCATTCCTAACCTTAAAGTTTATTTCATCAACAAATAAACCAATTTAATGCAAACAATTCAAAATTCTATTCCCCTAATTTCCATATCTCTAATTCAAAACAATTCATATGGCTATATATATATATATATAATAACTCTTATACTACATATTTTACATCAGAAAATTTTTAGTGTTCTTAATATTATAAAATTTCATATCAAACTTAATTTTTTTATTAATTAAAGACCAAACTAATCTTCTTTTATATGGCTAAACAATTCACACGAACAATATCATTGCACTTTATATGACCATTGCTATTCCTATGACCATTATGTCAATCTCATCACCAAATAATAGTACATTGATATTCCTATGACCATTATATCAATATCATAGAAATTCATTATTAAACACAGACCAAAATGGAGGAGGTTTTGAAAAACTTACCAAGCCAAGATGAAACCGTGAAGAATAGTAAAGAGAAACAGACCATGGCGGCGTGAACAGTCGTTAGCGACGACAAACGGCCGGTGCTGGCGACGAATAATGCAGTTCACGTGAGAGAAATGGAGGCAACAATGATCACGTGACAAACATGGAGGCAACAAAGATGGAGACCACACCAGGCACTTTGTGTGAGAGAAATGAAGGCAACGAAAATGTAGATGGAGACCAACAACACTTCGCTTGAGAGAATGGAGGCAGCGGAGAGGAAACCAAAGGAGTTCTTGCGCGAGAGAAGAAGAAGGAACAATAGGGTTAATATTTTTTACATTTTTGAAAATTTAACTATTGAAAGAGATATTACCTCGATTAAGTAAAGAACCGAGGCAATACACCACTTATCGCCTCAGTTATTCTAACAACTGATGCTTAAACTGGTTAGAAAAAATTCAAAATAAAACATGAAATGAGAATTTTGAAATTATCTTCAAACGGTACGCCTCGGGTCACGGTTAAACCGAGGCATAAAATTGTTTTAACATCGGTTCTGATAGAACCGAAGCCATAAGAGTTGACAATATGAATTAGAACGTTAGAAAATCATACATCTCAATTGCTGGACAACACATACGACCTCTATTCCGTATTGAACCGATGTCGTATGTCATCAATCCTGTCATGTTAGTTAATTGCAGAGGTTGCAGAGGGATCCCGAAGGGGTTTTTTGCCTTGATTGGTCAGAGAACCGAGGTAGTATGTCCTTTTCAAAAAAGTGTCAGGTGAAAAGTCTGTTTTGCAGAGGGACAGGTGGATATTTGAAGGGTTTTTTTTGCCTAAGTTGGTTAGAGAACCGAGGCAATATTCGAAAAGGTGTCAGGTGAAAAGTCTATTTTGTAGAGAGACAAGTGGATTTTTTAAGGGTTTTTTTACCTTGGTTGCTAATATAACCGAGTATAGGTTTAATGCTTCAGTTCCCCTTGAATCGAGACGTATAAGTTCATTGAAACTATGAAAATGCCATCACATTTTGCTAGGCTTCGGTTTTTTTGAAACCGAAACCTATTTTACGAGTTAAAATACTATTTCTACACTAGTGATGGCAAGTCACACTAGACGCATGACCTCTTTTGCTCCAAAATTTGAGAGTCTGATTTTGAATTTTTCCTCTCTTTTTTTGGACACCTCCTAGGGTTCCTTGGCCTATAAATACATGTTTCTCCACTTACAAAATAACTTTAAGACTTGTAATGAAATGCTGCCAAAATTGTGCACTTTCTACTTGTCTACAAAACCAAAATCACCCTAGATTAGCTCTTTCTCAATACTACTCTAGTTTTCTTTGTGATGAGTTGGCCTCACTTCTCTCTAGGGACCTCAAACATCGGACTATACCTTTCTCCTTCTCATTCCAATCCAAGCTTTTGCTCACACACTCCAATCGGCTCAAGCATTCAAGAAGGCTTTAAGTCTCAACTGAAGGCTATCATATTATATATTATTCCTTTAAATCTTTGAAATATTCTACAATATGATTGAGATTTTAGAAATTGGACAAAATTAATATAAAGAATACTTTCACGAACGGTTTTTAACTTATTACTTGTCACTTTGAAGTGCATATAAGATGGCTGAAAATTTTTTAACACTCATTTTCATTGTTTTAAGGAAGTTTATAACTAACAATATTCTTTTGGCACCACCTCATTTTTAGAAACCGATTACTATGTGCGTTTTCCTTAAAATCACCCATGTGCTTAGGTCAATTACAAGTTTACTAAGTATTAATCATAAAATTAGTTAAGATAATCATTACTTTAAGTAGTCTTATGAGTGCATTTTATATTCTAATTCTTTAAGATGCATGAGATGTGTCTATTCATTCACCTTGGGTGACAGGTTACTCTAAAAAGAAGAATGAACCCTCTTGTATTATCCATTTTGAACAATGAATAAAATTCTCTCTTTTATTGAGTTTAACTTTAGGAGTGATAACCTTTTTTTTTATTCTTATCTTGATAAGCTTTATTAAATAGTGAATCTTCTTATACTTTATTTTAAGCTTCATTTTAACAATGATATATGATCTTCTCCATCTTTAAATCTCAATCCATTAAATTCTATTTCATTTGAATACTTGTTTATGTTTTGCTTAAAAAACTCAAGCAAAACCATGGATATTTCATGTTCTGCCAATCTTGTTTGTTTGTCCATAGGTTCTAAGTTCCTTATATATCTCTTTAATGTAATAAAATTCTTTTCAATCTTTTAACTTTACGTCAATAAAGGACACTTAAAGTATTTAGTTTTATTCTTGAAGTTGTTATCCCAATTCTAATTATACGAGTAATTTACCAAAGTATAATTTGAAAGAGCTTAGGTTTTTTCCTTGGAACACTATACCCTCTTTATTCAAATTAATAATGGCTATTCAAATTAGATGCCCATTATTTTTCACGTCATAGTTTCGATTTTGATACAGCATTTATTGATTAGTATTAAATGATCCGTATTCTTTTATTGGCTTCCATGAAATCTACCAATTTTCTTTCATGGAGTATTGAATTAAGAGAAAACTTTAAAGAACAAGAAGCTATATATTTGAGGTCAAATATTGCACTTGAGTGTTGTGGAAGTAACATAACTACCGAAGACAATATCTAGTTGCATCATAATGAATCTAACCTATCACATTTACTTATGTTTTTGACCAATGCACCAGATTTAGAAGAACATAAAACCTTCAATAATAGAGCAATAAAGCAACCTCCTAAACTAGTAAGACTTGTATCAAATCCTGTGACAAATTCCATTATATAAACAAATCAATCCTTGGAATTCTTCCATCCACATCACGAAAACTAGCTAGTTCTCACACAATAGCCCTATCACAGGTTCATTTCAATATGGCATTCTTGCCAAATTTTGCACCTTTCAACATTCTTAGTCTACTGTTATTAGTGGTTGGAGTCATTGTGTCTAGGGCTGAAGCTAGGCCAAGAGCATTCTTTGTATTTGGAGATTCACTTGTTGATAATGGAAATAACAATTACTTGGCTACCACTGCACGAGCTGATGCTCCTCCTTATGGCATTGATTACGCTCCAAATCACAGACCAACTGGTCGTTTCTCCAATGGCTACAACATTCCTGACTTTATCAGTTCAGTTTACATATCTCTTCCCACATTTTCAACCCCATTTTTTTCTTTTAGCATTCATCTTAAAGAGTTCTATTTTCATGATCAAAATTTGTTGTTATGAACCATTTTTTTCATGTCTAAGTAATAATTTTGTCGTTTGCAGGTCAGCGACTTGGTGCTGAGTCTACATTGCCATATTTGAGTCCCGAGTTGACAGGAGATAAGCTCCTAGTTGGTGCCAATTTCGCTTCAGCAGGAATTGGCATACTTAATGACACTGGAATTCAGTTTGTAAGTTGATGAATAAGGACAATTGTAAAACTTAGTTCTTACTTTCAACATAAAAAACTGATGTTGCATGCATCTTTTATACAGGTAAACGTGATCAGAATGTATAGACAGCTAGAATATTTTCAGGAGTACCAGAACCGAGTGAGTTCTTTGATTGGAGCTTCACAGGCAAAGCGTTTAGTGAATCAATCACTAGTTCTGATTACAGTAGGTGGCAATGATTTTGTGAACAATTACTACTTAGTGCCGAATTCAGCAAGGTCTCGCCAATACCCACTTCCTCAATATGTGAATTATCTCATCTCTGAGTACCAAAAGCTTTTGCAGGTAAAACCCTATTGATTAAACAAAAGGGTTAACGCATAATGTGTTGTCTTGACTATTTCTCTCATTTTGTCATACACAAATTCTGCAGAAGCTGTATGATCTTGGAGCTAGGAGAGTTCTTGTGACAGGCACAGGACCTTTGGGTTGTGTCCCTTCAGAACTAGCCCAACGAGGCAGAAATGGAGAATGTGCTGCTGAACTACAAGAAGCAGCAGAATTGTTTAACCCACAACTGGAACAAATGTTGCTACAACTCAACAGGAAACTTGGAAAGGACGTTTTCATTGCTGCAAACACAGGCAAAATGCATAACAACTTCGTTACTAACCCCGAACAGTTTGGTACGACACATTATTTTTCATGTTATCTAACTCCATGTCCTGTTTGTCAAGGTTTTACACTGTGGTTGGAGTTGTGTTACGGGCATTGCAATTATGTTTCATGTTACTTGAAAGACAATGCGGTTGCCGTCAAAACTTTTAAAATCATGTTCTAACTAGTGGAGTAATAAAGCAACAATTAAGGTCTAAGGTTTGTGTTGTTGTTGTTGTTGCAGGGTTTATTACTGCAAAGGTAGCTTGCTGTGGACAAGGACCCTACAATGGTCTTGGATTGTGCACACCACTCTCCAACCTGTGCTCTAATAGAGGGCAGTATGCATTTTGGGATGCATTCCATCCATCTGAAAAGGCCAACAGACTTATTGTGGAGGAAATCATGTCAGGGTCTGAAGCTTACATGAATCCTATGAACCTTAGCACCATCTTGGCTTTGGATGCTATCACCACATGAAGACAAACGAACATGATCATCCTTTGATGTTATAGTTCATGATATCTCGCTTTATACTTGTTTTATAGTTTATTAGTTGTAATTTTGAGTACTGTATTCCTCCGTATAAGTGAGGAACAAAACTTAAGAAAATAACTTGGGTTTTACCCAACGTTACTGTGGAGGATATAAATGCTACATCGATTCCAAAAGCTAGATCATGTTCCAGTGTCAATTTTCCCATTCTGTGAAGGGCACCCAATGTACTGAATTAAATACGTTTTTGTTTCCCCACTTTCTTGATTAATTTTTCTTTTAAATTGAATCCTTAATCAATTAAAATATTTTATTTAAGTATCTTTTCTACCTTCATTAGTTCTATTTTCTACATGTTAATTACATGTCACTAATGCAGATAGGGCTTTAGATGTCTGTTATTTTGGGCTTTTAACGTCACATCCAAACCCGACGTCTATATGAGTGACATTAATCGAACATCGGACTCTGCAGGTCCGACGTCATTATAGACGTCGATTAAGTTCCATGTCTGACATGTATACAAACGTCGGTCCATGCAATTAACCGACATCTAAGAACACTATAAAAGACGTCAGACATGGTACTAACCGATGTCTAAGGGCACAATAGACGTTGAATATGGCACTAACCGACATCTACTGAGTATTCGTTGTATTTTAATGTAGTTTTGCTCGTGTCTTTGGGTAACATTGTAGCACCTCCTTCCTTTGCTTGCTTCTTCCGCAAGAAAAAATTGCGTCTTTTGCATCTCTTATGACATTTCAACCTAAAACAAAACTTGGGTTGTTGCCTAGTTCCATTCCAACCGCCAAAGAAAAAGAATGCGGTGACATGGAAACTAGGCAAGGACCCAGGTTTGGCTTTAGGTTGAAATGCCATAAGAGATCCAAAAGACGCAAGCTTTTCTTACTAGGAAGTTAGCAAAGGGAGAAGGTGCACTACGCTACCCAAAGACACGAGAAAAACCGCAGCAAAACACAACGAAAACTCATTTTAATCGGTTCAAATGAAAGATAATACATCAAAGATTACTTTAGCCGGAGTAAACGTAAGATTAAACGGTTCAAAAGAGATCAAACACACTTGGAAATGCAATGCCGCAGAGAGAAAAGAAGAAGGAAGAGGATGAAGTGCGCATAACTGCTGGTTCGTAATGTCTTATTTAAAAGAATATCAGACGTCGGTTTCTCCAGCGACTGACGTCTATTCTCCAATATACGTTGGGGCTCTCAGTAATGAGACATCCATTCGATTTAAAAATTAATATTCGTGGTACATATAGACGTTAGATGTAGGGGGCGCTGACGTATATAATGGCATATAGACGTCGGTATGGCGGGATCTGACGTCTAGATGGCGAAAAGAAATGACTTTTCACCTACCTGACAGACATATAGATGTCGGTTGGGGGGACCAACGTCTGTAATATTAGAGACGTTGATGCCCCTCCCAAACGACGTCTGTAATATTATAGACATTGGTGCTCCTCCTAAACGACGTCTAAATGGCGAAAAGAAATGATTTTTCACTTACCTGTCAAGCATATATAGACATAATTTAAGATGGGCCCTGATGTCTATTATGTTATAGACGTCGGGACCCATCTGAACTGACATCTATATGTCCACTTATTTACGAAAATGCCACTGGTCAATAATTTACTTTTGGTGATTTCTGATCCGACATCTATGAGGTGACGTTAAAGCCCAATTTTGCACTAGTTCTTGTTGAGACCTAAACCAATCTATAAAAAATTATCCAAAAATTAAATAATCTATTATAATTAATTCTTTTTTCTTGATTTGAAATTTTTTCGAACGGTAGTTTTAAATAATTTATATTTGGAACTTACGAAAAAAAAACTAAAACAGAATTGAAATTAATCATTTAAATTTTGTATTATTTATTACTTCATTGATATATGGAAGATATAGATACTAAGGGATAGATGAGTAACACTATATATTTAATATATGAATGACCAGAGAAAAGAAAGAAACGATCTTTCTTGGCTTTGAGTTGGGTTGAAGTTTAAGCTTTTTCACTTGCATTCTTGTATGGGAAGAATAATAGTAGTTTCTGCCAAGTTTGAGTGGAAGGGTCTAAGCCCACCACCAGTGAGGAAAGGTGACGAGATCTCAATTAGCCCAAAAAAGGTGTAAACATGGAATAAAGGGAGTGTCATTAGCATCACCGAAGGTAGCAAATAAAGGAGGAATGAAAAAAAGCGCCCATCGCTGTTTTTAGCACTCCCAGCGAGATGTCTCCCAGTGCAAATTGGCAGCGCCGAACAGAGTTGGGTTGCGTTGTCCAAGCTGCCATTGCTTACTTGGAATGCAAGTAATCTACAAGCTTCTAAAAGGTGTTCACGCATTCAACATTGTGCACGTGCTCCACACTTTAGTTTTAGTTCCTTGATTAGTGGCGTGAGATTAAGAGACTAAGCTTGTTTACTTTCTTTAGTTCAGTTAGACATAATTTATAAATAGAAGATTGCATTCATTGTAGATTTGGAATATAGAGAGAAACGATGCTCAAACTGAGAGTGATTGAGTGTTCTTCTGCGTGTTTGACCCTTATTTTGAGTAGATAGCTCTCGTGGCGAATCCAGATTCCATTTATCCTGGTTCATTCTCACCAAGTGGTGGGTTCTTGCATCTTCCCTCTCCATTCTACACTGGTTCCCATTTCTGCTCACGTTGCAACTTGCGTTAGTCAAATAAGTGTCCCAACTTTTCCTATTCAGTGATTTGTGTTATGTGTAGATAATATGCTCATCCTATTGTTACTCTTGCTTAGATCGGGTACTAGTATGTCTTGATTGATGACTATTGGAAATTAACAAAATTAAGATAATATGTTATGTTAATTTTTTAGGAAAATAAAAGTCATGTTGACTGGTAGGATTTATTTGTTATTTTCTAGGAACTAAGAGCACTAGTTTGTTAGTGGTTATAGATAAAAATGCAGAATTTCCTAGAGGCTTTGGATCTTTGGGAAGCAGTGGAGGAGGATTACGATATTGCTCCGCTGTCCGACAACCCCACTATAGCTCAGATGAAAACCTACAAGGAGAAACAAACCAAAAAAGCAAAGACATGTTTATTTTCTGGTGTTTCAAAAATAATTTTCACCACGATCATGTCTCACAGCACCACAAAAACAATTTGGGATTACTTGAAGGAAGAATATGCAAGAGATGAGAGAATTAGAAGCATGCAAATATTGAATTTAATGAGAGAATCTGACACCATCAAAGAGTTCTCAAATACATTGCTTGGCATTGCCAACAAAGTAAGATTGTTGGGCACCGCTTTTTCTGAGTCAAGAATTGTTGAAAAAATTCTTGTATCAGTACCAGAAAGATATGAAGCTTCTATAACTACCTTGGAGAACACAAATGATCTATCTAAGATCACTTTGGCAGAGGTGTTGCATGCCTTACAAGCCCAAGAGCAAAGAAGACTTATGAGGAAAGAAGGATATGTGGAGGGTGCTTTTCAAATCAAATTCCAGAGACACAAGAAGAAGAAGAACAATGATACTAGACCTAGAAGATTAAACAAGATCAACAACAAGAGTAATAATACTCAGGTTTTTCCACCTTGTCCTCATTGTAAGAAAACCAATCATCCACAAAAAAAGGTGCTGGTGGAGACCGGATGCAACGTGTCATAAGTGTGGGCAGCTACGGCACATGGAAAAGATTTGCAAGTCTCATCAACAACAAGGAGAAGTTAAGGTTCTCGAGGATCAACCGCAAGAGGAACAATTGTTTGTTGTTACATGCCTTGCTACCAATAGCTCCACAGAAAGTTGGCTAATAGACAGTAGTTGCACAAACCACATAAGTTATGATTGAGAACTCTTTAAAGAACTTGACAAAACTGCACTCTCTAAAGTCAGAGTAGGTAATGGAGCATCAATTGCAGTAAAAGGCAAAGGAACAGTGGCAATTGAAGGTCAAACAGGTTTGAAACTGATTTCAGATGTTTTATATGTTCCAAAAATTAACCAAAACTTGTTTAGTGTTCCTCAATTGCTTGAAAAAGGTTATAAGGTGTTGTTTGAAGACAAAAATTGTATGATTAAAGATTCAGCAGGCAAGGAAGTCTTTAAAGTTAGAATGAAAGGAACAAGTTTTGCTTTGGACTTAATGAGTGAAGAACAAGCTGTAGTGCACAAAGAGATCAGCAGTACGATACTTTGGCATAAAAGATTGGGCCATTTTCACCATAGTACTCTAATATTCATGAAGGAGAATAAGATGGTCAGAGGCTTACCTGATATAGAAGAAGTATTTCCTACATGCATTGCTTGTCAATATGGAAAGCAAACAAGACTCCCATTTCCACAAAACAAGACTTGGAGGGCTATACAAAATCTATAATTGATACATATAGATGTTGGAGGTCCTATGAGCACACCATCATTGAATGGTAGTAGGTATTATATTATTTTCATTGATGACATGACAAGAATGTGTTGGATATATTTTATGAAGTTTAAATATGAAGTGGCTGACATTTTTTGGAAGTTTAAAACTTTGGTGGAAAATCAGAGAAAGTGCAAAATGAAGATGATCAGATCCGACAATGGAACTGAATATACTTCCAAAAAAATTTAACAAGTTTGGTGAAGATATAAGTGTAGAACACCAATTTACAGCCCCTTATTCACCTCAGTAAAATGGCACTGCAGAAAGCAAAAATCGGACGATTATGGAGATAGCTAGGTGCTTACTTCATGACAAAGAGTTGCCTAAAAAATTCTGGGCAGAGGTTGTAAATACAGCAGTATCTTTACTCAATAGTCTGCCAACAAAAGCTTTACAACAAAGAACACCTTTTGAAGCATGGTACGGTTACAATCCTGAGCTCTTTAATTTAAGGATATTTGGTTGCTTGTGTTTCTCTTCTATTCCTCATATTAAGAGAGACAAATTGGACAAGAAAGCATAACCTGGATTTTTTGCAGGCTATAGCTTGATTTCAAAAGCCTACAAGATTTATCTTCTACACAATAACAAATTCATTGTTAGTAGGGATGTGAAATTCTTGGAGTTTGATTGTTGGAGCTGGAAAGACAACAAATTCCTTGAACAACTTGATTATTCGGGCTCGAAAGGCAACAATGAGCTTGAATTGCAGGAGAAGAATGAAGATGTGGATGACGAACCTGTCAAAGGAACAAGATTGCTTTCTAACATCTATCAAAGGTGTAATGTTGCGGTCATGGAACCTAGTGGATATGAAGAGGCTATGACTGACAAGGGGTGGATCAATGCTATGGAAGAGAAGCTTAAAATGATTGAAAAAATCATTCGTGGGAGTTGATGGATAGACCTGGTCATAAAAAGGCCATTGGAGTAAAGTGGGTTTATAGAACCAAGTTCAATCCTGATGGTTCTATGAACAAGTACAAGGCAAGACTTGTTGTCAAGGGATATGCTCAGATGTTTGGGGTGGATTTCTCTAAAACATTTGCCCAATTGCCAGGTTAGACACAATAAGGTTGATGCTAGCACTAGCTGCACAAAAGGCTGGCTTATACATCAATTGGATGTAAAATCAACATTTTTGAATGGATATTTAGAGGATGAAATTTTCGTGGAACATCCAAAAGGTTTTGCTCTTCAAGGACAAGAAGACAAGGTTTATCTACTGAAAAAGGCATTATATGGTTTGAAACAAGCACCAAGGTCTTAGTATAGTAGAATTGATGCACATTTAATGAGCTTAGGCTTTGTGAAAATTCTAAGTGAGTACACCTTATATATTAAAAAGGTGAATGAAGATATACTTATGATATCTCTGTATGTTGATGACTTATTTGTTACAGGAAATTGGAAGGAGATGATTAACAAGTTTAAAGAAGAAATGGAAAATGTCTTTGAAATGATAGACCTTGGAAAGATGACATTTTTTCTTGGTATGCAACTGCAGCAAAAGAAAAATGAAATATTTGTGTGCCAAGAAAAGTATGCAAAGGAAGTACTTATGAAGTTCAACATGGAAGAGTGTAAGTCAGCTACAACTCCAATGAACCAAAAAGAAAAGTTTTGCAGAGAAGATGGAGCTAAAAAGGTTGATGAAAAGTTGTTTAGATCCTTAATAGGATGCTTAATGTATTTTATTGCCACTCGACCAGATATCATGCATTCAGTGAGTTTTTTTTATCAAGGTACATGAATTGTGCTAGTGAAATTCATTTTCAAGCAGCAAAAATAATTCTTAAATATGTTAAAGGCACGATTGATTATGGTATATGGTTCAACAAAGTTGAAAGCTTATGTTTTAATTCTTGGTTCTGGAGTTTTTTCATGGTGTTCCAAAAAGCAAGAAATTATAGCCCAATCAACAACAGAAGCAGAGTATGTTGTTGCTGCTACTGCTGTAAATCAAACTATCTGGATAAGGAAAATCATGACTGACTTACACATAGAACAAGAAGATAGCACAAAGATTTTTGTGGATAATCAAGCTGCAATTTCAATTGCCAATAATCCAGTTTTTCATGACAAAACAAAGCTTTTTAAGATAAAACTTCTCTTTCTAAGAAAACTTCAAAGAGAAGAGGGAAACTAGTTTACTGCAAAACAGAAAATCAAGTGGTTGATATCCTAACCATGTCACTTCCAAAATTTAGATTTGAATTCTTGAGACAAAAGCTTGGAGTTTGCCGTTCCAAAGTCAATGAAGAGTGTTGATTGATGACTATTGAAAATTAACAAATTAAAATAATGTTGTTATTTTTTAAGAAAATAAAAGTCTACTAACTGGTAGGATTTATTTACTATTTTCTAGACACTAAGAGCACTAGTTTGTTAGTGGTTATAAATACCATATTTTCGTACATTTAGGTTCAGTTATTTGCTTTATAAAAGCAATAACACTCCTCAATAAAATATAGCAATGCAGTTTTATATTTCTTTATTCCACTCTCTCAACCTTTCTTTCAATAAAATAACCAACAGTATGAGTCAGATTCCTTAAATCTCAATTATGTTAGGTGTGAATTGTTTCCACCGAATAACCAAAGCATATTTCTAATAACTACAATTTGCAACATGAATCTATCAATCGGATTCATATTATGTGGTATATAGAGCCCAGGCCTTTGGAAATATGCATATATGTATGTAGCTTCCAGTGTTGTTCAATTTGATTTCGTACATTGTCATTTCGATGCATGTGTCAGTAGGTAGTAATACTAGTCTATGCAGTTTTGTTTTGCTGTCTTAGGAAGTTCGGATGTGATGTTAACACTAAGCAATTTTAGGTCAATACGGAATCTTCTTCGGTGCTTTGATGTTTTGTTTTTCCTGTTCATTAATACACAACTCTAGTGCATTTTGCAAGAGTGTTATGCCTTGTCAGTTCGATTTATCTGATTTGACATAATGACCAATTACTTCTAAATCTGGTTCAGTTGACCATTGTATTTTATGTAACAATCAATCGGTAATTGAATGAAACAATAGCATCATTAGCTTAATATCTCTTATCCATCTTGCTCTATTGCTGTTTTAATAGTAGCAAAGATATGAACAGAAATTCGTCTATATATTTTTATTTAACCTCTTTTCGTAGAAAAAACAATTAAACCTTACGAGTTTTCTCCTTTCCTTTTTTTAGTATTTATAAAGAGAAAACAGGTATAAAAGAGAATATAGAAAATCAAAGCGTAAAAGTAACATTCTTTTCAATTGAGTACTTCCCACCAGACAAATTCTCCACTGCAAGTTTATGCAGGAGGGAAGTTTCTTCCTTTCTCTAATTTTATAATTTACCAATTAGATACTGAGGAATACGAAACTAAATCACGATTACAGTAACTAACGAAGAGCATCATGAAACTAGAAGAAATGGAGAGACTTGTTTTTGTCTTCATGTGGTGATAGCATCCAAAGCCAAGATGGTGCTAAGGTTCATAGGGTTCATGTAGGCTCTAGAACCTGACATAATTTCCTCCACAATAAGTCTGTTGGCCTTTTCTGATGGATGGAATGCATCCCAAAATGCATACTGCCCTCTGTTAGAGCACAGGTTGGAGAGTGGTGTGCACAATCCAAGACCATTGTAGGGTCCTTGTCCACAACATGCTACTTTTGCCGTAATAAACCCTGCAGAAACCAGTTTCAACAACAACACAAACCTTAGACCTGCACTATTTAGAACGTGGTTTTAAAAGTTATATATGATGGCAACTACATTGTCTTTCGAGTACCATGAAACACAATGGCAATGCCTGTAACACAACTGCAACCACAGTGTAAAACTTGACAAATAATGTATAGTACCAAATTGTTGGGGGTTAGAAACGAAGTTGTTATGCATTTTTCCTGTGTTTGCAGCAATGAAAACGTCCTTTCCAATTTTCCTGTTGAGTTGTAGTAACATTTGTTCCAGTTGTGGGTTGAACAATTCTGCAGCTCGTTGTAGTTCAGCAGCACATTCTCCATTTCTGCCACGTTGGGCCAATTCTGAAGGAACACAACCCAAAGGTCCTGTGCCTGTCACAAGAACTCTCCTAGCTCCAAGATCATACAGCTTCTGCAGAATTTATACATGAAAAAATGAGAGAAATAGTTAAGACAACACATTATGCGTTAACCCTTTTGTTTAATCAATAGGGTTTTACCTGCAAAAGCTTTTGGTACTCAGAGATGAGATACTTCACATATTGAGGAAGTGGGTACTGGCGAGACCTTGCTGAATTGGGCACCAGGAAGTAGTTGTTCACAAAATCATTTCCTCCTACAGTGATGAGGACCAGTGCTTGATTCACCAAGCTCTTAGTTTGTGAAGATCCAATTAGAGCACTCACTCGGCTTTGGTATTCCTGAAAAAGCTCTAGCTGTCTGTACATTCTTATCACATTCACCTGCAAAATGTTTGTATATATTCCTTTAGCTTCAGTTTTTGCACAAAACATCATCTGAAAATATCAAGAACTGAACTTACAAACTGAATTCCAGTGTCATTAAGGATTCCAATTCCAGCTGAAGCGAAATTGGCACCAACTAGCAGCCTATTTCCTCTTAATTCTGGACTCAAGTATGGCAATGTAGACTCAGCACCAAGTTGCTGACCTGAACACAAACCAAACCACATAGTTAGACACAAAATTTATTATATTAAAAGATACATTACAAATAAGTATTGTGTGAACTGAACTGATGAGATCAGGAATGTTGTAGCCATTGCAGAAACGACCAGTTGGTCTATGAGATGGAGCATAATCAATGCCATAAGGAGGAGCATCAGCACGTGCAGTAGTAGCCAAGTAATTGTTATTTCCATTATCAACAAGTGAATCTCCAAATATAAAGAATGCCCTTGGCCTTCCTTCAGCACCAGTCACAATGATACCAATTACTAGAACACAAGCAAGAATGAAACATGAGAAGGTTGTCATATTGAAAGGAACCTTTAGTAGGTTGGTGAGTTAAAACTGAATGGAGCATTACGAGGGACTGCAGGCTTTATAACAAGCCTTTCTTATGAGATTTTGCACAGATCTTACTGGCTTTGGAGGTTGATTTATGGTGCTCTTTAATTAAAGCTCAATAATGGTTATTGTTCTTCTTCTGAAATTGTTGGCATTTGATCATAAACATAAATACAATAGGTTTGATTTTACTCAAGACTTTACTTTATGATACTCAGTTGAAGATATTGAAACTAGCAGTTGTAGTCTTATGCATTATGTAAGGAATATTATTAATCAATGCAGACTTCATATTTAAACAATGGTATATTATTTCATTTGTAATCCAACTTGTTTGGTTTCTAATTAAGAAAAGGCATTATCTTTTGAAATGAGTTGTTAATTTTATGATGGTTGATAAATATATTAAACCCTTTCTTATTAATATACGGTAATAAAAAAGAATTCCTTGAATGGCTGATCATGTACAAGTTGTAACAACCCTATATTTATAATGACAAATAATATATAACATCTAAACATTAAAGAAAATAAGGTTTTCATATATACAATTCACAGTCTATAAATATTAATAGAGTTATATATGTATATATATTATAGATATAGATATATAGATATAGATATAGATACATGTATCTATGTTTGTGGGTGAAGGGACACAATTTAATCGTTATCGGCTGCATAAGAGAGAAATATTAATGTCAAAATAATTGTATGTTGAAAAAAATATTGTTCTCAGTTCAAATCAGGACAGTTTAAGAATGTTGTACACAGATTTAAAACAATAATTAGTATTCTACTTTTTAAAACAAGTTCACTTAAATAATTTTACCATTTCAACAAAAACGTGAAAATAATTAATTTCAAAATATATTAAAAAAATATAATACTAAATTAAAATATAAAATAAATAAATTTCAAATATATATATATATATATATATATATATAGTAAACCAAACGAAGGGAATTCGTTTCCAATGGTTAGCTTTATAGAGTATGGTTTTATATAACAACCACTTCAATTATTTGGTGCAAAGTTTTAATGGTTTAATAATTGTAGCCTTTGAAGTTGATGAATCATTGGGTCAAACAAAATTAATTTTTTGTAGCTAAGACTTCGGTGCGTGATTGATTTTAGTACTTTCCACAATGAATTTGTTATTAGATATTCAGTTCCCACTTCTCGGGCAATTATAAATCTCTTCAAAGCATTATTATTATTTTCACTTACAATATATAAGTTGTTGTAAAGGGTAGAGAGTGAGGGAAAATAAACAAAAAAAAAATTAAAGTATATTTCCAAATTTAAAAATTTATATATATTGAACTGATTGATTAATAAAAATGAAAGAGATAATATATGTCTGCCTATTAAAGTATATTTCCAAATTTATATAGCTATTTATGGTTATATTTTTCGGGTGTTCTATGCACTCAAATGAGAATGTGGTCGATGTAAAGTAGTTACTTCTTTAGTGCGTAGAAATAAATGGTGGTATTAGTTTTAAATAAATGTTATTTTGTCTTTAAGCTTGAATTCTTTATCTCCATTCTAAGTATAAATAAAAAAATAGAGGTGTTAAAAAAGTTTTAAATATGTGAGCCAAATAGGTTTATAGCTAGACTAGAAAAAAAAATGTGGATTAAATTTAACATTTTCTTAATTCATGGATTAAACAGGAAAAGTTCTATTATAATTAATTTTGTCCTTATAAAATGTATCGTAAAAGGTGAGGAATAAGAAATGAGTATTTAAACTGTCTTAAACCTCAACTCCAAAGTAATGTGAAACTATTGGGTGTAGTAGGAAAATAAATTACTCAATCAAGGTGTTAAGAAAATGACGATTCATCCCCAATGAAAAGTTTAAGACAACCGATAGTTCGTATTAAAGCCTCGTTATTGGACTCGCAGTGAGCACCAATGTTTTGATCCCAATGTGTCGATTAATCACTATACATATGAAGTATTGTTCACTTTAAAACACAACTTTGTCATAGTTTTATAGAAACAATTATAATTATTTACTAATTTTAATTATATAAGAAGACAATTTAATATTTAGAATCTAAATATTATTCAATAATCTTTAAATGGATTTTTGTATATATATATATATATATATATATATATATATATATATATATATATATAATAACACTTTAATTTTCAACTATTAACTATTATGTTTATAATAATACTTAGTAAAATATGTAAACACTTTAATTATATTGATATATATAAATAAATAAGTTGAGTCGATCTATTTGATTGAACTATAATAAAATATAAAATAAATGAAAAAGGAAAATATTCATTCTTAATTGAATTAACCCATTTAAACTATCAATTTATATAGGGGATAGGATTACATTATAAAATTTTTAATTAGAAAATAATAATCAAGTTATTCTAACTCATTTTAAATGTGAATCGAATTATTCTAACTTACTTTTAATTCAACTTATGATAAATTTATCCATGTAAATTGGGTTTGACACGGAAAACCAAAAAATATTAAAAATCTAAACATAAATTTAGTTCTATATTGAACACACAACAAACTTTAAACAATTCATAAGAAAAAAAATATATTCAGAAACCTATTATTTTTTGCTTTTGAAGACTAAAGACAGTGTCGTACTCTTTTAAATGATTTGGCTCATGACCTATTATAGAATCGAATATTTCCTATATCCTCATCAGAAAATCTAATAGTTTTATCGTTGCTAAAAAGAAGTTTATCCATTTCATTAATTAATACAAAATATTACAATGCTATAGAGTATGTTTATGTTTTAGTATGTACGAGCAAGTTATATTTTGATAGTGTTATTTATAATTCTAGATATGTTTATGCAAGTAGATTCTATCAAATGAAGTTGGTTGGATTTGGTCGGTATGCTAGTGTAATGGTATTATGATATACTTTTACATTCATTTGATACAGAGTATAAATATAAAATGGTTATAAAAGTGTAAATTTTTGTATTTTTTTTTAAAAGGAGTCAAAAGTAAGAAAGCAAAGTATTAAATGAATGTAAAAATTTTAAATGTGTCAAAGAATATATTTCGTGTGCTAATCATCAGTGGCAAAGTAACGATCAGCAAACTCCCCTAAGCCAGGGATGACATGAGAATTCTCATTGAGTGATTGATCAATCTCTGATGTCACAAGTTTTATCAGTGGAAATCTCTCACACACTGCATTTATTCCTTGTGGTGCCTGCATGCATGCAATTTTGTTAATAGCAATGCAAGGAAATTGCATGAACAAAAGGGTAAAGAAAACAAATCAAAGTGACTTACTGCTACTAAGTTTAGAAATATGATATTAGATTCTGGTACACCTTTCTTCAAAAGTAGAGAGATAGCTTTCACTGCAGAGTTTCCTGATACTTACCAATATTAGACACTCCTTCAACCAAATTTAAGTAGGCAAGAATTCAACTCAAGGGAAGGTAGAATATATATATATATATATATATATATATATATATATATATATATATATATATATATATATATAAATACTTATATAATGTACTCTACTTTACAGCGACTTTAATCTTCTCACATAGTTCGCACATACAATGGTAGTTTATTAGGTGACACCAATGGTTAGCTTTATGGTCAAAATGATAGAGATAAATACACTTACTAAGAAGAATCATTTAGGTGAAGAAAATAAACTGAAATGCGAATGGTAAAGCCTATTTGTTATAATTTTCGAAGATCCAAAATATCAATCTGATTTATTTCTTTAGTTTGTTATTCTAGCATCGACTTTTCTTATTGCATCATTGCAATGTTTTATTATTCTATTTGTGCTTTCATGTGTTACTTTGAGTCATCCTTTACATAAACATAGTTAGTAATGAATAAAGTGGCAAGTGAATTGTCAATTTATGTGTTTCTAATTTGGAGATTTTGTGACCTTAAACTCAGAGACAATTTAGTATGCTTATATGAGTTTGGTATTTCTATTGTTATGATAAATAATACTTATTATTTTAAGACCCCCAGCATGTGAAGTTCTTTATCAAAATCAATTTATCCTAATAGGTCAGCTAAGATAGATGTAATTCTCACCCAATTGTCTTATCACTCCATTCTATCTACTTCCTCCATTTCATCCTTTTACCACTACCCTCACATGAAGCTTGAAACACCTCATTTTGATGGAACAGAGGTCATGGATTGATCTTTACAAATTTCCCAATATTTAGAGTATACTTAAACATTCTCAAATCTAAACAACTTTTTATTACTTCCTATTTTTTTTAATAAAGAACCAGTAGTAGTATTGATGATTTCCCATAATTCCCGTTTCCAATCTTGGCAAGGATTATTACAAGAATTTTATATGTGATTTACTCAATCCTACTATCACAACCACCATGTTTAATGACCATAAATGAACGATTTAAAATATAGCTAGTAAGGATGTGTCAAAAAATGACATAATATTCAAGTTCAATTCTAAGCTCAAAATAACCAATTTATAATTGAATGATTAGTAGTGAAACTAAAATATAATTATATAACCTGTACCGTATCGTCCTCTCTACCCGTGTGTCGAACGGTTCTTTTTAGGTCGACCACCATATGTACCGTATAGTCCTTCTTATTTCGTGTGTCGAACGGTTCTTCTTAGGCCGACCACCATATGTATCGTATGGTCCTCCCTACCCTGTGTGCCAAACAGCTCTTCCCAGGCCGACCAACCATTCAGGTCGACCATCAAGGTCGACCATCCAGGTCGAATGACTCTTCCCAGGCTGAACGGTTCTTCTTAGGCCGACCACCAGGCCAACAACCCTGACCGACCACATGGTTAGATTATAAACGGTACTAGCTCATTAAAGCCCCCAATGGAGGTTAAGGCGTGATTGGGCCGTTATCATGCCCACAAAAGGTAAAAGCTCATTACAACTAGTATAAGTAAAGGTCTCAAGTATGACTTCTAGAGGACGTTGCGCATTATGTACACCACATGCATCACTGATTGTGATAGTCGTTCAGTCATTTTTACTGACTTGAGCATCGGAGTAGCTTTGACAGATACCCACCCGCCTGACTTGGAGAAGGAAGAGGGATAACAAACAACTTGAAGTATGAGGAAGACTAAGGTAACCGTCCGACCTTCAACAAATCCGTTCAGTCTTCAAGGCCTGTCCGGTCTTCGAGAAAACTTGGAATATTTTAAGGGACCTCTAAACCCCACCGAAACATTTTGGTGCCTACCGTGGGGCCGAGCTATTATTACCAATTGTAGCCACAAGGAACCAGTAAGTGGTGCCTCAAGGAATTCAACTCAACCATTTGGCCTCGACATTCAACCGTTCGGTCATAACTTGACCTTTCAGGTACTTTCTCAAAACCCGACCTCATAGGTACTTAGCCAAATTTGACATCAAAGATTCGGCCATTCAGCCTCGACATTCAACCGTTCGGTCATAGCTTGGCTTTTCAGGTACATTCTCAAACCTGACCTCACAGGTACTTAGCCAAATGCAAATTTGGCATCAATGACTCGGCCATTTGGCCTCGATCATTCGACCTCGACATTCAACTGTTTGGTCACAGCTTGACCTTTCAAGTACTTTCTCAAATCTGGCCTCAAAGGTAGTTAGCCAACCATTTGTCCCCAAGTATTCATCCTCAACCGTTCGGCCTTCAAAGGCTTCAACTTCTCGGCCTCCAAGGCCTCAACCGCTTGGGGCATTTCAAAGTCCAAGTTGATAACCCTGTCAACTCCAAGTTGATGAACGGGACACCCTGTCAACTTGGCCGGACAGTGAACGGAAAGTTCCTTCAGCGAATCCCTCCTGTTTGGGGCGTTTCAAAGTCCAAGTCGATGAACGGGACACTCTATCAACTCCAAGTTGATGAACGTGATACCTTGTCAACTTGGCCAGACGATGAACAGAAAGTTCCTTCAGCGAATCCTTACGGCTCGGGGCATTTCAAAGTCCAAGTTGATGAACGGGACACCCTGTTAACTCCAAGTTGATGAATGGGATACCCTGTCAGCTTGGTCGGGCGATGAACGGAAAGTTCATCACAGAACCACTGTCGCCCAATCCCATATAAAGCCCAAGTTGGTAAACGACATGTTCTGCAGATGAATCAGGACCACCGTTCGGCCTTACATAGGCCTCAACTCGGCCTCAATAGGTCTCACCCATTCGGCCATTCCTTGGCCTCAACCTCTTGGCCATTCGACCTCCATTACTCGGCCTCAAAAGGCCTCAGCTTCTCGGCCTCCAAAGGCCTCAACCGTTCGACCTCCACAGGCCTCAGCTTCTAGGCCTCAATCGGCCTCACCCGTTCGGCCATTCCTTGGCCCCCACCTCTCGGCCATTCGGCCTCCATTACTCGGCCTCCAAAGGTCTTAATCGTTCGGCTTCCGTAGGCCTCAACTTCTCGGCCCAGGGAGGCCTTAACCGTTCGGCTTCCGTAGGCCTCAACTTCTCGGCCTAGGGAGGCCTTAATCGTTCGACCTCCAAAGGCCTCAACTTCTCAGCCTCAATAGGTCTCACCTGTTCGGCCTTTCCTTGGCCTGAACCTCTTGGCCATTCGGCCCTCATTACTCAGCCTCCAAACGCCTCAACTGTGCGGCCCCCAAATGCAGCTTCTTGGCCTCAATAGGCCTCAGCCATTCGGCGATTCCTTGGCCTCAACGTCTTGGCCTCCAGAGGCCTCAACTCTCAGCCTCCAAATGTCTCTATCGTTCGACCTTACATTGGCCTCGACTATTAAGCCACCCGACCTCTACCATTCGACCATTCAGCTTCGAATTATTTGGCCATTCGACCTCGTTTATTTGGCCATTCGGCCTCAAAGATATTCATTCATTTCGGCCTCAACTTCTCAGTCATCGTAGCCTCAAACACTTGGCCAAATCTAGACTCAAGTGTTTAGGCTATACTACTCGTCCTCAAAGGAATCCCGGTCGGCAACACCAAAGTCGGCGACCACGTACCTCCGCAACATGTTACTCAAGAAGGATTAGTAGCCTATCTAGCTCGGTCGGCAAAGGCACGACCCATTTCAACCTTCTAGCCAGTCATCTTAATCAACGAATGACGAAGACAGACAAAAGGCCAATAGGAGATCTCGTCCGTAACAGGAAGGCCATGAACATAATAACCCTTTCACATAATGAAATTATGCTTGGGCTTGGGAGGCTTATGTAGCGTATGGTCCTCCCTACCCCGTGTGTCGAACGATTCTTCTTAGGCGGACTACCATATGTACTATATGGTCCTCCCTACCCCGTGTGTCGAACGGTTCTTCTTAGGCCAACCACCATATGTACTGTATGGTCCTCCCTACCTCGTTGCGGTTCTTCTTAAGCCGACCACCGTATGTACCGTATGGTCCTCCCTACCCCGTGTGTTGAACGGTTCTTCTTAGGCCGACCAACATATGAACCGTATCGTCCTCCCTACTCCATGTGTCGAATGACTCTTCCTAGGCCGACCAACCATTCAGGCCGACCATTAAGGTCAACCATCCAGGCCGAACGACTCTTCCCAAGTCGAATGGTTCTTCTTAGGCTGACCACTAGGCTAACAACCCTGGCCGACCACATGATTAGATTATAAACGATAATAGCTCATTAAAGCCCCTAATGGAGGTTAAGGCGTGATTGAGTCGTTATCAGCCCCACGAAAGGTAAAAGCCCAATACAACTATATAAGTAAAGGTATCAAGTGTGGCTTTTAGAGGACATTGCACATTATGCATACCACATGCATCACTTATTGTAATAGTCGTTCAGTCATTTTTACTGACTTGAGCGTCGGAGTGCCTTTGACAGGTACCTGCCCACCCGACTTGGAGAAGGAGGAGGGAGAACGAACAACTTGTACTATGAGGAAGACTAAGGTAATTGTTCAACCTTCAACAGGTTCTTCCTGTCTTCAAGGCCCGTGCGGTCTTTGAGACAACTTGGAATGTTTTAAGGGACCTCCAAACCCGCATCAAAACATAACCCTTTATTACAAAGGGATAAAAGGGACAGAAATGTATTTGTGAACCCCTCTTCTTAAAATTTTTTCTTATCCCATTACACTACTGCCTTCATTGAGTCATGTTAGAAAACACACACCTCAAAGATCTCTTATAACATGATGCAGTTGCTAGAAATGGATGGAAACAAGAGAGAAGGGATATTTTGATCACTTTGAGATAATGGAATTAACTATTGATCAACTATTAGAACATCCCTAACATGTGAAATCATGCTAATCTAATGCAAATATCCATTGCCTTTCTAGATGAGGAATGTCAAATTGGATTTCCAAATATTTAATGTTATAGATGTGTTGCGAGGAATTTTTAAGGCTAAACATTTTTTTTTTTTTTGATATTATGATACACCGTATGATGTCTAAGGCAAATCTATTTTCAAAATGGGTGGCATTCACTTGGGCGCTAGAGCTTTAATTTGGTCCCTCTTCATATAAATGTCCAATATCTAATTTTTTTCAACCTTACTCAAACAGGTTGGGTGAATGAGTATTATGTTTCATTACGATTACTAACCAAGTGCAATAAGTAACAACAAAGGCTCTATTATATTATTTTATAGGGAACTTAACAAGCATTCATTACGACGTTATTGCTAAATCACCAAATTCCTTGATTCGTTTTGTGTCTTTATCCAAACTATATGAGTATAAATATATGGCTAAGCCCCAAACTCATATTAACTCTCACCAATCCAAAATACAAACCCTAAACTCTACCTTATCCTTTACCTCAAACCTTAAAATCTTCCAATTTACCACCATTACTTTTGAATTGTACAAACCCCAACACAACCTCAAACTAGAGAACTCAAAACTTTAACATAATACATTATGCTAAATGCAACTGTGCAGAAAGAATGATTATGTTTTACATGTGATGAAAAGTTTTATCTAATAAATAGATGTCCTATTAAACATTATTTTCTTCTACAAATAGAAAAGGATTACATGGATAATCATACACTTGAACCTTTTGATATTATTGAAAATATGGAAACTTTCACACTATAAGAACATCCTTTGTCCTATAATGCATTAAAACGTTTGGTTGGATTGGGTATTAATGAGATTCCAATGACTATCAGTGGCATGAAAATTTAGGCGTTGCTGGATCGTGGGAGTTTTGATAATTGTTTATAACCTCAACTAACTAATTATTTAAAGCTCTCAGTGGAACCAATTCCTAATTTTCAAGTGCTTATAAGAAATGGTAACACTTAAGTAGCTGAAGGATTGGTCAAATAATTAAAAGTAATGATTCAAGATCATACCTTGAAAGTACATGTGTACTTGTTTCCAACTCTAGGTGTTGACTTGGTTTTTTGGGATTGCTTAGTTAGCAACACTACTACCACACATTCTAGATTATAACATTGTAGATTATAGAAAGTTGACTTCATAGTTTTTGGTTGATAATCACTTTATTACTTTACATAGGGAGCAAAGCAAACTATTGGCCAAGCCTAGTTTCACCAGTTTCTTAAAATGCATTGGATTCACTCTATAACTAAGTTATTTCCCTTATAAATAAAGCCTTTTATATCTTCCTTGACCCCTAACTAGACTTGCCTACTAGTATGCAATTAAAACTAGTCTTGTTGTTAAATACTGTCAAGGAATTCATTGTTGTTCCTTTATGTTTGTCTCTTGATAGTTGTCCAAATCATGTCAAACCATAACTCTATCCTTAGTAAAAAATTACATATTGAAATGATGGTATAAAATATCTTGAATGAGGGCATTATCACTCCAACACTAACCCATTCTCTTCACCTATATTCCTTGTTAAGAATAAATCAAACATGGAGGTCTTGTATTGATTATCAAGCTTTGAATGTAGTAACAATTAAGGAGTTTTCCAACCCCTACAATAAGTGAACTCGTCAATGAGCTTTTTAGAGCTAAGTTCTTTTCTAATATGGACTTAAGATTAAATTACTATCAAATCTTCTTTAAGGAGGACAATAGGCATAAGAAACCTTGAGAACTTGTTAAGGTCTTCATTAATGGATTTTAGTACCATTTGGATTGACCAATATATTAAAGAATGAACTTCTTGTAAGATATACAAGCTATTGCAGCTTTTGAAACATTGAAAATAACTATTATAGAGACTTTTGTTAGAGGTGAGCAAAATTAACTGAAATGCACTGTTAAATACTATAATAAACCAAAAAGTAGTTTGTCTGAATTGAATTAAACTAAAAATTAGTTCAGAAGAATTGAATTGAACTATTTTATGTTCTACCAAACTACATTGAACTGTAATGAAATATTTTTTGTTTTATAATTCTGCTTTCAATTAGTTTATAAGAAACTTGATTCTCTACCACTAGGAGTTGCATAGCTAAAATTATTATAAGAAATTCTACCTAAAATTGATACAACAACTTTTATAACTAAAGGATAGCGAATATGAAATGAATAGTAAAATCTAAAAAAAATGTAAATAGGTGTAATAAATTCTTCAATGAAAATACTATTACTGTTAAAAGTTTTTTACAAAAGCAATCTATCAATCAATCTAAAAGCTATAAAGGAATTGGATTCATAATATAACTTATTAAGGATAGGATGCATTTGAAGAGAAAGGAGAAAATAAAAGTTACACTTCACTTAGTGAGTAGTTAACTAATATAAGTTCAGTCTTTTAAAATCGAACTATAAAAAAACATAATTTAATTTTTGTTATGAATTGTTGAATTCTTTTTAGTATAATATAATGTAGTTAACGATAGTTCAATGCTGTTACATAAATTCCCCCCCTCCCCCCTTCTCTAGTTCTTGTGTTGGCTTTAGAAGAGCTTTCTAGATCATGTGTGAGTATTGTACTAAGTTAAAATGGTTCCTGGTATTTTTCTTCTCTCAAAATAATTGGCTATTATGATGCAAAGTCAATGGGCTTCCTAAGAGGGTTTTAGGAATTATTTATTAGGACATCATTTCATAATTAATATATATATATATATATAAATCTCAAATATAAATCTCAAATATAAATGATACTCTTAATCAAAGAAGCATTCTTAAAAGATTTGAAATTAATAAAGATTGTGGTAGCTAATTGTATGCAAAAGCAAACTCTTATGCCCAAATATTTTGCTCAATAATGTCTTTCATTTTGGTTCAACATGTGTGGCATGAATTTCACAATTTCCTTTTGGGAGGTTGTTCTGGCTATGTTAAGACCTTAGATAGGATTACCTTTTAGTTTTATCACAATAACATGAATGTTTCTATCAAATATTATGCTCAAAATATTTTAATATGTTAAAAAATGATGTTTCTCAATACTCTATCTTCATGGCTCCTTTAACCATTACCTATATTGAATAAAATTTATAAAGACCATACAACTTTCAAATAAGCTTTTTCTTGTCTCAACCTTTTGGTCAAGTTTGGTTTTAATGGAGGAGGAAATGTAATGAACGTAAATGAGTGAAAGGTGACAAAGGAAATTTGAAATATAGATAATAGGGACCACATGTCAAATAATGTGTGACACAACAATCAAGTGCAACTTCCAACCTAAAACAACCAATTCACAATTCAATAGTGGAAGGAAATAACCTTTCTTATAGAGAGAATGTATCAATTGAACTACTCTACTTAAGAGATTGGACAACTTATCTCTTCAAACATTTACAAGAAGATTAGGTTTTAAGTAGTTTTTTCCTTTCATTTATTTATCTTTTTTTATTCATTATATATGTACTTTGACTTTTTTCTAATGTACTATAAATGTCTTATGAGAAATATATATGCTGTTTTGGATTATTTCTAATTTTCAGGTTTTCGTTTCATGCTAAAACCAACAAAATGTTTAAGAAAAACTACAACATTTATGTCTATTATTGCATTAAGAGACGTAAATTTATTAGGTGAATGCATTAACTTATGTAAATCACATATAGACATAACAAACATAAATTTTGGTGTTCAAATGGAAGAAATACAAAATTTACTTATATTGAATTTAATCTTTAAATCTCTATAAAAATATATAATTTTTTAATTATTATATATTTTGATTTTCATTTTGACAATGTCGCTTTGAATTTTTAATGCCTGACATAATACGTAGCATATAATAACTCTTTTAATGATGAGATATTTGATCATATTTTCATTTAATGATATGATAAACTATGTTACCATTGTGATATTATTAGTAGCCATCATAATTATTATAATATAGAGAAATGAAATACAATAAGAAAATATCATAATTGGAAAGAGCAACTAAGAAAAATTACAGAAAATGGAAAAAAGGCAATGCTATAAAGTTAGAGAGAAATAATTGAAGGCACCAAAATGGAAAGTGTTACATTTAACAAGATTAAAATATTTTTATTGAAAATTTCCTCAATATTTTTAAGGAAAAAAATTAAATATTTATTTAATTCAGAAATCTATTATTATTATTTTTTAAATGTGTAATACTTTTTAGAAAGAAAGAAAAGTAAAACATATAAAAACCTTTAGTTAAAAATATTGTGTTTATAAAATGCCTCACTTTGTTTTGGAATGAGAGATTTCAATAATTTTAATTAATATACTAAAATGAAAATATTTTAATTACATGTAATTAATTTTTCTTTATTTCTTTTAAATATTTTATACAGATAAGTAATTAAAGTATCTTACACTTTATTTTTTTAAAAATAAAGTAATTTTTGTAAGATAAAAATTCATTTTAAAAATATATATTCCAAATGTATATAGATGTATAGAAAGTAAAATTATCAGTTTGGCTCAATAAAAAAACTTAGTCCTAATCCACATAAATCACATAAATTAGAATAAAAAAAGTCAAAAAAGGAATTTTACAAGGTCAAAAATCCTAGATAAAAAAAAATATAATAAAATCAAATTTGCAAAGTATGAGTTTGGACCTCGACCAACTAATCTATTGATTTATGCATCAGTTTTAAGTCAAGATAGATCAGATTGGGTATCGTGTCAAGTAGGTTTTTCATGTTGGATCTAGGTCAAGATGCATTCAAGTCAAGGTTGATAAGGTTTGACTAGAGTCGATTAATTCACCTTATGTTAAGTCGAGTTAACCTGAGCATAAGTTCGAAACAAGTCAATTGAAATCGAAGGTTGAGACACATGGATTTGGGATAAAGGTCGAGATAAGCAGTCTAGGCTAAAGGTTAAGACTAGCCAACTTAGGTTGATGAGAGGGACAAGTTGGTCTGGTCTAAGAAAACTGAGTTTAAGTTAGTTGGAGAGAAGATTTGAGCCAAGCCAATCGAACCGAAGAGTCAAGCTCAGCTAGGCCAAGCCAAAAAGTCAGGTCGAGTTAAGCTCGTCCTAACTGAAGATTGAGCTAAGTCAGCCCGATCTGAGTCAACCTATGCCTAAGGAGTTGAAGGTCGAGCTAAGTTATCTCAGTTTGAAGTTTAGTTAAGTTTATTCGGTTAAAGGTCAAGTTAATTCAACTCGACTAAAGTTCAAAACCATTTAGCATGAGCTAAAGGTTAAAGAAGAGTTGACTCAGATAAAGTTCGACTTAAATCGGCTAAGCCAAAGGTTGACTTGAGCTAGTTTGGGTGAAAAGGTAGAGTCAAGCTATTCTAGGTCGAAGGCTTAGCCTTGGGAATTAGGCTGACTCCTCTCTACCTTTTGTCTAGTCGAATCATCTAGACCTTTAACCCAAGTTGACTCAATTCAACCTTCAAACAGGTTGACTCGACTCGACCTTCAGACTAAACTAGATGTCTTATATTTAAGAGTTGATTAAAAACTCACATTAGTCATGATCCTAATCCACTTTAAGAGAAAGGTTTAAGGAATGAACATTTTAAGATCCCTCATTTGATAAGCCAATAAAATGAAAGTTTATTTAAAGTGGTTAGGGATTGACGAATGAGTCAAGGTCAAATTAACAATTATAATAAAAAAAATTATTATGAAATTTTAATTTACTTTTTTAATAAATTTCAAACTCTATTACTTTAATTATTTGAAATACTTCTTAAAATTTCTTAATTTCTATTTTTTTTTTAATTTCCTCATCTAAACAATTAATTCTACACCATAAAATTTCAAATTCACTAAATTATCTCGTTCAAACACATTATTAGGCAAATATTTTTCTTGAAAAGTAAGTGAACAACTTTCAAAGTGTTATTCAAAATTATAGGAAAGTAAAAATTGTATATAATGTAAAACCTGTAGCCAGAACCGGATCGAGTAACAAAACATGACGACTTGCAATGTCTTTTGGCAGCTTCTCATATACTAACTGCATTATATTAAAGAAAGTGAATCTTATAGTTTTAGTTTATAATAAACAAAATAATTAGATCGGTAAGAATTTTATATGTTAATGTATCTATATAATGATTATTGATCTATCTGAAAATGTTTAGAATCTCATGAAAATTATTGAAATTATGCGGCAAAACTTTGAGTACTTCATTTTTCATTGGTTATATATTAATCTAACAACATGTCAGGATTGTTGAGTATCTATTATCAAACATGAAATAATATATAATAATAATAATAAAAAAAAAAAAAGCTCAAACTTTAAAAAATATAAGCTTAAACATCACATTTCATACAAAAGTAAATATTATAGGCTATTTGTCTATATGAAAAACAAAAATCACACATGATGAAAAAAAAAACTTGTCTAATTTGATTCATTATGATATCGAATAAAACAAAATTATCATTCATTTATTTTTTGTCAAAAGAAATAATTTGAAAAATATTGGATACCAATAATACCTCCACATTACAATATATAAATTATATATTGTTTTGGTCCTTTACTCTTTTACGTACCAATAACAATAATCTTTATATTCTAAGTCTAAACTAATTCATATGTTTTTTTAGGAGAGCATTAAGAAGAGATTATATACGTTTGATTTAGCATAATTCACATAAGGGATTAACATCTCTTTTAACCATAAAAAAAAAAAACATTAAGTTTATGAGTTTTTTTTTTTTATATGGTGATATTTAATTTTGTCATTTTTAATTTAACGTAAGACATAGACTCACATTTGGATTATTTTCAATATCATGTAAGGTATAAAAGCATATCATTTGGTAAAATGGGAGTTTGTATGCTAAATAATGAAAAAAAGAGTGAAATAAATGGATTAAGGAATGTCTAGAACTCGATAATTTCAATTTTGACAAACGAAAGCCCAAGAAAGAATTGAAATCCTAAACTTTAAGATAGAAAGATCATTTGGAGTTAATTCAAGTATGAGTCTAAGTTTTACATAAGATAAAAAAGACAAAGTTAAACATCATATAAGGAAAAAAAAACTCAAATTCAATGTCATGTAGTTTTGAGTCAAATTTCAATGTTTGAAATTTTAAATCAAAAGTAATATCAATTTCTTATATGGATTGAACTCAAATAACATATATGTAATCTCTTCCTAATCAAACCGTAAAAAAAAAAAAAAAAACTACCACTAGTGAACAACCCAAAAAAAAAAACCCATCAATTTCTCATTATTTATATTTGTCACACTTTGCATCAAGCTAAATGCAAAAAATGTAAAAGAGTACTCTTTGCCCTTCACTAACCTGTCGACCATTTGTGCCATGTCCATGGATAAGGATTTTGCCAATCTTGATTCCTTTACAACATGCTCTTAATGCGTTTTCCATGCTTTCTCCACTAATGTTAAAGTATGAGGAAAGAGTTCAATAAAAATTGTTAATAAACACATTTAATATTATGTGAACACCTAAAGAAAGAGTATTGAATAAAAAATTAGTCATAAGGTAATACACAAATATTTATAAAATTAAGCAAAATTATTGTTCTATATTTTCCAATGTTAGACTGAGAATTTTCAAAAGTTTAATTTAAAATCAAGAAAAATGGTTAATTTCTGATGGATATTATTATATAAAATAATATTATCAGTTTAACTTATACGTATAGCTCGATCAAATTGAGGCATTATGGTTTGACCCTTTTTCTTTTTACTTTCATTAAAGCAAGTTCTAAACTCAAATTTATGGAAAATTTATGGGCAATATATGTATATAGAATTAACTTATGCAAAATCTTTTGTTTCAAAAGGTGATTAAAGAAAACAGTTATAAAATTTAGATACCTTCTAATTACTGAAACTCCACACAACCTACTACAGAAAACAACACCAGAATACACAGATCCTGCATCAATAAGATACCACTTCAACCTTTTTGTTGATGATATTAGCAAGTGTATCATAACTAAAGTACTTCAGAAAATACATACACAATTTTATCCTGGGAAAAATTATTTTTTTTTCTCAAAAATAAAATGTTTTCTAATTACTTCAGGTTCTAACACAAATATAAAAGAATAGAAGAATAAAGATGTGAAATGGGTTCTAATAAGTAAGTCTACTTTGTTCATACAAGTTTGAATTGGATTAGAATTAACAAAAAAAGAAATCAATTTTTATAAGGATTAAATCGAACCAGACTCACATAACTTGTAATTAAACTAGTTGGAATAAGATTGAAGATAAATTAATCTATAAGAATGATACTTTGACACGACAATTTATTTTTTATTTTTACTTTGAAATGATATAATGGTCTCATCTTTTTAAATATTTTTTAAAAGTAAAAGGATAATTTTAGAAGAAAAAATAAAAAAAAAAACAGTGTCATTTGAATGCTATTGACACGTGTGCGTGTAAATGTATCAACACTCATTAATCAATAACCCACTAATATTAACAAATATTCATAAGTTTTTATCATTTTTTTATAAGTTTTTTAATATAATTATTTATTAATTTTAATGACGTATGATGATAGTTTGATTTTTTAAATACTATAACGTTGTGCAATAATATTTTTAATAGTTTTGATATTTAATTATTTATTTATCATGTTGACAATTTAATTTCTGAAAAACTAATTTTTGATAAAATAGGTGAATATATTAAAAACATCACAAAAAATAACTAGATGGAATTGACAATTAGAAATTTATATCAACCTAATTGAGTTACTTTAAAACCCTTCATCAAAGTAATATTATTTCAAAACAATTGTAAAAACAAACCCTTCATTAAGAAATGATTTTGTTAGTAAAGTAGCTTGTAAATAAAAAAATTGATTTAAAATTAATAAAAAAAAATCTTATAATGTACTATTAAACATGCATAACGTAAAATATTATTTTAAATATAGTTGAAATAACATAGATAATATCTGTAAAATGTGATAATTCTCATTCAATGCTTAAAAGTAAGTGATTATTCTTAATCCAAAAAGTTGTCTGAGATTATTCTACAAATACTTTTTACCTGTTGGTGTTATCACCTGCTTTTCAGAGAAAGGAAGGTGACCCAATCCATGTTCGACAACCTAAAACATTTCACACAACTTATAATTCTTCAAATTTAAGATAATTTATAATAATACTTCAATTTGCACATTGTTGTTACCAATCTAATTAGACGATCTGAGTAGAAGGCAAAGTCATGCTTTGTTGCCTTAGCATCACGAATTAGAGTATGCATTCCCTTTATCTAATTAAAAAAAAAAAAATCAACGTAATTATTTGGTATAAAAAATTTGGAACAAACAGAAACATAATTTAAATTTGAATTACTCTCTTTATTTTTATTATTATTTTATTACTTCGTCCACTAAATTATTTACAAATATTATGTTTTAAGTACATAAAATTCTTTTTCTCTTTTATTTAATTTGTTAGTTAATTGGATGAGGTAATTATTATTTTTTCAGTCATTTTTCTTATTTATCTCCGTATATTAAGAAATATGAAAGGATATGGTCACAAATATAAAATAATAAATGATTCTTATTGCTTTATTAAAAAGTTGATGAATAAAAAAAAGTTGTATAAATAGTGATGACCAGGTCAGTATCTTAATTGTGAAAAGTGATGATGTCGAAGTCATTAAAAAGCATAACGACTTCGTTATCCAACAACGTTTTCAATTAAAGTAATAAAAATTATTTATTTCATTTATAATATGTGAAGATAAATTAGATAATAGAATAAGATAACAATCACCTTATTTAATCAATGAAAACATTAAATAATACTTACTAAAATATATAAATTTTGATTCTTATAAAATAAGTTGATAGAACCTCGTTCAAAATTACTCACATTTATTATACACTTAAACCCTAAATATACCACTAATATAGGAAAACACATAAGAATATTAAGCACCTATGATTATATATATATATATATATATATATATATATATATATATATATATATATGTGTGTGTATGTATATGTATGTACAGAGAGAACTATGAGAATTTACCTGAAATGTTGAAAATATAACAAAAATATTGGGATGTATTTTGCATAAATCATTTTGTCCAAGCTTCATGCGTATGTGCTGTACTATTAAGTCAATGGCTACATCGTTATCCCCTCCACTTGGAATAATAATATCAGCATATTTTTTGGTTGGCAGCACAAAATCTTCAAAGCTAGGCTTTACAAATTTTGAATACTGAAATATGATTTTTTTTTTCATTAATCAAACAAAACATTTTAAATTAGAAGAAAAAGCTAAATATTATATACAAACATTTGATGTATATATAGAATCATTCAGTTTCAAACACAGAAATAATGTAAATCTCTTCTTTTTTTTTCTAGATTTTGTTTACTCCCGGACACACAGTCTTATTTAGCTTGGTTTAGTAAAAGAAGGAAAAGGTGGTTTTAACTTTTAGAAATTCATATAGGAAATTAGAATGCTAAGTTAGATTTTCTCTCTCTCTGTTTTGTCTTTAAAATAAACTTATTTTTATATGTTAAAATATTTTAATAATATATTTTAAAATAACAAAATTAGTATATGTTGAAAACAAAGTAAATACACTAAAATTAAGCTATCTTTAAAGGTTGCTAATGTTTTCGCAATAGTTTGAGTGAAGAATACAACTACCTAGGTCTTTGTCACCTTATAATTTATTACGTAACACTGAAGATTTTCACTTATTCATGTTGCTAAGAAAATATAAAAATATAACCTATAGTCTCATTAGACACTACCAAATAGAAACAACATCATAAAAATATGATTTTCTTTGTTTTAAGAAATATCATGAATAGGATAGACTCTAATAATAACTTTGATACCATATTAGAAAATGATTTATAAGTTTAATTCAATCTCACAACTAATAGTGGCCCGACAACGGGTTGCACCCTACTTATATATTATAAATTAGTTTTATCTCTAGTCGATGTATGACTTCCAACACACCCCCTCACACCGAGGTATATTGCTCACATAGATCTTATTAGGATAGACTTCAACCATGGCTTGCTCTTATATCATTTTAAGAAGTGGATTTTAAGTTTAACTCAATTGCACAAAACTGACTTGGATGATAAGGTTTTCACCCCACTTATATAGTATAAATTAGTTTTATCTGAAGTCGATATAGAAGTTCCAAAAATTCGTATGCAAGTTTTCAAAAAGAAATGTTGCAAAACTTGATAGTATAATTTAAACAATTGTTGATGATAACTGAACTACTCGAAAATGCCACGGAGCTGCCAACAAAATCAATTTAAGAAAAATAATATAAATTATCACCATCATTTATTATGAAAAATTACTAAAAAATTAAAATTAAAAAGATAAGAGTGTGATATGCAAAATTGGATTTTAGATTTAGAAATGGATCAAGTGTGAGAAAATGTTATATCATACAACGTCTATAGAGAGAATTCAAACAAATATTGACGATAACAAGGATTAGAGATTTAAGTTTACGTACTTGATCTAGCACATTCTCAACATTCCTTCCACGATCAATAGCAAGACGTTGCATTCTTCGTGAAAGCCGAACATCAGAATCTGCATTGCTTAAACATTAGCATTACTTTTACTCATTTTATACAAAAAGTCCATTGAATTAATGTAAGGAGTCATGAAATAGAAAGAAATTAGGGGAATAAAATATTGTATTAAAATTTGAAATACAATACAAACTCGATAATCTCGTGTTACAAATTGAACCAGATGTATGTATAAAAATTTTGAAGCAACTTTTATGTAAATTTTGTCACATGTTACATCTTTCCTATTTTATACATTTTATATTAAAAATAGGATGGACCAATACAAAGTAGATTTTCCAATCTTCACCATGTGTTTTTTAAAATATTAAAATATATATTTTTTCAAAATTGATAATTATATGAATATTAAATATAATTAAGATACGAGTAGTGAACTTATATGAGAATATAATATTATTTTTCTCTTATTCGACTCAATAAAACATGGTTTAACAAGGTTCATTAAATTTTTTCATTTTAAAACCGTCTAAACTTATGTCTATAAGAACAATATTCACATGTTATAACTAAAATTCACAATTATGGTTATTATTTATGATGAAGAATCATTATATTATTATTATTAACTATTCTCTTCTTATATATTTAAGATAAGTATAATTTCAATTAGAACATAGGTACATGATATATTGATTTTATAAATACAACTAGTATTCTCCAAGCAATACTCACTTGATAATCACTCATACTCATTATTCATAAATATTCAAACTCTCCTACTAGAGCATTAGAGAGTCATTTGTAGGTGAATCTCTCTCCTTTAAGTAATAAGGAATTCCATTCTGACCATCAAGAGCATTCAAGCCACCGTTATAATCTCTCCACCTATTTGCAGATCCATGCTTAAGGTCATGATAAGATCATTTGGCACTACATGGAGACTGATTTCCTCAAGGTTGAGTTTGACGACTAGAATAATAACGATGTCAAATTTAGTAACGGCGTCACGACCCGATCTCAAGCCCAACTTTCCCATGAGATGGAATCCAACCCGGTGACGACCCTTCAACATGAAATACGAAGGCTAATCCAGCATAATGATGAGTAACACATGCACTATGATGTCGAGCTAGAAGCCTTAAACGCTCAATGACATGTGGACCTCCTTAAACTCCAAGGACTTCAATCGAGGTTGACCGACTAGAAGAATGAGAGATCATCTCCCCTTCTTGGGTAGAATCCCATGAAAAAGGCCCCTACAATTGCTAAATGGAGCACTGCCTAACATGTAGTGATGTTGCATGACAGCTGGCCCTACTTTCCCTAATGACAAACTCAAAGGGACTGGAGTAGGTCAACTTATACCAAAACTAATGAGACTTGTGGACACTCTTTCCACTCCGACTGAGACCGATCTTCTCAACATCAGACCTGAACAACACAAAGAAGGCCAACTCGACAAAGGAAAGTCATAAATGCTCCCACCACTCTGAATAATAACACGACAACCACAAACATCGAAGCTTATGCCATGATTCAAAATCAGTAGAGTCTTAAGATTCTAGAGAACATCGTGGAGGGCGAATAAACAATCAAGATCCTAGTTAATTATAATCGATGTGCTCGGTACATATCTGAAAAAGCTTGAAGCAAATCAATCTGAGGCATCACCTGGGAGATTCGTGGATGATCCTGTCACTTAAGACGAGATCACAATGAATAGAAGCACTACAACCCCCTTCGGGATGAAGAGTTAGCAGACTCTCGAAACTATACCAGACATCTCAATAGACGAGTAACTGGGACGAACATTAGACTGCCCGAGCACACCTAAAACATTTGAACTTCTAAGATAGGGTGAGCTACAAATGCTCGCCAAAAAACTTTCATCCTTTCATGGCTGAAAATAGCCCGGGCCAACATCCCAAAGAGGATTCTCACCAAAATTCATAGATCTTACATAATAATTGACCCGACAACCCATCTAATGGCCTATTTGATCCAGGCAGTATTCACACCCAAGATAGTAGGGTATTTTTCAAAATTGTTTTCCACCACCTTGGATGGACTAGCTTTCAACTGTCTTTATAGCTCAGCCTCAACCTCTCAACTTGTCACCTATACACCTCAACCTCAAATTTTCTTCACTTTTCAGTCTTGACAGCACGATCTCATTCAGCCTCAACCTTTCAACTTGTTACCAACCTATTGACCTCAAATTTTGTTGACTTTTCAGTCTTCACAACACAACTTCATTAAGCCTCAACCTCTTGGCTTGCCACCAAGACCTCTCAACCTTGAATTTTGTTGACTTTTCCATCTTGACAAAACAACCTCATTCGACTTCAACCTTTAAACCTATCACCAAGACATCTTGACCTCAAATTCTGTTGACTTTTGAGTCTTGACAGTTCGACCTCATTCAGCCTCAACCTCTCGCCCTATCACCAAGTTCTCTTGGTCTCAAATTTTATCGAGTTCTCAATCTTGATAGCATGACCTCATTCAACCTCAACCTATCTACCTGTCACCATGACCTCTCGGCCTCGAATTATGTCGACCTTTTCAACTTCATAGCACGACCTCATTCGACCTCAACCTCTTGGCTTGTCACTTTGACATCTTCACCTAAAAAATTTGACTTTTTAATCTTAACAACACGGCGTCATTCGACCTCAACCTCTCGGCCTGTCACCAAGACATTTCAATCTCCAATTGTATCGACTTTTCAGTCTAGATAGCACAACCTTATTCGCCCTCAACCTTTAGAGTTGTCACCATGACATCTTGGCCTCAAATTTTGTTGACTTTTCTTTCTTGACAACACGACCTCATTCGGCCTTAACCTCTCGACCTGTCACCTAAACATCTTGATCTCAAATTCTATCAACTTTTTAATCTTGGTAGTATGACCTAATTCGGGCTCAACCTCTCGGCTTGTCACCAAGAGATATTGGCCTTAAATTCTGTCGAATTTCCAGTCTTGACATCACAACCTCATTTGACCTCCCCGTCTCGACTTGTCACCAAGACCTCTCGGCCCGAATTATGATGACTTTTTGATAACGGTAACTTTTACCATTATCTATGGTGCAATTTTCTTACCAAATCAACACTCCTAAAGCTTAAAACACGCTTGATCCTCCTTTTAATCTAACTTTGTGAATAAATTCAATTTAGGTTATACAATTTAGTTTTCATCACTAATTCCTCAAATTTTGGAGGAACTTTGTTTGCTTTGGAAAGACATTTAAGCTCTTGAAAGTGGAGAACCAAGGAAAAGCCTAGAAGTTGAAGATTTGAAGATGTTTCTTTACACGAGTGGCGCCCAGCGCCCTTCAACTCGTAGTTTTGGCCAATTGCCCACGCCCTTCAGCTCGCTGTTTTGGCCATTTGCTCACGCCCAGGCGCCCTTGAGGGGCGCCCAGCGCCCTTCAGCTCTCTGTTTTCCCTAATTTGTGACCCCTGGGCGCCCCAGGAAAGGGCGCTGGGCGCGAGTTTTTTACTGAGTTGGCACCCTAGACCTATAAAAGGCACACAATTTTCGAGGGTTGGATCTTCTTGGCGGCTGAGACCTGGGGAAACGTTCTTGCACCTCTTGGAGCTAGTTCTGGACAGTGGGAGCTCTCCTTTCCTTCTCCTTGAGTCTCTTCTTCACCATTTTCATTCCATTGTAAGCTCAAGCTCTCCATTAATGGAGAGTTAAGTTCATTCTTGTTGGAGAGTGATGTAAACTAAGAACTTCTTGTAAATGCACTTGTGTTTAAATGAAAAATGCTTCATTCGTTGCTTGTTGGTGATTTTGTCTTTTACTTAATGCTAGTTATGACTTGATCAACCATAGCTTGATTGTGGGGTTTACTTAAGGTTGGGAAACATTGGGTGAACCTTCAACTAGACTAAACACCTAAGGGAAATAGTGTCTAGGGATAGAGCTAGGACCATTAGTTGTCATAAACTTCTTTTCTTAATGCGGGTGAGTTTGTTGGATTACCAAGGGATTGGGATGTAACAAATGAACCTAGGCTATCTCACCAAGGGATTGGGTTTTAATGATTTAGCTAGTTGACAAGAACAAGTAATTGATGAAGGGTAGTGTAGTGCATTGGCATAAGAAGGAATTAGTTGAAATCATTCTCCAACATGTTCATTCCACATAGTTATCAATCATCTCATTTTCACTTGTTTTGGCCCCAAGTAGCTCAAACTTTTACTTATGCATAACTTTTACTTTCATTGCACAATATCAAACAAAAATGGAATCATTCTTTAGTTTAAATTAGTTAGTAATTATACGATAGTAGAGTAATAACGAAGTCTCTTGGGAAACGATATCCGGTCTTACCGGTATTACTACTTGAGCGATTTGGTGCACTTGCCAAAGTCTCAACACTTTTCAATGTTGACAGCCTGGCATCATTCAACCTCAACCTTTCAACCTGTCACCAAGAGCTCTTAGCCTCAAATTTTGTCGACTTTCCAGTCTTGATAGCATGACCTCATCCAACCTCAACTTCTCGGCCTATCACTAAGACATCTTGGCCTCAAATTCTATCAACTTTTTAGTCTTGACATCACGAACTCATTCGACCTCCCCCTCTCCACCTGTCACCAAGACCTCTTAGTGTTGAATTTTGTCAACTTTTCAGTCTTAAAAGCCTGACATCATTTAGTGTCAACCTCTCGCCTATCACCAAGACCTCCTGACCTCGAATTTTTTGGAATTTTCAATCATGATAGCATGACCTCAATTGACCTCAACCTCTAAGTCTTTCTCTTCTACATCTTGGCCTATAATAATCTGACTTTTCAATCTTAGTAGCCTAGCCCCATTCGGCCTCAACCCCAATTTGTCACCTTGGCCAACTCGACACAGTACATTCAATAGTGTTGGGCAATTCTTCCTGAAGACGGTAACACACAACATGTAGGTCAGGCTTGATCTCATACCATACCCACCTCTTTTTTATAATTAAAGAAGTATTTTGAGGATATGTGTACTCTTTTTACTATGGATTTTATCTCTAAGTTAGGTTTCTCTAGACAAGGTTTCAATGAGACACTGTAAGACCCAAGAAAATTAGTTAGCTAGAAAATTTGGTAATAATGAGAATTGTAATTTAAAATAAGAAAATATAATTATTATAAAAGTGAAGGGTAACATAGTTGGGTAGAGCTCATTATTATGGATTGATAGTCATGTGTTTGATTCTTGTTGTGTGCATAATATTTGTTTATTTATTTTATTATTTGTTTTATGTGCAAGTGTGGTATTTATAATAATTTTTGTGCATTGTGTGTTAAAGTATGAGTATGTTATTGTGTTTGTTTAACTACAATTCGAAGAATTTCTCTTAGGTTTTATCATAAGAAAACATAAGAAGAAGATATCTTTAGTTTTGTAATTATATTTTTAGGATGAAAATAGTTTTGGGTGAAGGATGTGAGATTCTAGAAAATTTAATAATTAAAAATAATATACAAATGTGGTTAGCTATTTTAAATAAAAGATAAAATAGTTTGTTATTTTTATTTAAAGGGTTTATTTTATTTTAAAAGATTTTCTAAAAAAATAAGATTTGGTGAAAAATTATTCATTTAGAAAAACCATTATTAGATATTGTTAGGTATTTTAAAAGATATTTTTGGATATTGATGTATATTAGATAAATTTACAATTAAAAGATATCTTGAGATATTACTAGATATAATTAGATACTATTGTTAGATAGTAATAATAAAATAGAATGTATTATTTAGAGACTTATCATAATTAATTAGAATAAAAATATTAAGATAGAGTATATTTTTTAGGGACTAATCAAAATTAACTATGTTAAAGATAATTTTATTATATTATGAAAATATAATTTTATTAACTAAGCCATTTTAAATACTTATTCCTCCTTCCACCCTCTAAGACAACTTTTAAATAATCGTTATGGAGCTCCAATATCTAAAGCGGACAATGGCTCAGATGATGAGTGATTGACCCTAATGATGTCACTCTGTAGACTTGGTATCGAAACATTAACGTCCACCATGAGACTGATAACAAGGTTCTAAGAAGAATCATCAGTCCCTTATAGGGATGAACCCTCATTACCCTTAGTCCTTAAATAGGGGGCTTATGTTCCTATCACATCCAATAGTCCCACATCACTTAAGAATCGAGACAATTTAAATACTTTTTCCTCCTTTCATCCTTTAAAGCATCTTTTGAGAACAAAACCATAACAGAGGTTCATGCTTCAAAACAAACAATACCTCATATGCATAGTAATTGATTTTAACAATGTCACTCCACAAACTGGAAATTAAAACAAGTTTCAATCCATAACCTTAACACTATAAAATTTTTGAGGTTTTATTCTTATATTTATCATCTCTTATATTTATATCTAATAAGAAAGTTATACTTACACTTAAATTCTCTAAAATGAATTAAGAATGAAATATTCTCTAAAATGAATTAAGAAATTAAAAATAACTAACCTTCGTCAACAAAGATCTTCATGTTCAAAAGATTACGAACACCTGAATCATGAAGAACTAATATTCCTTCTAAGATTATGATATCTCCAGGATGAACCTATAAAGAAATGTAAACCCATTGAGTGCATCATCAATCATGATAGGATTTGCATGAACAATATAGTGCAATTATGATGAATCACACAATATTAATAAGACAATTGACAATAATAAAGAACAAATTAAACACTTAATTAAATCTCTTTATATTTCCGATTTTCCAAAATTCATATTAATAATACCTGACGTGCAGATTCAATTCTCTTATGGTTTTTGGAATCATAATTTGGTATATCAACATGTTGTCCACATTTTAATTTCTCCATTGTTGAGAGCAAAAGCTTCGTATCAAAGGCATCTGAAAATTCAACAAAGACGAAATATTCTCATGCTGGATTATATTTTCAAATCAATTATGTATCAAATTTCGAAATTCGTGTGTAAAAAAACAAAAGTTTGATTCACTATGTACTCACCAGGATGATCAAAATTATACTCATTAACCTTTTGCAGTGTCTGATCACTCAGTGGGTAATAAAACGAATCCTGTAACACATGTAAATGAATTATAACCTAAAATTTAAAACAAAAAATTATTTATATTTAGACAAATCAACGCCATAACTATCATTAAAATAAGCACGAAAAAACTATTCAAACTTGTTTTTGTTGTAATTGTAGAGAATTTTTTACCTGGCTAATGAGGACAACACGTTGATCTCGAAGTTGGGTATTTATCATATTACAAACAGTTGTTTTTCCAGATGCAGTTCCACCAGCAACACCTATATTTTTTTTTTTATGAAAATAAAAAAATTAGAGAAATTTAAAAATAAAAAATAAAAAACACTAAATATTATTTATTTATTACCAATGAAAAAAGGTTGCTTAGGTGTTGTTGGAGCTTTGGAGTCAGTGGATTCAATGGTATGCTTGTCCTCAATGTTGAGATTCATTGGCATTTCACCTTTCTTTGTAAAATCATTCTTCTCCATTACTTCAATCTAGATGCATCTATGACCTAGTATTATTCACTTAACACATTAATTTATATACATGAGATCAAAAGTTCCAACATGTATGGTAAAAAGAACATACCCACCTTTGATCTCTGCTTATGTTGTGGAGAGTTTGTTACTCACATGTGTTTTAGTTAAATCTTATTAACTATTTTTTCTATAAATAATATTATTTTTTATTCTAGTTCGTTATTGTTTAATTTTTCCAAAAAAAATGTAAAGTATAAAACATATTAAATTATTATTTGTTTTGTTGATAACTAGAGACATAGAGAAGGAGCCTGATTAGAAATATCACTATTACATATTAATATTAATAACAATAGAAAAATATTACTATATTAAAAATGTAACTAATAATATCATTTAGTAGCATCATATCAAATGTTAAGTATGCCATATGTTACTAATGACTTTTAGTGACACTTTTACATATTAATAAAAATGTTATTAGACACTTTTAATAACATTATTTAATGAAAATATAACATTAAAAAAATGCTACTAAATCATCTTAAGTAATATTTCTTTTTTTGTAAAGAAGTAATATAATAAATTTTTTATTATGAATCTTTTAGTAATTTTTTTTTAAATAGAGAGACATTTTAAAAATGTTACTAAAAATTTCAGTAATATTTTTTTTATAAAAGAAACATTCTATAAATGTTACTAATATAAATATTTTATAACATTTTATAGAAAAATTAGCTAAAAAACACATAATAATCTAATGTTAAATTTGTTGATTCATAATCACGAAAACATTCATGCAAGGCCCACTAACAGAGTTATTGTCCTCTAAAGAAAAAATAAATAATATGAAATAAAATATTTCCACCAGCATATACAGCATGCATTATAAAATCCAATTTCTTTATTTTAATCTTGTGTATGTTTTCTGATGTTTACTGGCTCTATATAAAGGCATGTTTCTATATTATACATACTACAAAAAATTAGACAATTATCTACTGTAAAAATTCATTTATAATTATGATTTCTTTATAAAAAAAAAACCATAAGTAAATTTCTCGTAATTAACATGATTACAAATTTAAATCCTTTAAAAATCAAGTTAATTAAAAATTTCAAATATAAACTGTAGGTGAAGTTTAATTCACATTTTCTAAGCTAACTGGTCATGCTCGAAGCCGATTTAGGTAAGTTATATTTTATACTAGCTATATCATAACTCTACATATATTTTCAGTAAACTAGAAAATTTTCATCTAAAATAATATTAATATGATACACTTTTACATTCATTTGACGCAGAATATAAAATTAAAATTATCATAAAAGAATAAATTTTATATTTTTTCAAAAAAAAATAAAAAATAAAAAAAATATATATTATTAAATGAATGAAAAAAAATTAGACTTGTCGAATAATTATTTCTCCTAAAATTTGATTGAAACAAGAACTCAATATTTCAACTATATTCATTTCTACCATTTACAAAATGCACCTCCAACTTTACAGTTTTTCTATTCTTTACAACAAATTCCATTGTTAACTTACGAAAATTCCATGTGATATCACCCAAGTTAACTAACCATTTGATGCCCAATACAAGATCGCAACATCCCAATGGTAGTAATATCATATCAGAATTAAAACTGGTATTTTGCAATGACTTAGCTACTTTATTCCCATCAACCACTGTCACAGACACACAGGATCTATTATTTCAGCTTTGCATTCCAACCTCTAAGCCATATGGGTGGTTTAGAGGAAATGAAACGTTTGGATTGTCTGGTAAAGGTTTTAGTTGTATATTACTGAAATTAGCATATTCATACGGTTGGAAATCCAAGTGTGAGCCTAATTATGTTAGAAACTAGAACACTCTGATAAAAGATCTATTAGTCCATTGTCTTAAAATTTTAGATAAAAAATAGTGTCAATCTTTTATATAGTTGGACTCAGAAGTTATTACTGTTTGTGTAACTCACAAGTAACCTCTTCTCTGATATATCCAACACATATATTATCTTTACTTTTACAAGAAGTCCATTATGGAAGTACCTGTCCCAACACAATTTAAGCATTAAGGGAACCATATATAATTTGTGGCTGAGTGAAAGGAGAAAAGAAGGAGGGTAAGCTATTGCTTTTGAAATAAGTGGTTGCATCATATCCTCCATTATTACTTAATAGAAGTTTTTGCTTCCTTAAATTTTGTTCCTCACTTATATAGAGGAATAACAATTACAAGACTATAAATATAGAAAGAGAGATGTCACAAACTAGCATGGAATAAGGCCAATACAAGTGTTAGGATTCATTGTATATCTTCATGTGGCAATAGCATCCAAAGCTAGGATGGTGCTAAGGTTCATAGGGTTCATGTAAGCTTTAGAGCCTGACATGATTTCCTCCACAATAAGTCTGTTGGCCTTTTCTGATGGATGGAATGCATCCCAAAATGCATATTGCTCTCTGTTAGGGCACAGGTTCGAGAGTGGTGTGCACAATCCAAGACCATTGTAGGGTCCTTGTCCACAACAAGCTACCTTTGAAGTAACAAATCCTACATTAATAAACACCACAAATGTTAGTCATTGCTTCATAATTTCTTTATGGCAGCACCATTTAAAGACATCATGCCAAATCTCATGATTCAATTCTCGTATAGTTGAGTTGATTGATGATGATGATGATGTATTACCAAATTGTTGGGGGTTAGAAACGAAATCGTTGTGCGCTTTTCCAGTGTTTGCAGCAATGAAAACGTCCCTTCCGATTTTTCTGTTGAGTTGCAGTAACATCTGTTCCAGCTGAGGGTTAAACAATGCAGCAGCTCGTTGTAATTCAGGAGCACATTGTCCATTTCTGCCACGTTGAGCCAATTCTGAAGGAACACAACCCAAGGGTCCCGTCCCTGTCACCAGAACTCTGCGAGCTCCCAAATCATACAGTTTCTGCAGTACCCATTTATCACTCACCATCAGACAAACATTCATCAAAACACCTTATTTTCTCATGTATATAACCCTTTTCTTTCTTACCTGCAAAAGCTTTTGGTACTCAGAGATCAGATATGTCACATACTGAGGAAGTGGATATTGCCGAGACCTTGCTGAATTCGGCACCAAGTAGTAGTTGTTCACAAAATCATTGCCTCCTACAGTGATCAGAACCAGTGCCTGATTCACCAAGCTCTTAGCTTGTGAAGCTCCAATTATACCACTCACTCGGTTCTGATACTCTTGAAAATACTCCAGCTGTCTGTACATTCTGATCACATTCACCTGCAAAATGTTTGTATAATATATATATTCTCTTAGCTTCATGTTTTGAACAAAACATCATATGAAAATAGCAAGCAGTCAACTTACAAACTGAATTCCAGTGTCGTTAAGGATTCCAATTCCGGCTGAAGCGAAATTGGCACCAACTAGCAGCTTGTTTCCTCTTAATTCTGGACTCAAGTACGGCAATGTAGACTCAGCACCAAGTTTCTGACCTGAACACAGACAACATAGTTATATGCAAAACTATCAATCAGTTTTTTTTAAAGGAAATATCAGAAAATTCCAAGGCTAACGAGTCAAACATTTTATATAAAAAAACTAAGACATCATCGTCAACTTATGATGTCAAGACAATGTGTAGGTCCATATTTAGAAAATGAGCTTTGAAGAAAATAAAATGAAGAGAGGGATATATGTAAACTGAACTGATAAGATCAGGAATGTTGTAGCCATTGGAGAAACGACCAGTTGGTCTATGAGATGGAGCATAGTCAATGCCATAAGGAGGGGCATCAGCTCGTGCAGTGGTAGCCAAGTAATTGTTGTTTCCATTATCAACAAGGGAATCTCCAAACACAAAGAATGCCCTTGGCCTTGCTTCAGCACCAGACACAATGATTCCAATTACAAGAACACAACTAAGAATGGCCAAAGGAGCAAAACTTGACAAGACTGCCATATTGAAAATGAAGCTTTGAATGTGGGGTTGGTGAGATAACTAAATTTGAGAAGTAGCTATAGCTTTTGATATGTGGATGGAGAAATTCAAAGGGTTATCAAGTGTTTATATAATGAACATTTTCACAGGATTTGATAGCTCTTACTAGTTTATGAGGCTACTTTAGTGCTCTTTAATTGATGGTTCTATGTTCTTCTGAAAACCGTGGCATTCGTCAAAAACATAAATGCAAAAGGTTGGATTCATTGAAGTGCAGCTAGAGATGGTTAGATATGTAATTAATATGGTTTCTTCAACATTTCTGCCAATTTGAAATATATACCTTCTTATTTATTACTGGGATTAGAACTTGTACTTTTATTTCCTATATATTATCAACTTTTATTATAAAATTCTCACTTTATTTCTAGTATTTTTTTTTTCAAATATTTGTACAGAAAACAATGTACTAACAAACGTGATTTTAAAATTTTTTAGACCTATCTTTAATAAATTATTGCAAAAAAGTGTTTTTATTTTACTAAACGTGAATTCAAATCTTATATAGAAGAAAAATAAATAAACACAAGAAATTATAAGTAATATATACGTAAAAAAATTTATAATCTTATCAAGTTAACCTTTTAGTTGAAGGTATTATTTATGCCACTTTGAATTAAATTTATTTATTTATTTTTACTTAATCTCTTTCCAAAATCCTATCACATCCATTGAATCTCCTTCAAACTGAATTAAGAATGGATTTTTTTTTTCCATTTTTTAAACGCAAATGAATTACTCGAAGCTAGAACGGTCAAAACGGGGTCATCCGGTCGGACCCACCACGGGTTAGTTATTTAGTGAGCCAATCCAACCCGGCTTATTTATTAGCGAGTTAGAAAAATTCAAATCCAGTTCGACCCACTACGAGTTGATGGGTAAATGGGTTGGCTCACTGACTCACTTAATTACAATTGTTTTAAATAAAAATAATTTACAAACTTTCTATAATTGAAATCTAAACAAATTTCACTCCCAAATTTCACTCCGAACATAGGTGTTTAATTAATTTTGAAAATAGGGAACTTAAATAATATTTTCAAGCAAAAAAAATAATAAATGTTTTTTTATAAGATTAAAATTAAATTTTAATAAAATAAAATTAGGTAAGTGGATTGGTGGGCCAACTTGGTCCACCACGAATTCAACCCGCATGAGCTGAGATCTGATCGACAAAAAAAAATACAATTTTTTCAAATCCAACCCAACCCGAACTCGTGGTAGGACAGATTGACCCATGGGTTCTGATCCATTTTGACAACTCTATCTGAAACATTTATGCTATCTTTATGTTTGTATAAATATTAAAACAAAAAAATGTGTAATACTCTATTGTTTTGTTTTCCGGAAGAGATCATTTTCTATTGAATAAATCATTATATATAAAAATATATAAAAGAGTGTAAAAATTAAATTGAGTTACTTTACGCTTAACTAGTGTAGAGTATAATAACAAAAATTGAAAATCACAGGTTCTAGAAAACCGTTTACATATTACTTTTGGTTTCCACAAAGTTCACATTTCACTGTATTAGATATTTATGTTACTTGTAATATGAAATATTAGTAACCCCCGTTAATTAAAAAAAAGATGTTCACACACAACAATAATCGAACATCATTTTTCATCATACAATTTGGAGATAATTTAATGATAGCATTTGTAACATCCCAATAAATATAACCAAAGCTATAATTTATTTTAGGAGTTAACATGAACAATAAAAGAGAACAGTAGTGAATAAGCATAGAAGTATGAAATATACTTGGAATTTAAAGCTGTACAATCAGTAATATTGAATACAGCATTTACAAAATAGACCGAACGGTCTTGAATGCAGTTCATTGACCTAACGGCCAACATCAAAAGGTTTCCTATGCCGAACGATTTTACAAACAATAATCGGGCGACGAACTAACTGGGCAATGAAACCATCTATACTAAGGACTGGACGGTCTTGCATCACTGTCGGGCACGACCTCCACGGGTTGCTCGGCCTGCACAACATCTTCAAGAGTGTCTTCCAAAGTAGCTTCCAAGGTATCCTCTGCTCACACCCAAAAGGGTGATCATTGCAATGAAGAGAATAACCGAACGGTCAGATACCGAACGGCAACATAGACAAAGACACAACAAATAAGGGTAAGCTTATGTAAATTTAATTATTCATTTCATCATACAAGTAAATATACAAAACAAAACCAATCAATCATGCAGACATACAATTCCTATACATGCATACTAAGTGAATTAACTTATGACCGACCACTACGACACTGTCCGGACGGTATGAACCACGTAGCCCGACGTCCTTAGCACCCGGTGTGGTGTAATAGCTGCCTTTACTTATCAGCTGCCACCCGAGGTTAGTCCTCAAACGATCATCTGTTCTTATGACCGCGGACCTCCCGCCATTCCCACACATGAGTAACCTTTCTCTACCTGAGAAAGCGTCATCACGGAATATCAGGATCAGGACGACGAAGGGTCTGACCATGTTCATACTTTACCAATCATCACCAATTCATGGGACATTCCTCCATTGGAATTCCCTTACTCAACCAAATTCAATATATGTTCATTATTACTCTCATACTAGAAGGATGTCAAGAAAAATGACCGGATTATCAACGATAGAATAAAAGATGGGATTGAGACAAGGAGACATGACCGAATGGTCCAACAAGAATTAAAATTGGATGCCATAGAACATTTATAATAGTTGATCGGCCGATCTGGCAACGAATATAACTAATCATCAAAGACTTAACACTAATAATGACCGGACGGTCGGATCAAAGGTGAGACTGAATAACAGAAGAATGTCAAATGGTTGGCCAAATGGTCCGACAAGAAATAAGACTGTAACCCAAAGGATTGACTATAAGCGATAGTCATCCGGACGGTTTGGCAAAGAATGTTATAAAACAAGCACTAATCATGGTCGAAGGTTGGTCTATGACCGGACACTTCTCAAACGGACGGACTAAGAAAGGAGAAACTCTTTAAAGAAGTAAAAGGACTTTAGTCAAACAAACCGGACGTCTCAATAAACAAAAGTTCACTAGACCATTCAGTCACTAAGTGACCGAACGGTTTCAAAAGAAGGAATATCAAGTTTGCATGTTTTACAATTTAAGTGTCAGCCTAAGGCCGAACACTTGTAAGACCGAACGCTTGNTTTNTGACCAGCGCTCTTAAGTACTTATCAACAATACATTAATTTNGATCAACTGAATTTAGAAACTCACTATGCCGAACAGTCTGAATGGACCGGTCGGTAAAGGGGAAGACCGAACGGTCCTAATGACCTTCGATCTCAGATTCGTATTTTCTCTAAGTTTTATATACTCATATCAGTGCAGAATTTAAAGTTCATACTTATCAAACAACTCATACAACAACATACAATATCTCAATCATGCCGAATAAATCACACAACATACTTTAGACTTCAAACATACATTAAATCAGGCATACATTCAACCATACAAAGAAATTATAATTAAACTTTATAAGCTTCCCTTACGTCTAATTCCAGCTAAGATTTCAAAGGTAGGTTGGTTGACGACAACTATTTCTTCTAAGGTTCCAAAGTCTAAAGTTAAATACAAAATAGGTTCAGAGAATTGGTTTAACAGTTTCATGCAAGCTTTAAAGGTGCATGCATGTAAGAAGACTTAAGGAGCTTCAAGGGTTCGGACACTTACCAGTTCAGAATGTAAATCTAGTTGGGACAGGTTGAAAGTCTTGGTGCCGGCAGCAATAATCCTGAAAGGATGCAGGTGATCGGAGAAGAATTGGAGGTTAGAAATCTAGAGAGAAGGTTGGGAGGTTTAGAGAGAAGGAGGAGAATTTGAGACTTTCAGAAAGTTGAGTTTGAGGAAGATGAAGTTTGCATGGGAAAAGTAGCGTCAGGCTTCCAATTTCACCTTAAATACTGCCTCCACTCAGAACGTCCGGTCCACTCCAAGCTTGCCACCTGTCTTCCACTTCCTGGGGGTTTCACAGTTCTGTTGCTGCTACACGGATCACGAAGGAAGGGAATTAAAAGTTTGGCAGAGTTGGTCTCCCACTTTGCCAGGAAAGACCGGACGGCTGACACGTGTACCTCACTAAGGAGGGATATTAAATTGGGTGTGATAGCATTTCAATTTATTTTTTTTTATACTGTAAAAGTATTATATATAATTGATTGTGTGAATTCTTTTATAATCATTCCTGAAATATTTAAAGATAATTTAGTGATAGAATTTCAAAATTTATATAAAGCTAAATTTATAGACTTAAAAATAATAATTTATAGTTATTCTTGAAATTTATTTCACATTTTCTTCCATATTATCTATTATTACATTGTTCACTCATTTTTACTAAGTTAAACATCAAAAAGTCTTTACGGATAAACTTTTTTTTTCTCCTATCAACACATTAATAATCTTGATCAAAGATATCTGATGATTAAAATATCTCATTCTATCTCGAAACTAGACTAATTCCAATAAAAACAATAAAAGCAACTAGCAACTGATATTAATTAAGTTTGTGTCATACTTACGTTATATCATATTATTTCAATGGAGACATAAATGATTAAGAAATGTAACTGAATTCTCCATAATATAGAACATGATTTGAATGGTCAAATAGTAGGGTAATAGATGATTTAAATAAGGATTTGATATTGAAAAATGTTATTTTTTTATATACCTAAATTTTTTACATTTATTTAATACAAAATTTAAAATACAAAATTTTATACTTTTATAATAATTTTATCATTATTTTTGTATTATGTGTAAAAATATGTCATGGTCATGATATCATTTTTCTCTCGTAATAGTAATAAAGTCCTTCTATAATTTTTCATATTACCTGTTTTGTAGGTGTTACCTACTTGTACTCGCTCATTATAGTAAAGGCTACAACACCCTACCTTTTTGTCGGTAATATCCAACTGCAACAAGTAGGAGAAATATAAGTAAATATTTAAGGCTTTTCATTTTTGCATTCCTTTATTACTAACTGCATTTCACATTAACAAAAAATAAAAATAAAAATATATATTAAAATATCTTTTTTCTTTGCATTTTATACCACTGTTATCATCACTAGGAAGAACTGAAAGAGAATACATTGTAGAAAAAAACTGTCATTATGTCTTCCAGAAAGTTTGTTTCAAAAACTTCAACTCACAAAATTCATTCTTAAAAATATTATATACATCCTGAAAATTTAATTCTGGAAATTCTGTTGTAAAAAAGTTATTTTAAAAAATATTTCATACATTTTGACAATTTCATTCTTAAATATCATTTCGAAAATTATATTTAAAATATCTGTTTTGGAAATTTCATTTCAGAAAGCATATTTTAAAAATTCTCAAAAGCTTAGAATAAGTAATTCAATAAACACCTTTATAAATAAAAAGGTAAAATGTTCATTTTAAAATTTTGGAAAATGCACCAACAAATTATGGGGTGTAGGAAAAAAAAAAGTCATCTTTTATGCTTATTTCCATATTTGTCCCCTATAAGGAAATAGTTTTAAAAATATGAAACAAATTAGAGTTTACAAATTAATATTAAGTAAAATAATATTTATAAATTTAAAGATAAATATTTTATACATCTTCATTTCTGTATTATATTTTACTGTCAAGAAAAATAAATTTTCATGAATTTGTTTATATTTAAAAGGTTTAACCATAATTATAAGTTTCACAAATTATAATTTTACAATACAGTGGATAACCCGTATTATAATTTTAAAGATCAAAGTGGAGAAATAAAATACATGTAAATATATATGGACACATACCACTGTTACATTTTTTTATTTACTTAAATTAAACGCGATTTAGAGAAAAACTTACAAATTAATTCCATCATGTTTTAATATTTTAAATTTTTATACTGAATAAAAGAAATCATTTTAAAATAGAAGAACATTTCAAAATTCCTGCACAACGAAAAATAAAAATAAAGTTATAAAAAAGTCAAATAAAATATGATACACATTAATATTAATATATTTTTCTATTATTTAAACCTATTTATCAAATTCTGAAAATTTCAAATATCTTTAAAAAAACATTAGACAAACTTTCATTTTGAAATATTTTAATCAAACTAGTTAATTTCTTATTATATTATAATTTTATGTCTTTTAAAAATAATAAGGAAAATGAAGTTAAAAATGAAAATTAAACTTGAAAATAACATTTCTTAAATACTTTTTCATTTTCATTTTTTATTTTAATAAATATTGTAATTTGCAAAGTTGGTTATAAGCTTCATATAAACATTATTACGAAGATCGTCATGCAATAACGCATTATTCACGTAAAGAGATCCAATTTTGAGATTAGAAAACACTGTACTGTTGTAAGTTTAGAAATTGAAGCGAATGTATCTAAGAAATTGAGGCCTTCAAGCTAATTATATCCTTGGTGACCATTAAGTATATGTTTTTTGATATTTTTACACTAAAAAAATTGCAATTTATCTACAAATAATTATATCGAATTTGAATTTACTGGTAAATTAGTTGTTATATAAGGATTTTATTAATGGACATGAAAATTTGAGTTACATAATATAATATATTTTTGTGTAGGTAATGTCAAAAAATTTTGCTACTGATTTTCTATATATAAAATTGTATTTTTTGCGAAGAATAAGTGAAAAAAAAATTACCTATTAATTTTACATAACATTTAGAAATAATTAATTATTAAAAGGTTTATCATTCCCATAACTCCTATTTTCGGTTATTTTTCTCAAATATATCATTTACTTTTATTTTTTTTATTTTCAACTGGGTCTTTATTTTTGAAAAATTGGACAATTAGGTTATTTCGGTAGTTCCGTACTTGTATTATGTGTCAGCTCGTGGTTTTTTTGAATTTTTAAATATTTTTTAATTATTTTTATTTTTATTTTTTATTTTTAAATTTTTTTTTAAATAATTTTTTTTCCTATGTGTCAAGTTGACATTGTGCCACATGACAATGATAGTGTGACATGGCATTGACAATGCCATATGTCACTATCAGGCCACGTGTTACTCCATTTGTCTCAATTTGGTCTTTATACTTTTATTTTGTTTCAATTTGGTCCCTGTATTTTTATTTTTTTAATTTTGGTCCCTGCATTAAATGATTAAAAGATTAAAATAAATATAATTTTTGGCTCGAAAGGGTTTCGAGAAAGTTAAGGCATGAATAATTTTAGAAAATTTAACTAAATGAAATAACGGTAGGTATGTTTCCCTGATTCTTATATCTAAATCTGTTTCTGTTAAGTGATTTTTTTGGTGATGATTATTCCAAGTCTTAATGTTTAACTCCAAAAACTTTTTATAAATTGTTGAGGAAGTACTGAGACTATTTTTGTATTAATCACGTTCACAAAAATATTTATTATTGAAATGTTAATTTTTATAATTTGTTCATTCATATTATTTAGGTTAAATTATTTCATTTGTTGTTTAATTTTGTAGAAATTTTTTAAATAAGTTTCTTTATTTTTGTTTGTCTCAATTTAGTTTTTGTATTGAAAACTTTAATGCAATTAAGTTATTTTCGTTAGTACTACATAAATAAAAATGTGTCATATGTTAGTTCGTAATTTTCTTATTTTTCTAATAAAAAAATATCAATTTGTATAAAAAAAAATTGTAAAGATTTATATACAAATTATAATTTGTTTGTCTGCCATTGAAGTGTTGGGAGGAAGTGTGAAAGGGGCTAGCATTGACTTGATGTATTTAAAACTTTGTCAATATTGTACATAGTTATATGAAATGAGTACAAAGTTGGTAGCCTATTGTTTGAACCAAGGCGAGGTGCGGGGAATTGTGAGAAATGTGCCTTAGGAGACTGTGTAATCACTTACAGGATAGCTGTAATCGCTTACCAGAGAAAATATTAAGTTTTGTACTGAAAGTTGGTGGCTGCTCCCTAGGTTTTTTGGAGTTGCTCACAAGTGGGTAGCTCGTGATAAGTTGGGTAGAACTAAGTGTTGTTAGGGCTCACAAGTAGGCTTTTTTGTTTGAACCAAGGCGAGGTGTGGGGAATTGTGAGATATGTGCCTTAGGAGACTGTGTAATCGCTTACAGGATAGTTGTAATCGCTTCCCAGAGAAAATATTAAATGTTGTACCGAAAGTTGGTGGCTGCTCCCTGGGTTTTTTGGACTTGCTCACAAGTGGGTGATTCGTGATCAATTGGGTAGAACTAAGCGTTGCAAGTGCTTAAAAGTAGGCTTTTTTGTTTGAACCAAGGCGAGGTGTGGGGAATT
>NC_028351.1:14166036-14221888 GCF_000741045.1 Vigna radiata var. radiata
TTTTGGAGTTGCTCACAAGTGGGTGGTTCGTGATAAGTTGGGTAGAACTAAGTGTTGCAAGTGCTCACAAGTAGGCTTTTTTGTTTGAACCAAGGCGAGGTGTGGGGAATTGTGAGATATGTGCCTTAGGAGACTGTGTAATCTCTTACAGGATAGTTGTAATCGCTTACCAGGGAAAATATTAAGTTTTGTACCGAAAGTTGGTGGCTGCTCCCTGGGTTTTTTGGAGTTGCTCACAAGTGGGTGGTTCGTGATAAGTTAGGTAGAACTAGGTGTTGCAAGTGCTCACAAGTATGCTTTTTTGTTTGAACCAAGGTGAGGCGTGGTGCTCACCCTGTAAGCGATTACAATAGCACCAGGCCAGTGCCATTGCTGCAGGAACTTACATTCCAACCCACAGAAACTCTACTTCGTCTTCCCCACAAACATAGGGCTCACTTAACTTAGATAATGAATCAAAATTAAATAACACATGGAATCAATAGTACAATAAAATATCCTTTCCAACAATAACTATCTCTGTTCACAATCATATTAAGTGGTCCAAATACAAATATACATACTTAAAAATCTATCGAATACTACACTATTACAAAAGTTACATAACTCTCAACCAAGTTTTGGACTATATCCGGTGTATGGAGTTCTACAAGCTTTGCTCTTGAAACGCCGTCGACGAAATACACGCCCAACAACGACAGAGGCGAAACCTAGCTCGGAAGACCGAAACCCAACGAAATCCTTCAACCTCCCCTCACATTGCTCACCGTTTCAAAGCCTTCAGTAAATGGACACGAAAGGAACAACTTCAAAGGAACACGAAAACATTAAATGGATGCAGAGAGAGCTTCGGAGAGAAACGAAAATCTACAATGGAGCAAAAAGAGAGAGAGGTTAAAGAGAGAGTGCTTCGAAGGAGAAATACGGATTCAAACCACTGAGGGTGTTTTTGGAACAACACAAAATCTCCTTTTTCAAATCATTATTTTAATTAAAAAAAACATTAAATCACCCAATAGATTGCTGACACGTAGCGTTGTCAAATTGTTGTTAAAATTTGGTTGTTATCGGTATCCCTATAGGTAAATGGCTCTGGCAGACGAACTTATATAACTTAAATTTAATTTTAATTTTTCAGAGGAATGAAATTACTATATTTAAAAAAAATTAAAACTAAATTCAAACAAAATAATAAATGCAAATTTAAATTCACATCACACTTGTCTTAACATTTTACTTTCAGATAAAGAAACTAAAGCTATAGAAAATTACTTTAATATGAAAAATTGTTTTGTGTTTAATTAAAAAATTTAATATGAAATGTTTGCAAATTGTATAAAAAAAAAAACCATACGGAACTCAGTTTAAGGGGAAGTGGTCTAGGATTTTGAATTTTTTTAAACAGAAAATGAATCTTGTTCAAATTATTTACATAATAAAAACATTAACATTGATAATTATCGTGAATATAAAATTAAGTTCACTATAAAATATTAATATTAAATTAATTATTCCATTATTATTAATTGAAAATTTGTAATTGGCTATAATTATTAATTTAAATTATTGTCAATAAATGTATAAACTTAGTTTTAATTGTAAATGTACTATTTAAAAAGTAGTTAAAATATGGTCTTGTAAGTCACAAGTCATGTATTATGGGTTGACTTGTGTAAATAGCTAGTCTAAACAAATGGTTTAATGTTGTTTTTTATTCATGATTTAGGTGAGGAGCTTAACTTGTGTTATGATACATCATGTATGCAACATCATCATTAGTTTTGATTTGAATAATTTGTTCTCTACATTTAAATCTATGATTCATTTAATTTTTAGGTTTGATGATCATTATTCTAGCTAGAGTTATAACATTTGTAGGTAAGGTTGTAAACATTATGAATTTCCATGATGGTGGCTCGTTGGATAAGTCCTCCGAAGTAAAGTATTGCTCCAATGAAAACCATGTTATCAAGAGTTGTGGAAGAGCTTGCATTAGGTGAATTTATAAGCGTTATAATTTCTTTCACAAATATTATAAACTTAGTCTAGAACTAAATATTGGTATTGAAAGGAAATTAATACTTATAAGGAATCATTTGTACCACACGAACATCAACTAATATCTTAGCAACATTGTACCTAATTAGACTATCATTTACAAGTTTAGGTTGACCATAACACAACTTATTAAATATTTTTTATTGAAAAAAATCCAAAAGGCAATGCAATACTCTTTCTTCAAAATTAATGAGGGTGTCACTACAATAAATTGTATAATAAAATGAATTTTGAAGTATCTAAAAAAATTATAAAGGAGTTGAATATTTTTATTGAAAAACTTTTTTCACAACCAATATAATAGCACTCTCATCGAGGATCAAAAGATTTTGCGTAAGGTGTTAAACACTCGACTTTTGGAAATCAAATTAAATGACTTCTTTCCGAGTGTGTTTTAGTCATTAAAAGGGTTTGTTGCAGCGTTTTAATAAAGTTTGCTTTTTAATAAAGAATCATTTAACGTAAAGATCATTTATACAAAAAATAAAGTGCAACTGTAGATTTTGTAAGAGAAGCACTAGTGGAAAAACGACGTTTAACGTTAGCTCATAGACGTCGGTCAACAGTCCACCGACGTAATATGATGACCAGTGACAACTCCGTAAATAACTGAAACTAGTAGACGTCGGCTACTTGTGTAACCGATGTCTCAAACAATAGAGACGTTGGGCACACTGCACATTGACGTCTAAAAGGTCTGCAGGAAGGTGAATAGTCGCCATATGGACGTCTAATACGAGCACACCGACATCTATACTCGACTTTAGACGTCGCCTGGAAGCAAGAGTCGTCGAAAGTTCTGGCAGGAGATCAATAGTCGCCACATAGACGTCGGTTAGCTGATCGCAGACGTCTGTGTCCTGACAGGTTGGTGGATGTAATTAATGTTCGTGCTAATAGACGTCGGTGCTGCTTAAGAACAGACGTCTATAGCCTAACAGTTAGGTGGATTGTAATAATTATTCCGCCAAGTAGACGACGGTTTGACAGGTGGTGACATCTATAACATTAGATATGTCGATCGACCATGCAACAGACGCCTAAAATTCGCGCCATTAATTATATTTAAATTAAAAAGACATCAAATTAGTTACAACATCGACGTCTATAACATTATAGATGTCAGTGGATTATTGTAACCGACATCTATAGCCATTTATACTGCAGAACGCGAACCCGCGAGCAATTACCATCCTTGATCGTCTTCTTCCTCGCGATTTCTGTTGCCACATTGCTTTCTAGGTTGATTTTCTCGATTTTGCACCGTTAAAATTCAGTTTTACTCCGATTAAGTTACTCTTTGCTGAAATATCTTCCATTTGAACAGATTAAAATTCGTCTTCGTTGCGTTTTGATGCAGTTTGTGGTATGTTCTTGGGCGACGTTTTTGACCGTTTTTGGCCTATATTTTTGGGCGAGCAGTCTTCCATTTACCTCCATTGTTGTTTTAATCTGCTAAAAAGGTTAGCTTATTTGTTAAAAACTTTTATTGTATGTATGTTATTGTCTTTTATGTATGCATGTTATTGGCTTTTGCGTTTGCATGTTTTTGGCTTTTACGTATGCATGTGTTATCGGCTTTTGAATATGCATGTGATAAATTTTAGTTGTGTTAGATTATAAGTATCAAATCAATGAGTGAAACTTAGTTCCCGTTTGAAATTTAACATAAACAATTAATCTTTTAATCGTTTGTATTAAATTTTGAATTGTCCGATTGGACAGTTTGGGAAAATTATTTTTCATAAATTTGGTATAACATGTACGTTGGAGTTTATGCATAAGACTGATGAAATTTCGGTTCATTATTTGTGTTGTTCTCTGGATGCATATTTGATTGTGGTAATTTGTGACTATTCTCATTTCGTGTATTTTGGAGACCAATGCAAAATGCTGCCCAAATTTTATCAAATTTATGATGTAGACTTCTTTGCACATGTCTTAGCAATTTATGAAAAATATTTTTCCCGAATGGGTAGGGCCTAACCTTGTGAGAGTTAAGAATTTTATACTGATGACCTATGTTACAAACATAATATGGATCGAAGCTAGATGAATGCACGTCGCATCTCTGAAGAATATGAGAAGGGTGTTTCGGTGTTCTTGCAATATGTTAAAGAAAATGCAAAGTCTGTGAACGGGACATATTTTTGTCCTTGTGTTCGTTGTCTTAATCAAATACGACAAGACTTAGGCAATTTGCATGATCATCTATTCATGTTCAGCATAACGAGAACGTATACCGTTTGGACTTGGCATGGAGAAGTACTGGACCAGCCTATGACGTCACGAGGAACAAATNATGTGGAAGAATGGATGAGTGATCATTTAGAGGACATCATACGTGATGTTGGCGAAGATAACTTTAGAAGAGCTAATTTGTACGATTCTCTTATCAGTGATTCAAAGCAACTATTGTACCCAGGCTGCACAAACTTTACATGTTTGTCTGCAACTTTGAAGTTGTTCAGTTTAAAAGCAAGGAACAGATGGACCGATAAAAGTTTCACGGAGTTGTTGGAGTTGCTGAAGGAGATGCTTCCAGAAAATAATACTCTTCCTATTAGAAATTACGAGGCCAAAAAAGTTTTATGTCCAATGGGTCTTGAATATCAGAAGATACATGTTTGCCCCAATGATTGTGTTTTGTACATCAAGGAGTTTCCTTCACTAAAGTACTGTCCAACATGTGGTTTAAGCCGTTTTAAAAAGAAATCTGATAAAAACACTGGTGAAGAAGTTAATGATGGTGCACCTGGTAAGGTCATGTGGTATTTGCCTATAATACCTAGGTTCAAACGTATGTTCTCTGTTAAGGAGGATGCAAAGAACCTTAAATGACACGTTTTAGGAAGAAAGTGCGATAGTCTTCTTTGACACCCAACAGATTCACCATAGTGGAAGAAGATGGATGAAACATTTCCAGATTTGGTGCAGATCCAAGAAACTTAAGACTTGCACTTGCAACTGATGGTATGAATTCGTACGGGAATTTAAGTAGCAAACACAGTTCATGGCCAGAAATGTTGATGATATACAATCTTTCTCCTTTGTTGTGCATGAAGAGAAAATATGTCATGTTGTCAATGATGATATCTGGTCCTAAACAACCTGGCAATGACATTGATGTTTACTTGAAACCTTTAATTGATGATTTGAAATTGTTGTGGGAAGAAGGTGTCGAAGTTTTTGATTCAGATGTTGAAGAGAATTTCCGTTTGCGTGCAATGTTGTTTTACACTATAAGTGATTTCCCAACCTATGGAAACTTGAGCGGTTATAGTGTTAAAGGACATTTTGCTTGTCCGGTTTGTGAAGAAAACATTAGTTACCTTCAATTGAAGCATGGTCAGAAGACGGTTTATACAAGACATCGGAAATTACTTCCTCACAATCACCCTTATCTTAGATTGAAAAAAGCATTCAATGGAACTGCCGAGGATGAGGATGTGTGCAGACCCCGAAATGGTGAAAAGGTGTACAACGAAGTCAAAAACGTTGACATTGTATTCAGAAAACATCGTAAAAGTACATCTACAAAAAATGTTTGGAAGAAACGATCAGTATTTTTTAATCTTCCTTATTGGTCTAAACTTGATGTTAGACATTGTATTGATGTGATGCACGTAGAAAAAAATGTTTGTGACAATGTCATCGAACCTTTATTAAACGTAAAAGGGAAGACCAAAGATGGAATAAAAGCAAGACAAGATTTGACTGAAATGGGAATCCGAACAGAGTTACATCTACAAACAATAGGTAGACGCACCTATTTGCCCCCAGCCTGTCATACTTTTTCTAAAATAGAAAAATAAAGTTTTTGTAAGTCTTTAAGAAGTGTGAAGGTTCCACAAGGTTATTCTTCTAATATTAGTAACCTTGTTTCTATGCAAGAGCTAAAGTTAGTTGGTTTAAAGTCTCGTGATTGTCATATATTGATGCAACAATTGTTACCAGTTGTTATTTGAGCCATATTACCTCCTTCTGTCAAGGGTATTCTGACACGTCTGTGTTTGTTCTTTAATGCCATTTGCATGAAAGTTGTTGACCCTCGATGTTTAGATCAATTGGAAAATGAAGGAATAAGACTACTATGTGAATTAGAGATGTATTTTCCACCTTCATTTTTTGATATCATGGTTCATTTAATCGTTCATCTAGTCCGAGAAATTCAAATATGTGGGCCGGTTTACCTAAGGTGGATGTATCATGTTGAAAGATACATGAAAATCTTAAACGGATATGTCAAGAATCAGTATAGACCAGAAGCTTCAATCATAGAGCGATACATTGCAGAAGAAGCCATTGAATTTTGTTTAGCTTACATGCCAAGTTGTGAACCAGTGGGGCTACCCAAGAGCATACATGAAGGAAAATGTGAAGGTAAGGGTCGCGGTGTGAGGATTCAAAGAGTGAGTAGAAAAGAAGTTAATCAAGCTCATTTGTACATCTTAAACAACACTGATGATGTTATTCCTTACATTTCTGAACACGTTAATAAAATAAAGGCATCACACCCAAGAATGGGTGAAAAATGACATCTTAATGAGCATGTCAAAACCTTCTTACAATGGTTTAAGAAAAAGATTTATGCAACTCCACATGTTTCTAAAACTCTATTAAGGTTATCTCGGGGGCCGAACACAGATGTCATTACATATGGTGGGTACTATATTAACAATATCTCTTTTCAGACAAAGGAAGAAGATGATAAAAGTAGAGTTCAAAATAATGGGGTTACACTAAAAGCTGATTCAGTGCACTTCTCTAGTTCTAAAGACAAAAATTCAATCACTGCATCAATTAGTTATTTTGGAATAATACAAGAAATATGGGAGGTGGATTATGTGAGGTTTAGAGTCCCCGTTTTCAAGTGTAAATAGGTTGATATAAATTCTAGAATTTTCACTGATGGCTCTGGTTTCACATTAGTAGATCTTAAAAAGATGAGTTTCACTGATGAACCATTTATTATGGCAAGTCAAGCAAGGCAAATATTCTAAGTCAGTGATCCAACGAATGAAAAATGGTCAGTGGTTTTGGAAGGAAAAAACATGCACGGGTTTGATGATGAAGAATCTCTTGATACACTTGAGACAACATGTGGCACATCAAGACCCATTGAAGACTCAACTGATGACGTTGCCGATGACATACATGCAATTCGTAGTGATCACGATGAAGGGATATGGGAGAAAACAATATCTTAATAAGTAACGTCTTGTTTTTTGTATAGACTTAATATGAAATTTTATTCAGATGAAAATTTCAATTTCAATTCATACTAACCTTGTATATATTTTTCAGGTATGTCAACCTCAGACTTAGCATCAGGACAGACCAGACGTACATGAGGAGTGACACGTTTGCCAGTTGATGAACCATTTATTATGGCAAGTCAAGCGAGGCAAATATTCTACGTTAGTGATCCAGCGAATGAAAAATGGTCAGTGGTTTTGGAAGGAAAAAACATGCACGGGTTTGATGATGAAGAATCACTTGATATACTTGAGACAACATGTGGCACATCAAGACCCATTGAAGACTCAATTGATGACGTTGCCGATGACATACATGCAATTCGTAGTGATCACGATGAAGGGATCTAGGAGAAAATAATATATTAGTAAGTAACGTCTTGTTTTTGTTTATACTTTATATGAACTTTTATTCAGATGAAAATATCAATTTCAATTCATACTAACCTTGTATATATTTTTCAGGTATGTCGACCTCAGACTCAGCATCAGGACAGACCAGACGTACACGAGGAGTGACACGTTTGCCAGAAGCGACATCCGGACAGGTTCCTGGGCAGAGGAGACATCTTGAGATTGACCCTAGAACCGGTGTGGCATTAGGGCCAAATGCTGATAGATTTAGTAGTTATCTAGTTAAGAGTTGAGCGAATGAGTTGGGGCTTGAGTCCCCGGACCTAGCACTTCCACCTACAAGGTACGAGATGTGGAAGGCTGCTCTGACGAAATCAGATGGGAACATGACATCTGCCTCAGCCGTATTGATCTCACAGAGAATTGTAAGTTGAAATTGTAAACATTGTTTGATTGTGTTTTTATCATATCTTGCAATTTAAGTAACGTAACAATTTTAATGTGTAGGATGAGTTGGTTGAGCAGCAGACACAGGGAACATTTATTCCCAAAGGTAGGGAGGACATATTAACAACGACCATTGGAAAACTGGAGCACCTAGGACGTGTACGTGCAGTTCTTGGGTCGATTGGTCTTCGTGACTACTTTGGCCCTGTACAACAAAAAAACTCAATCAACGAATCAGGAGACATTGAGGCAGATGAATCTTCAGTGGGAACAAAGATTTCATCAAATGGAGGAGCAATTCAATGAGCAGCTACAAGAACAAAAACAAATACAAAGAATGCTTGAAGAGAAGCTGCAATCCATGACACAGGGCACCCTGGGTGTGCCCACTAAAACTCCCACACCACCTCCTTCAACAACTAAAAAATCATGCTTGACTGTTGAACCTACTGACTACATTGGTCAGTATGAATTGTTGGTTAATGGGGATCCCACATGGATTATGGCTGTCGGACGAATAGTTGAGGGAGGCCAGACTATTCATGGTGTTCCCATATCACCCCAGCACGTGCGCGTCATGATTGACGAGGTTCAGGAACCCCAGGCTCAGGTGCCTGTACCCACTCCAGAAGTTCAATTTATGGGGGAGGCCATAGGAAGTTTTTTAGCTTGGCCTAGAGCATTGGTTATCACACACATTGGTACACAAGAGGTATAATATTTTTATCATTACTAATTTTATATTATCATTTAAAAATATTTGTTCATAAGTTTGAAAATTTTATCTTCAGTTCACACGTCCTCAAAAGAAGTTGATGCATGAGGCACCAATACCTGAATATGATGATGGTGATGACATGGCTGAAGCGGAGGATGATCCCATAGCAAAACTATTGTCAAACATTCCCAAGTTCAACAAAAGATCAATACAAATATACTGGGATTTACGAGTATTTGGTCTCCCCCCATATGCTAGTATATATCACATTCAATGATGTATCGGAGATCATTGCGGGAGACAAGATGTTGAAATATTTCCATTATTCAACTCTGGTGCATGTAAGATAGTTAATTTTGTCTACCATAATATTTTAATTTAGATGCCTACTTTGTAACAAGTTAAGTTTGTTGTTATAGGTACATGGACACAGTCATTGTAGACTGTTAACTCCCTGGCAAGTGTACCAGATCGTACCAAGTAGTAATAAGACGGGTAAGTCCGAATATCATTTCCCAAAGGAACTCTCAGGCCTTAACGTTCATGTAGATCAATTGCACAAAACTTGAGAAGAAAAGAATTTGTTGTGTTGGATGCAAATAAAAAATAGAAACATGCAAATGCAAATGAATCAATTGGCAAAAGAAGAATATATGGATGAATGGAGTTGTTGGGGTTTACAATTTCATCTTATCCACTCTCTTTTATCTACTCTTCTTATCTAATTATCTTATTTATCATATTGTTATGCAAACTTTCTTAATCTATCCTAAACCCAATCTCTTGGCGAAAAGAGCCGATTACTAATCACTGGCTTGCTATCTCTAGCCTCCCCTAATGATTAATAATGCATAAAGATTGGAAGCAAATGCAATTGAATGTCCTACCCCTATTTCTAGGCGGTATTTGCAAACATGGATGGATGAGTCAAAGAGAGATATACCTTGTGCCATACATTGATGGGTATGTGTTGTTTTATGTAAAAGGTAATTAAAGTTTACTTAATTAGTTTACTAACTATTTATGATGTTCCAAACAGGGCTCACTGGAAGCTGGTGGTCCTCATTCCCAAAAAAAATACAGTTGTCTTCTTCTGTTCGTTGCAAAGGAAGATGAAAAATGACTTCGAAACCATGCTTCAAGGGTAAGTGTTTCGCTAAAAATGACTTTCAAATTCATGTCGGCCTTAATTTTTTATGATTTCATACTTATATTAATATTACTTTCTGTTTTAATGTAAATAGAGTAATGGGTAAATCTCGAGGTCAACTAAATCAAGTCTTGTATCCCAAGGTTTGGTGCATTTATAGTTTTAAATCATTTACTATGTTATTCAATGATCTTAATTCTTGACTATAGTTAGTTTGTCATTTTAGTGTAACAGACAACTAGATTCATGGGAATGTGGGTACTATGTCATGTCATGGATTAAGACCATCATTCGAGCTGGCATTAAAGATAACTAGAATGAGGTAATAATCAGGCTTACTTTGAAAACATCAAAAATCAATTAATACTTTTGAACATATATCAAACCATAATCAATATTTCTTAATTGTGCAACGCTTCAACAATTCATCTCCTTTACCTGAAGGCACGATAAAGCAGCTAAGGCAGGAGTGAACAACTTATCTTCTGCAAAAGTGGAACTAGCAAGACTTATTTTTGTTGTTTTAAATTACTTAGGTTTAGTTTAAGTTTATAATTTCATTTTTTTGATCTTTGATTGAATTATATCTATTTATAGCTCAAACAAACAATATTTATTATAAACAAATGTTCTGGGAAAATTTTCTGAATTTCAGGTGTGGTTTTATTCGAAAAATAAAATATTTATTAAAAAAAAACTACCCAGTAGACATCGGTTAATGCAAAACCGACGTTTATAGACGACGACTAATGCTCAAATAGATGTCCAATAAGTTACAATGGACAAAACTTTCCAGAGCGTATAGACGTCTCCTTTGTTGACCACTGACGTCAAAGTTAACGTCTGTTGTGGCTATGCCTGACGTTTATTGCCACGTCGTCTTTCCACACAGCCGACGTCAACATAGACGTCTGCCATAACCTGACTGATGTAAAGTTAACGTCACTGGAATAGACTTCGGTGCAATAGGTGACGTCAAAAGCCCAAAATAGCCGACGTTAAACAGTGTTTTTCCACTAGTGAAGCGTTTAGAAGAGATAAATCAATAAGCACACAATTGTTTTTATATTGGTTCACTCCACCAAGTTACGTCCAGTCTCTTCTAACACCTTAGAGGGTTCCACTATAATTTTTAACAAGATTACAACTTATTATTCTCAACATTCATGGTATCCTTAGTCACTCCAAGTAACCACCGTTACTTTGACTAGTTGAGTTTCACCCACTCCTAGTTGCACAGTATTCTTCACCACTCCTGATATCCCTAGACAATCTAGATATCTTCCCGATATGTTGTCTAGTTAAGTTCACCCACTCCTGGTTTCCACTAGGCACACCCTTCTAACTAACATTTAACTCCACCTAATTAAATGTTAAAGTTTCACCCGCTCTTGGTTTTCACTAGACAAATTGTTTAACTACCATTTAACTCCTCAAAGATAAACATAAAGTACTTTAATTTTCTTCAGAATTTACAATCAAAAGATTGATTACAAGTCCTTAGATGATAACTCTCGCAGAGAGGATACATGTTCTATACAATTCAATCTATAAAACTCATTAAGTCTTTTCTCTCTTGTCTCTTCTTATAGTTGTAAGCTTATATATGAATAAAGCTTGAGAGTGTTGTAATCTTGAGCTTTTTCTCTTCTTAGATATTCTCTTTTGAGTTCATGAGCTTTTTTGAGCTTTTCTCTCGATGACGTTCACTTATGTTTTTTTTTATGTATGTTATTATCTTGATTCTTTCTTTAAATCATCTTCTATTTAAAGGCTTCTATATAGACATCTGTTAGACAAAGCTTTGGCCTGGATTCTTGAGTCTTATTAGTCTTGTTGTGTAAAGCATCCGCTGGTTAAATTCATCTTTTCTGTAGGTTTTCTTTTTCAATACTTTGACAAAAGTAGGTAGTATTATTTATCTGGTACGACTTCTGATGGAGAGAACATTCTATGAATGTCTTCTTTGTTCCTAACGTCCCCTTATGATTTTTATAAGATGAAGCAGGTGGATACGTGTAATAGGCAATCTACACAAAGTAGAGTAGATATGCATGCAACATATATGTATTTTGTCTTATCACTTTTGTCGTTTTTAAACGTTGAGCATTTAATGACATTCATTATCTGTTCAGAACAACAAAGTGCTCTTTGTGTTTTTTACCATTCAGGTAGGATTTTATCATTTAAGCTTCATCCTAAGATACCAATTATTTGATTGAGGACTTCATCGTTAGATGAAGTGAATCGTTTAACACATGCTATCGTGTAGCCTATGTAAACGCTTTAGGATTTTTCTCTACTCTATTTAACACATATGCATTTAGCAAGGTGTTTTCTAACATAAGTTTTTGAAATGTCATTTGAGAATTTTAGCATGCTTTCCAAAAACATTTTCTTGACACTTTTACCTACTTAACCATATTGAGAGTTTGACTAATTACCGCCTGGTATAATATAACATTTGTGTATAGCAAGACTCTCATTGACGCTTTAACTTGGGAATCCTTTAGTGGTGCATCTAGTTTATGGCTAGTTTTTTTTTTAATATGGAAGTTATCCTTGGGATATCAAGAGTTGTTGGAGGTTGTGAAAGATGGTGCACGAGAGAAGGACGAAGCCGCAAATAAGAAGAAAGATATCAAGTCTCATTGTCTTTTCCATCAATGTGTGGATACAATGAACTTTGAGAAAATTTTCAAAGCAAGAACAACAAATGAGGCATGGGATATACTATAGAAGGCGCATAGAGGTGCGGAGAAAAGAAAGAAAGTGATATTGCAGTCTCTTAGAAGGCAGTATGAGTTACTGTATATGTATGATTCTAAAACGATTGCAAAATATCTCAATCAATTGCAGTTCCTGGTAAACTCAATGAGAGTGTGTGAAGAGTTTGCAACTGATCAGAACATGGTTGAGAAAATATTGCCCATGTTCTCTCCAAAGTTCAACTACATCGTGGTGGCAATAGAAAAGTCCAAAGATATAGAAAATATGATTGTGGAAGAGTTGAAGGCTCTTTGGAGGCACGTGAGTTGAAACTATTATCGCAAAATGCTGACAAGGTTGGGGAGGAACAAGCCTTGTAGGTGCAGGTAGCAAAGAAATGGGGTCTTTTTTGAGGAAAATGGAAAAATAATAAAGGTGGACGATTCAATAAAGATCTGAAACAAGAACCCAATAGTGCTTCTCCTATCATCATCACCGCACCAATTAGAATCTGACCAGCCAACCAATTCATCTTGCAAAATCCACAAAGTCTAACAGAGGGAGTTTTAGCAAAGGGAGAGGAGGAAAGAGGAATCAAGACAAAAAGAATATACAGTGTTATAATTGTGATAAGTGGGGACACTATGCAATTGATTGTTGGCCTCTATTCTAATTAGATGTAAAATTTGCCTTTTTGAATGGACCACTTGAAGAAGAGGTTTATGTCACTCAACCTCCTGGGTTTGAGATTAAATGGTGTGAAAACAGTGGGTATAAGTTAAGGAAGGAATTATATGGTCTAGAGCTGGCACCAAGAGCTTGGAATATGGATTTGTTCATGTTAAAGCACAAGTTTCTGAAATGTCTAGTGGAACATGGTGTGAATGTAAGGTTCCAAGATGTTGCAAATTTACTCCTAATGTGCATTTATGTGGATGACTAATTGATCATAGGGAGGAATATCTCAGAAATTGAGAAATTTAAAGGATTGTTGATGGCTGAATTTGAAATAACTTATTTGGGAAAGTTGAGGTGCTTTTTTGGGCTTGAGTTTGTTAAATCCAGTAGTGGAATTATTTCCCACCAAAGGAAATATGCAATAGAGATCTTAAAGAAATTCAACATGGAAATCTGTAATGCAGCAACAACCCCCAGCAGAGGCAAAGATTACTACCTGTGATAATGATGAAGAAGAAGTTAACAACACCCTATATAAACAAATGGTTGGTTCACTCAAGTACGTATGTTACAACAAGCTTGATATTTGTTTTGGAGTTGGAGTTCTTAGTAGATTCATGCATCAACCAAAGAAAATGCACTTACTAGCTACAAAAAGGGTGCTAAGATATGTAAAGAGAACATTAGAGTTTGGTGTATTGTTTCCTAAAAACAGTAAGGTGCAAGATGAATTGTTTGGCTGATCAGATTCTAACTGTTGTGGGGATGGCAGTGATAGAAGAAACAATAATGGATTATTGTTCAAATTTATGCGTGAACCAATCTCTTGGTGTAGCAAAAGGCAACAGGTTGTGACATTGTCCACTCGTGTGGAAGAATATATAGATGGATCTTCTACTGCATGTCAAGCTACATGACTTGATTCTATTTTAACAGCAATGAAAGTAGAAATTAAAAGACTCACCCAACTGTTTATTGATAATAAATCAACAATTAAATTTGGTTAATAATCTTGTGTTACATGGAAAGAGCAAACACAGAAAAATCAGATTTATTTTTTGAGAAAACAAGTCAACAATGGAAGACTAAAACTAATGTAGTACTCCACTCATTTACATCTAATGTTTTTACTAAACCTTTAAAGGTCAGATTTGATAGTCTCATATATGAGTTAGACTTAGTTAGTTTTAGTACTTGAATTAAAAAAAATTGTATTAATTCAAATATTGTTTTTCATTTTCTAATTTCTATGTTTTGTTATTGACTATAATAAAAAGTCATTTATTCTTTTTTTAAATGTTAATAGTAAAATATCATTTACACATAAGTCTTTTCTATATGTATATTCCCTCTTTCTCTTTTCTATACGTATATGCTTTTGGGTATGGCTTAATGATGGTATTAATTTTCTTTAGATACAGTGGTACCACGCTAGAAATTTTGAGTACTTCCTTTTGTTTGGTAAGTAAGGATGCATGTCAAATGGTTTCATTCTTTGGTTAGCGTGAAGGGATGGTGACATGTGGATGACCAATTAATACATATATATCAGGGGTTCTTATTTTCGGGTTTTTGTTCCATATTCGTCCTCGATTTATTTTTTTTGTCAATTAAATTTCTAAAATTGAAAAATTGAAAGAAATTGATCTCTGTCATTAAATTAAGTTAACATGATTAATTTTTTCTTTATGTGTGAAGGTGAGGTAGACAAATATGATGACATGACGTGCATAATGAGTTTTATTATGCACGTGAGAGTAACTTAAAAATTTGGAGTTTTTTTTAAAGATTTTAAAATTAAGGTTTCTTTAAAATAGAATTAGGATTAAAATTCTACGAGAAATCTGAATCACATTGTTTCACAAGCAGGTGAATTTGGTAAATCGATATCCCTTTATCTCCTTCGAGCATTTTCTACAAAGCTCTTCGGCAACGCGCCGGAACGAGGCACTGCAACCGCTGCCTCTCTATTTTCGGACGACAACCCCTTTCGGAGAAAACCTGCTCCACTTTCCGAAACAATGAACCAAGCTTACATCCCTAACAACGGCAACGTCACCCAGAATCGCGATGCCGGTGACGAGAAGAAGCGCAAGAAGAACAAAGAGAAAAGCCCAGCCCTTGATCCAGTTTCTGTAACCGAAGTTTTGGAGAAATTGAAGAAGAAGAGGAAACGCGGTTCTGATGAAGGAAGAGAAGGAGGCCTTGATTTGGGTGCAGAAGCAGTTGGGAAAAGAAAGAGGAAAAGGGACGAAGTTGAAAGAGAGTGGGAGAAGAGATATGGGCTCATGGAGAAAAAGGACCAAAATGTTAGTAATTTTTTTGTTGTATCTGCTCTTGAAGCTGAACTAGAGCAGGCTCGTGCACAGATTCAGGAGCTTGAGACTGAGCGCCACTCCTCCAAAAAGAAACTTGAACATTTCTTGAAGAAAGTGGGTGAAAAGAGGGCCTCATGGCGAAGCAAAGAGCATGAGAAAATTNGTGCTTATGTTGATGACATTAAATCAGAGTTGAGTCGAGAAAGGAAAAGCCGCCAGAGGATTGAAATTGTCAATTCCAGGCTGGTTAATGAGTTAGCTGATACCAAGTTATTAGCAAAACGCTACATACAGGATTATGAGAAGGAAAGGAAAGCCAGAGAATTAATTGAGGAAATCTGTGATGAGCTTGCTAAGGAAATTGGAGAAGATAAGGCTGAAATTGAAGCACTGAAGAGGGAATCTATGAAACTTAGGGAAGAAGTGGAAGAGGAGAGGAAGATGTTGCAGATGGCTGAAGTATGGCGTGAAGAGCGTGTTCATATGAAATTGATTGATGCCAAAGTTGCATTTGATGAAAAGTACTCACAGATGAATAAATTGATTGTTGATTTGGAAACCTTTTTCAAATCAATGAATGTGAACCCTAATGCAAAGAATAAAGCATGTTAAAACTTGTAAACTTGTCAGCCCAAGGATTATTCAAACTAACCTGGTTCTTATAGTATGATACATCAGACCAACTAATCGGTGGCATGGTGTAAAGTAATCCCTTCTCCACGTATCATCCACAGCTTCATCCACAACTGAGAGAGATCCACACATTAAATTACTATACTGGATATAATCATTGACATTAATATATTTTAACTCGTCTAGAAATAATTAAAGTAATTCACAGCAATTCTCACCTCATCAGGACCACCGGGATTGTGACTTGTTGTCAGTATAAATGCACATGTTGCCTTGGATCCCTGTACATATAACAATTTTTTTAATCATTATTTTTGCTTTAATTCAGCAGAGAAATATATTACCTGACGTTCTTCCACTATAAAAATCATGCACCATATTCGAAGAAACAAAAAGCATTCTAAGCGTAATAATGAGATAGCAAATAACAAGAACCAAACTGTAGAAAATATTACTCACATCAGCTCCAACTCTTTCACGTATGACAGCAGACACAGCAGGGGTTGAAAGCAATCCATTTTGACCAACCCAAACACGTCTTACACCATTTGCTGCTGACATTTTAGTTATAATCTGCAGATTCATTAAGATCATTAACGATGTGCAGAATAATATGACACTAAAAGAAAAAGAAATTATTGAGCATGAAAAGAATATCCACTGCGTGTCCTCCCACATAAGAAAGTGTAAGTGGAAGAGATATTTAACCAATGGTGTACTGAGTTAAAAGAAACATAATAAGTCTTTTCCAGAGTATAAAACATTGAAGCTGGAAAATAAAATTTTGGTTTCTACGCCTTGTTATCATAAGATTCGAACCTGTACATTTTCATTTGTTTCATATGATTATATCAGTCGCACGTATCATCCACAACTTCATTCTCGACGACCTCAACGACGACGATGACACCACCACCGAATTCCGCAGCTTATTGTTACTTTCCCCTTTGAGACCCATCATCATCAACCCTTCCCAAACCACCCTCGCTTTCTTCCTCTCAATCTTATCTCCCCTACCCAACAACACCTCCTTCATAAATGCACCCCTCGCCAAACCCTAACCCCCCCCCCCCCCCCAACGTTCTGAATTCGGAGCCCACCGAGCATCAACGCCAGAGCCTCAAATTCCAGGCACATTACCCCGTAGAACCTCAACTGTGAGATCCTCGGGTTCAGGAGATGACCGCACGCGCAAGAGTTTGAATTGAATGGCGAGGCGAAGTCGGCGGTGACTGATTTGAGACAATCGCCGGCGAGAAACGGAGTACGAGTGGAGAATGATTAGGATACTGGCACATAAAACCACTCTGCACACCACGTCATCATATTTGTCCATCTCGTAAGCAAAAAGTTAATCCCGTTAAATTTGATTTAACGTCAGAAGTCAATTTCTTTCAATTTTTCAATCTTACCACTGTGCATACCATGTCATCATATTTGTCCATTTCACCCATACAGGTAAGCAAAAAATTAATCCCGTTAACTTGATTTAACGACAGGAGTTAATTTCTTTCAATTTTTCAATCTTAAGAACTTAATTGGAAAAAAATAAAAGATGGAGACGTAAATAAGACAAAAACGCAAAAATAGAGACCTCGGAGTGGGTTTAACCCATTATTATATTATTGTTTTAGGTTGTAGGAATTTTCTTCATTTTATTTTCCAACTTCAAACCTACCTTTTTCTCGGCGTATTTCTTTTAGCCTCGTTTTATTTTAATCTATTTCAAGGTTATATGTTAATGAATTTCCATATGTTGTATAAACGTCTTTTGTCAAAATGATACATTCAGACCAAATTTCTGTGACGATCCCTATCTTCGAATATCTTAAAATAAAAGTATAAATATTTGTGTGATAGCATGCGTTGTCTTACTATTTAGAATTTTTTTTTAAAAAAAAAATTGAAAAACATTTTTATATATTTTTTATATTGTTTTATGTTTAAATGGCTTTCGCAAGAATTTTCTTTTTAAAAAAAATTGAAAAATATTTTTTTTATATTTATTTTATGTTTAAATGGCTTTCACATTCTTCTATATCTTCAAACTAACCATCTAAATATACACATCATGAATCTGCTAGATTTTGTCAGGAAAAGAAACCAAACTTCAAAAGTTTATCCATAGGCACTGAAGGAGTTCTTTTATGAACATATTTGAGAATTGAAGAGATTATTTAGATAATTTGAATTTGATTTCATTCAAACCAGTAATATGTTGATTTTATGTTATTATATATAGTTGAGTAACATGATAAAAAAATACTTCTTATTTTTAAGAGAGAAAACAAATCCATCAAATATACATGAAGTTTTCGAATATATTTAGAGTAAACTCACAAGTTTTGTGCTTAATGCTTAGCCATAGACCATAAACCACAATGGATAAGCACTTAAAGCATTTGCTTATCCATTATCCATGGCCTACATATTAAAGTTATAAAGAAAAGAATTTCTTGTTCAAGAATATCTGGCAATGCCTTGGTCCAGAAAATTTTAGTAGCATTACTTAGATAAGGTGTTTCTAGTGAAATGGAATAAGGATAACTTCGTGAATGTTAGAAAATAAATCATATCCTGATATTATAAGGCATTCAGTTTCTGATATCGTCTTCCTTTCTTCTCTTTTTTTTTTCTTGTTTCTCTCTTGTGGCATTGCATTATTGTTTCTGATATCTTTATCGTCTTCCTCCTCTTCTTTTTCTCTCTTCCGGTGGCATTGAATCCGAGGTGGTTTTTTTTTATGCTTACCGTTTAAACTTTGTTTAGTCTTTCATCGATTATCTTCTGGTTCAACTGATTAAAACTTGCTTTCTTTGTGTTGTGTTTTAGTGCAGTTTTGTTCCTTTCTTGGGGTATCGGAGTAACACATTCTCCATTTGCTAGATGCCTCCCAGAAAAAGCGGCGTCTTGTGAATTTCTTTTGGTCGTTTCAACCCAAAAATGACCCTGGGTCGTTGCCTAGTTATGGTTTCACCGTGATTTTTCCCTCTTGCGTATGAAAATGGAACTAAGCAACCACCCAGGTTCGATTTTGGGTTGAAATGCCATAAGAAATTCAAAAGACGTAAGCTTTTTTTTTTGGGGAAACTAGCAAAAGGAGATTGTGCTACTAATAAAGGTTTAAAAACAGTTATTTTCATATGTCAATTCATACCAAATTGCACCCTTTAAGGCTCAAAATGAGCTTAGAATCATGCATAATTCAATAAATGAGTCAAGTGAGAGTCAAAAGTCGTTTTTAGCGATATTATGCTTGTTTTGTATTGTTTTGCAGCGTTTTTGAGGAAAGTGAAGATTGGAGCTATAAGTAAAGGCCAGAGACTCAAGATTTGAGAAGAAAAATGAAGAAAAGAAGAGTCGAAAGACCGCCAGGCAGTAGACCCTTGCCGTCGGGTAGTCAAGCACGTGGAATTGGTACCAGAATAGGACGCCAGGCGGTTTTGCGGTACGAGGCGAACCGCCGGGTGGTGGACCCTTGACGTCGGGCGGTGGCGCGACAATGAGGGAAACCACCGGGCGGTGTAAGTGTGGCGTCGGGCGGTTTCTAATTGGGCCTCGGCCTGTTTTCTGTGATTCTCCTCAGTTATAAATAGCCTGCTTACGAAGTTTTACTCATTCTTTTAACGAGGAGGACAACCAGACCTAATTTGTTCTCCCTGGAGAAGATTTCTTGGATGCTTCTACTCCTTTTCATCTCATTTAGGGTTTCCTTTTCTATTCTTCTTTCATTATTCATCTAGGTTCACCATGTCTATGGTGAACTAAACCCCCTTGTTGCTAGGGAACAATGTAATCTTTTGAAACTCTTTTATATTGAAACTCTTATTTATCTATATGCTTGCATATGCTTTGATTATCAATTATTGGGTTTTCCTTCTACACTTAATGCTTTTATCGTTTAACTCATTCGATAACCGTTGTTTGTCTTTATTGATACGGGAACGTACAGTAATGTCATGAACTGGGGAATAATCCTTGATTTATGTATACCACCTAGGGATAGGGGGGGTTGAACAATCAATTGTTTGTCACTTCTGTTTATAATGCATTATCGGTTACTAAGGGAGGCTAGGGATAACAAGCCGGTAATCTTTAATAGGCTCTTTTCGCCAAGGGATTGGGTTAAGGGTAGGCTAAGAAAGTTGCATGGTAATTGATTAATCAAGCGGATTAAATAAGAAGAGTAGATATAAGAGAGGATAAAGGTGAAATTGTAAACCCTAACAACTCCATTCATCCATAGTTTCTCTCATCAATTGAATCAACGCATTGCATGTTTATTTTGTGTTTTTGCATAAACCACTTTTAAGTTTTATTTCTACAAGTCTTAAGATTTCCGTTCACACGAAAGATAAGGCCTTGTGAGTCCTTTGGGAAAACGATACTCGGACTTACCGTTTTATTATTACTTGCATACGATCTGGTACACTTGTCAGTGACTCAACAAGTTTTTGGCGCCGTTGCCGGGGACTCTTGGTTTAACTTATCTAGTAGTGTGAATTGATTGAATTTGACTTGATTTTTTTTTGTTTATTTTTATTTTTGTTCTTATAAATGTTCTCTATGGTTTTGTGCCTAATGATTGCAGAATGCAGTTTGGACAAGAACTTGATTATACGGGCACTCAATTCTACCAAAATAATTTCAACCACTGGTGGGAACCTCATTCAAGCATAGATCAAACCCAATTTGGGCAAACTGTCAAGCAACAATCCTCTAAGCCAAAAGGAACATTAGGGGAAACTAAACAACGGTTGCAAGATGAACAAGTCTCTGATGCATTAATCTCCTTGGGAATTACTAGGGTTAATAACAAAGTTAACCCTAATGAAGAATGTCAAGCCACTATCTTTGAAGATGACAAGGTTATTGATGAAGGTAAGATAGAAGATGAAGAGATAACAAAGGTATTGAAGTCTCTGGGCATTATTAGGGATAACACTGAAGTTAACCTTAAGAAAGAATGTCAAGCCACTATCTTTGAAGACGACAATGTTATTTATGAAGAGAAGATAGAGGAAGAAGAGATAACAAATGCATTGAGGTTCCTAGGCATTATCTGGGTTAATACTGAAATAAATCCTAAAGATGATAGTCAAGATATTATCTTTGAAAAATAAAGGATTGTTACTGAGGAAAAGGTGGAAGAAAAAAGTTAAGTGAGGAAGAGTAAGTTGAACAGAGAGAAAAAGAAGTGGTTGAAAGAAAAGAAAAAAAGAGAAAAATTAAAAAAATAAAGAAAGAAAGAAAAAAGAAAAAGAGGGAGAAGGGAAAGAAGAAAAGATCATATGAACAACCTTTTTTTCATATAAAGAGAAATCGTAGGAAGAGAAAGAAACTCAAGTATTTTATGAAGATCTTCAAGAGATTCGGGATTAAAGCTCCTATGATTGAAACATGGAAACAGATGTTTGATGTTATTAATTTTTTTGAAGAAATTCAGCAGGAAGAAGAAAATAAAAGTGTGCCAAGCACACAAAGTTTAACACTTACTGATGGGTGTTTGAACTTCATTGAGTCAAGCTAGTGACGTTAAAGAAGCGCTTGCTGGGAGGCAACCCAGTCAATTGTTTGTTTATTTTTGTTTTGTTTTTCTATTTATGTCTTTTGGACATTGTAGGTTTGCATGTACATTTGAGTAAGGAAAATCTTAAAAATTAAAATTTAGGGTTAAGATCAGGTGGTACAGGGAGAATTCGCACAAAGGCAAAACAAAAAGAAGAGAAGGGAAATTTCCGCTCACCGCCGGGCGGTGCAACTTTGCCGCTGGGTAGTGGCGGCGAAAACCAAACCCAAGCCTCTTAAAAGCTGGGTTGTTCTAGGTTTTCTGCACTTCAATCCTTCCCTTTGAGTTGCGCCAAGGTGGTCTCCACGGGTTCTAGCACCAGATTTGCACTTTAAAGTGGGTTCTAAAGGGATTTTTCTACACTTTCTTACCACCCACTCACAAAAACTTTGTTTCTTGCTTAAAATTTGGGGTTTTTTAGTGAGAGTTGCAATTTGAGAGTTTTTCATCATCAATCAAAGGAATTTGTGCAAACATCTAGCATCTCCACTCAAGTAAGTTGTGTAATTACATTCTCCAGTTTTTAATTTTGAGATTTGATGAGGAACATGTTTAGGAACATGTTTAGGAACATGACAAATTAGGGTTTTGAATTTCTTTGCATGAATTGTTGAATTAGAAACTGATTGGATCAATTGAGTTGTTGAAATTATGTCTTCTTGGATAGATTTAGCATTTGAGTGGAGTTTAGGGAAGTTTTAAATAAAATTTTTGAATGACCCTATGAACCGCCGGACGGTATCCTTCACCTCTGGGCGGTATTGTTGTGATGAATTCCGCCGGGCGGTCACCACTGGACGCCGGGCGGTTTGGCTGTTTTGTTTATTGGTTGCTCCAATTTCTTAGGTGAAGAATCAGAAAAGGGGAACCTTGTTTCACCCTTAGTTGAATGCGGATTTTTGATGATTATTAACCTTTAACGATATATTCCTATGGTTTGTTTTAAATTGGATATTGTGTAGGAATGGCATCATCATCACGCAGGGAGAGAAATGTTGGAAAAAGAAGGATGGTGGAAGAGCTAGAGGAATTTGACTCTCATAAATTTCTTTCCAAGCACCATCAGGATCATTATGCAACAGTTCAGCAGAGAAAGTTGTTTATGGAGAGAAAAGCTGCATTCGTTACTAGGGCAGCCCCTGCTTTTGGATTGGAGATTGTGAGAAGAGACTGGGAGAGGCTGACTAGTTACCCTACACCAGCAAGCATTGAGTTGGTACAGGAATTCTATACCAATGTTATATCTAGGGGAAGAGTGTCAACTGGGAAGTACAGGAGCTTTGTTAGAGGGCATCTCATCAAGTATGACCCTGACACCATTAACAATTTCTTGGGTACTGAATGGCCAGGGGAGCAGTGCCAATATGCAACACGAGTTGGTATGTTTAATGACACAGCTGAAATTGAAAAGGTTCTGTGTCTACTTGGGAGACATTTTCAGACTAACCCTAATGGAGTTCTAGTCAACATTAGGAGGTTGGATATGATACCTTTGGCACAATATTGGATGGCACTCTCTCATGCCAACATCCAGCCTTGCTCCCATCTTTCTGATGTCACCATACATAAGGTCATTCTCTTATATTGCATAATGAGCCAGCTGGATGTGAATGTTGGCCAAATCATTGCTGATGAGATACAGAGTTGTGCTACTACAGTTAGTAGCAGAACACCACTAGGACATCCGTCCTTGATTACTTATCTGTTTCAACAAGCTGGGGTGGAGGCAGTTCCCCCATATGAGAGGCCCAAGACTGCTATTGATACATCCTATTTCAAACAGTACTGTGCTGAAGCAGAGGTGGCAGACGAAGCACCTAGGAGACGCCGGAGGAGAGTAGCAGCACAGCAGGAGTAGGTACCTGCTGATGCACCAGCACAACATGCAGAGCCATTTCAGATGAGGGACATGTATATGTCCATGATGGAGGCTAGGATGGAGGCTCTTCACAGGGGGTAGTTAGCTACTGCCGAGATGATAATTGGGTTGTATAATCAACCTCCAGCACATATGTGGACCATGGATGAGTTTCAGGCAACAATGGGTTGGCCTCATTAGCAGGGACAGAGCAGTGGAGCTGGTGCAGCTAGAGCACCAATTATAGATGAAGATGTTGGAGATAGTGATGATGAGGACCAGGAGGACTCTGATGACAACATGGGTTGATTGAGGACATTTACTGATGGATGTCCATGTATTAGACAGAGTTGTAGTTCTAAACTTTTGCACTTTTGAATTCCTAGAACAGGTTGAATTTTATTTTGTGTCTGTTGGCTTGTATACTTTTTTGAAAATGTTTGACTGAATAACTGCGTGATGAAACTGTTTGATGATGATCTGATGTGGTTGAAAAATTGAGTTGTGATGCATGGTAAAATTTTGTGAAACAGATGAGTGAGAAATTATGATTGTGATTGTGATGCTAAGCAAGATGTATGAATGAGTACTATGTGAGAAAGCATGTGTGAGGAATTGAGCTCCAGAGTTTTTCATTGTGTATGTATTGTTTACAGGGAAGCATGAATGATATTGCCTAAGTCTTAATGATATATTGAATTGCATGTGAAGGTCATATGATTAAGGCCATCTTTGATAACCCTTTTCTGGCCAAATTTTCACCCTCAGTGCTTAATTGTTTATACCCTTCTTGAACCTTAGCCTTAAACAGAATGTGAACCCTTATTGTGTATTCTTTATCTTGAGTTGAGTTGAGCTTAAATATAATTGATACAAAGGTTCAAGTTTGGGGTGACAGGGGGGAAATTTGAAAAAGCAAGTGAAAAGCATCGAGTTCAAAAGAATTGAAAGAGAAATATGCATGAGAAAAAGAAAAGTAAAGAATAAATGCATGAAAAAGAGCTCAATGCAAAAGAAAAGAAAAGGAAGAAGTTGGGAAATAAGAGAACTTGGTGAGGAGAAGAGTTGTGCTTGATTATGAATAATGTGATAGCTCTCTTAACTCAAGAACTTTGAATTCTAGAAAAACCATGTTTCTTGTTAGCCCAACCTCATTACAAGCCTTGGAAAAGTCCTTTTGATGGCATTTGCATACAAAGATTTTGATTGTTTTAGATGAATGACAATGTTGTTTTATGTGACTTGTGAATGATAGAGAGTTGGAGTGTCACCATAAACACTTGAGTGATTGAGTGAAGCACTTGCCCAGTGAGAATTGATGATTTCATGATTGCATTTTTGATTCGTGGATTGGTCATTCATAATGTTTAACATCTGTTGAAAACTGAACTAAATTGAAAACATGTTTGCATCTTGATTTGATTCCACTGAAAATCTTAATTGAGAAGTTTGTGTCATGCATGTCAGGAATGTTGAACTATTGGACGAAGAAGTAGAAAGCCAAGTTTTGTTTTGTGTCTTGTTTTGTTTGGTTTGCTTGAGGACAAGCAGAATTCAAAGTTTGGGGTTGTGATAAAGGTTTAAAAACAGCTATTTTCATATGTCAATTCATACCAAATTACACCCTTTAAGACTTAGAATGAGCTTAGAATCATGCATAATTCAATAAATGAGTCAAGTGAGAGTCAAAATTCGTTTTTAGCGATATTATGCTTGTTTTGCATTGTTTTGCAGCGTTTTTGAGGAAAGTGAAGATTGGAGCTAAAAGTAAAGGTCAGAGACTCAAGATTTGAGAAGAAAAATGAAGAAAAGAAGAGTCGAAAGACCGCCGGGCGGTAGACCCTTGCCGCAGGGCGGTCAAGCACGTGGAATTGGTAGCAAAATAGGACGCCAGGCGGTTTTGCGATACGAGGCAAACCGCCGGGCGGTGGACCCTTGACGCCGGGCGGTGGCGCGTCAATGAGGGAAACCGTCGGGCGGTGTAAGTGTGGCGCCGAGCGGTTTCTAATTGGGCCTGGGCCTGTTTTCTGCGATTCTCCTCAGTTATAAATAACCTGTTTACGAAGTTTTACTCATTCTTTTGACGAGGAGGATGGCCAGACCTAATTTTCTCTCCCTGGAGAAGATTTCTTGGATGCTTCTGCTCCTTTTCATCTCATTTAGGGTTTCCTTTTCCATTCTTCTTTCATTATTCATCTAGGTTCACCATGTCTATGGTGAACTAAACCCTCTTGTTGTTAGAGAACAATGTAATCTTTTGAAACTCTTTTATATTGAAAGTCTTATTTATCTATATGCTTGCATATGCTTTGATTATCAATTATTGGGTTTTCCTTCTACACTTAATGCTTTTATCGTTTAACTCATTCGATAATTGTTGTTTGTATTTATTGATACGGGAACGTACAGTAATGTCATGAACTGGGGAATAATCCTTGATTTATGTATACCACCTAGGGATAAGGGGGTTGAACAATCAATTGTTTGTCACTTCTGTTTATAATGCATTATCGGTTACTAGGGGAGGCTAGGGATAGCAAGCNGGTAATCTTTAATAGGCTCTTTTCGCCAAGGGATTGGGTTAAGGGTAGGCTAAGAAAGTTGCATGGTAATTGATTAATCAAGCGGATTAAATAAGAGGAGTAGATATAAGTGAGCAGATGAAGGTGAAATTGTAAACCCTAACAACTCCATTCATCCATAGTTTCTCTCATCAATTGAATCAACGCATTGCATGTTTATTTTGTGTTTTTTGCATAAACCACTTTTAAATTTTATTTCTACAAGTCTTAAGATTTCCGTTCACACGAAAGATAAGGCCTTGTGAGTTCTTTGGGAAAACGATACTCGGACTTACCGTTTTATTATTACTTACATATGATCTGGTACACTTGTCAGTGACTCAATAGCTACTAGGCTATCCAAAGACGGGAACAAAATTGCACTAAAACACAACCACTGTATTAGGCGTCGGTTAATGTATACACCGACATCTATAGTACCTCTTAGATGTCAGTCAGTTTCATTTTCGAAATCTTTAATGCCTCTTCGACGTCGGTTATTGCTAAGACCGACGTCTATATAATGTCTTTAGACGTCTAGTTAGTCCTACTCCGATGTTTAGCGACGTCGAACATGGCACTTACTAACGTCATTATAGACATAGATTATATTCATGTCCGACGTCACCGGAAACGACGTCGGTTGTTTAGTAGACGTTAAAAGCCCAAAATAACCAACGTTAATCAGCGTTTTTTGATAACTTTTTCGCAAGTATACCAAATTGTTACAAGTAATATAGTGATTAAGATAAAAAGGATTGTTTCCCAAGGGAATTTGTGTGTTACGTTATTCAATTTAGTAATATTTATCAAAATCAATTTAACACCAAATGATTCAGAATTAACACTAAGAATTTAATAGAAGATTAAAATTTGAAATTTAAATTTGAAGAAAGCTTCGTTGGAATTTACTTCATGACTAACATCACAACAACTTTTCTGAACAATATAAATTGCGTTCAAACATTAACATCACAATATCTTGGTTTAATCCCTTAAAACAAGTTCTATAGAATTATGCTCAATTATTAATTCCTTAATTAATTAAACATAAACTTTGCATTAAGATCTGATGTTTATTAATGACCAGAACAATTGAAACCATTCCTAGCATCGTTCCTTATGGTTGCTTTTCTTACGTTCATACTCAAATTTACTTTCCAGTAGAATTTGAATATATAAAATAAATCATACTTCCATATAATCATATGTAAAACAAGAAAAGCATATGAACACAACTTGTATTGAACAAGAAAAATTACATTAAGTGTCAGCCATTACATTCAATTCCAATGAGCAGAAAATTTAGCCTAACCTAGACATCTCAAACATACTCTTTTCAACAATTCCTTGCATGTAGTGCAGTCTTGATGTCTTCAGAAGGTCTTTTAATGGTCTCCTGACTTCTCCAGAACAGTTCTCTAATATTTTCGTTTGTCAGAAGATGCCTCTCTGCCTATCTGTCACGTCTCTTTAAGAGCAAGTTAATTTTCATTAAAACTGCACTATTCGCTCAGCGCACAAAAGCAGATTCGCTGTGCGAATTAATTTAAATTGGTGCACCCAACTGCAGGAATTCGCTTAGCGCACATAGTCTGGTGCGCTATGCGATTTTTTTTTTCACTCTGGCCTTATTCGCTTAGCGAAAATATTCTGGTGCGCTAAGCGAATTTACAAATTTGCTGCCTCCTTGATTGGTTATTCGCTCAGCGCACAGGTAGTGGTGCACTGTGCGAATTTCCTCTGCTGGCTCTACGAATTTTGCTTGCGCTCTGCTTGGCTGACACACTACAAATCATACACCCTTTCCTGAACAACAATTTACGTAACATTACAACCTTTCACTGAGTAAAAACATAAATAATTACAAATTTGAGCTTATTTATAAGTGTAAAAACATCTATTTTTTACACTTATCAACTCCCCCAAACTTGAACTATTTCATGCCCTCAGGAAATCACAGAAAACAAATGAACAACACCTAACAGACATTTGACATTTTGATAGAATGACTTTGCACATCAGAAAAATCACATGCATTCCTAAAGATTCAAACAAATATGACATGGTAAAGTACTCACAAATTCACCTGTGTATAAAATATGAACAACAGATCAACATTTATCATTCTCACCACTCAAAGTGTTTGTCCTCACATGACAGTAGAATTGTCATAGAACTTCATCAGCTTTTGCATTTCATTTGATTCACACACTTCCAACATTATTGGCTAAGTCCAAAGGTCTTTTCAGGTTAAAGCTTGGCTTGGCTAGAAAAAGAATACTGTTTTTTCTTGGATTCAAAGACACCTAAAGAAGAGAACAGTTTCACCTCTCATTCAGTACTCAAATCCTCAACATATATCATTCATCACATGGGATGAGGTAGGTGGCCTAGCTGCTCGTCTTCGTGGAGGAGGGACTGGAGGAGGGGCATTCGTAGCAGACAACTCTCCCCTATTAGCACAGTTACGGTCAAAAAATTGTTTGTTCAAGGGAGGTTGCAATTTCAAAGTGATATCAGAGACCCCTGTAACTCCATTGGCCTTACACAAGGCAGTCACCAAAGCTGGGAATCCCAGCTTGCAGGAGTCATTATTGGCCATCAATGAGATCTCCTGATAGATGTACTCTCCGATATCCATCTGAATAACTGTCATAATCCCATAGATCAAGTAAGAGCTCTCTGGGTTTATATCGGACGTGTGCAAGTTGGGGCTGATGTTGGTGAAAGAGAAAGTACTCCAGATCGTGGCCACCGAGTTTAGATGCTTCCTTAATATTCTCATGGGTGTTCCACTGGTCCCAAGTTGGTACCCATAACCTGGGAGGCATAGGGTGGAGGCAATCAAGTCGTGATCGGGATGACCAGACATAAAGGTGCCAAGCGGGCACGGGATGTACATCAACGTGTGCAACAGCCTGTTCAAAGCTTTCCGGTCATAACGTATCAGCTTGCCTCGCACCATAGACGCTCTCGTGTTAGGTGTCTTTGACTGTTGGGGATCCCAAGCATTAGCATAAAACTCTTTCACCAAGACCTCATCTATCTCATCAGGAAGATCAGCTAACACGTAGTCCCATTTTCTCCTTGTCAACTCTTCCCAGATGTGGTCATATTCCCCGTCTTGCAATTCAATCCTCCTCTCAGGTAAGAGGCCTCTGCCCATAATGCATTTTCTCCTTGTTAACTCTTCCCAGATGTGGTCATATTCCCCGTCTTGCAATTCAATCCTCCTCTTAGGTAAGAGGCCTCTGCCCATAATGTTTTGAGTGAATATTTCCTGGGCGACCTCTGACACAAACCAGTTTTGATCATAGTTGAGAACGAGGTTCTCCTCTTGTTGCTCAACAGGTTGTGATCTTCAAGAAGGCCCTTTGGTGGTCTTCCTCTTTTTCTCTTGAGTAGACTTAGGAGGTGCCATCTGCAATTCAGAATTTACAGTGCAAGCAAGGATGGAAGCAGATGTCAGAATAAATGAATGACACAGTGAAAGACTCGCTACCAGTAGAAATTCGCTATGCGCACCACAGTTGTGCGCTATGCGAATCTGGAAAAACAGAATTTTCAGCCAAACAAATTTGCTATGCGCACAGGTTGCGCTATGCGAGTCAGGCATTCAGTGTATCATCCCAAACAAATTCGCTTTGCGCACACATAGAGGTGTGCTGTGCGAGAATGAAAACAAATCAGAGATGCAGGTAGATGCAATTCGCTGTGCGAAATCAATTGTTGAGCGAGATTGAAAGCATTCGCTGTGCACACACATAGAGTGCGCTGCGCGAGACATGAGAATCAGACTTTCTACCCAGATCAATTCGCTCTACGAAAACAAAATTTATATACACTCCAGTAAAAGTGATTCGCAGTGCAAGTCTAATGCTTAGCGATTTTGTAAATGCCCAAAATTCATAGTCAAAATAAGTCCAGGCAAAAAAACTCTTTTCAAAAATACGTTCGCACTGCGAATCCAATTTATACCAGCAAAATGATTTCACATGAACAGGCACAGACCACAAAGACATCAAAGATGGACAGAATAACAGATTCCTAAAACAACCTAATATATACGTATGAACAATGAAGAACAGAAAACCAAGGACAACAAAGACCAAACCTGATTAAGACTGCAAGTGAAGAGTGAAACAGAGAAGGAGGCACTAGAATGGACGAAGCAATGCGTGAAAGCTTTGAAATAGTTGCAATGGTGGAAAAAGGAAGGGGTTGAAAGAGAGAGCACTACGCTGTGTGAAGAGGGATGCGAGATGTGGCTAGGGTAAACATCTGTGATGTGGTAAATTGAAAAGGAAAAGATTAGAAGTTAAAAGTAACTTCTGACCCTTTCGCCAAGCGCACCAAGGGTTTTGCGCTGTGCGAATCCTTGGGCAATTAATGCCACCCCTCTTTTTCAGAAATATTTATTATTTTATTAGTATTATTTTTTTTTCTTTTTCTTAAGGTGAATTCGCTAAGCGCACCATATTTAGTGTGCCATGCGAATCACCAATTTTTTTTTTTATTTTTTTTTAATATATATATATATATATATATATATATATATAAACAACATTAGCTTTGCGCATCTTAGTTTTGCGTCGAATGTGCATTTTTGAATTTTATTTTATTTTATTTTTTTATTTTTATTTTTTTTTTGAACAATTTATGAATGAAATTCGCCTAGCGTCTCATAGGGTGTGCGTTATGCGAACTGAGGCAGACAACACAATACGAACAATTTCGCAGAGCGTACTTTAGTTGTGCGCTGTGCGAATTAAAATTCAGCACTCTCCTTCACACCTATTCTCGCTCTACACAGAATATCGCACAGCGAATTTTCCATTCAATTACTTCTTAATCTTCAGTGCACTTTGCTCGCTTTCCCATTCCATTTCGCAATGCGAATAGCTTTCAGAGAGAAAAATAAAGATGCAGAGCGCATTTTGTGCGCAATGCGAAACTTAATACAGTGCCAAATCTTTTTCTCCCTCGCATAGCGAATGGTTCGCGCTGTGCGAGCACATCACATTTCAGAAAAATTATTTAGTCGCCTAGCGCACTTCAGCTATGTGCTGTGCGACTAGAGCGTCAGAATTCGCTCTCATGCTTCATCAACACTTCCTCTCCACACTCAAGTCAACCAAAGCATAATAAACAATGAGCAAACACACAATATATACAAACATGTGCTAGGGTGCCTCCTAGCAAGCGCTTCTTTAACGTCACTAGCTTGACCTGGAATCTCATGGCTCAGACAATTTAATAATTGTGGTGAGGCATTCAACCTCACCACCCAAATAAGGTTTCAATCTTTGGCCATTCACAACCCAACTTCTATTTTGATCCTCAGAATTTGGATCCATTAATTCAATAGCACCATAAGGCTTGACTGCCTTAATCACAAAGGGACCAGACCATTTAGATTTCAACTTACCTAGAAACTGTTTGAATCTGGAATTGAACAACAGTACCTGTTGTCCAGGTTGAAAATCTCTCTTGATAAGCTTTTTGTCATGGTACACCTTGATATTTTCTTTATATTTTCTTGATGAATCATAGGCAGTCAACCTCATCTCCTTCAGCTCTTGCAATTGAAGCTTTCTTTTACCTGCACACAAAGAAGCATCAAAGTTGAGAAATTTCAAGGCCCAGTATGCCCTATGTTCCATCTCCACAGGGAGATGGCATGACTTGCCATAAACTAATTGGTAGGGGGTTAGCCCTACAAGAGTCTTCAAGGCAGTCCTATAAGTCCATAGGACATCATCTAATTTTTCCGCCCAATCCTTTCTTGAAGATGATACGACCTTTTCCAGGATTCTTTTTATCTCCCTGTTGGAGACTTCGGCTTGACCATTGGTCTGTGGATGATATGGAGAGGCAATTCTATGCCTCACATCATATTGCTTCAAGATCTTGGCCAACTGGGCATTACAGAAATGTGATCCTCCATCACTTATGAGGATCCTTGGCACACCAAATCTAGAGAAGATTTGTCTTTTCAGAAATCTGACAATAGTCTTGGGATCGTTCTTCTGGCATGTTGCTGCTTCTACCTACTTACTGACATAGTCCACTGCTACTAAAATATATTCGTTGTTGTAGGAAGAAGGTAGTGGTACCATGAAGTCCATTCCCCCAACAATCAAATACTTCAACTTCTAAAATTGCCTGCAATGGCATCTCATGTCTCTTAGATATGCTTCTTGTTCTTTGGCATCTATCACACCCTCTAGCATGAGCATGTGCATCTTTGAACAAGGTTGGCCAAAAGAACCCAGATTGAAGCACCTTGGCGGCGGTCCTTTCTCCATTCAAGTGACCTCCATATGGCGAATTATGACAATGCCATAGGATTCCATCAGCTTCCTCTACTGTAACACACCGCCTGAGTAAGTGGTCAGCACCCAGCTTGAAGAGAAAAGGATCATCCCAAAGATATTCTTTGGAATCATGAATGAACTTCTTCTTCTGCTGCCACGTCAAGTCATCAGGGAGAATTCCAGCCGCCTTAAAATTTGCCATATCTGCGAACCATGGCCTCCGTTGAATGAGCATCAGACGCTCATCAATGAATTCTGATGAGTGGTTATTTCTTGAACTATATTTAGTTTATTGCACTTAAATAAACCAGGGAATTGTGTTTAATTGTCTGTTATTTCCCCGTTTTCCGAATTCTGCTTAATTTGGTTGGAAATTTGTAATTGTGCTAATTTGGGTTTTCTGAGCTGATTAAGTTTATTTTGGTTGCAGGAAAATTTTGGGAAACATCAATTGGAGCATTAGGGATGGTGGCATAATTATTCAAGACTCAACATTTAGCCATTTTCATTTTTATAAAGTTGTATTTTCGTTTTTTTAGAAACCTTAATTAGATTAAGTGCATTTGGACCCTTTTGTGGCAAATTTTGTAGAAGTCCAATGTGTGGGACACTTTGAACCAAAAACCCTAGGTTTTTAGGAGGTGGACCCCACTTATTTTGTGAGTTGGAAGGTATTTTCCTAGGGAATTGCCGAAACCACTTAAGCACACTTCATTCTACAGTTTTGTTTTGGCTTTTGCATGTATTACTCTCTCTTGGGAGCCCTTGGTGTGCTATTTTCGTTTCTTCACTATGAATGAGCAAGATCACATCTTTCTTCTTCTATTATGTGCAACAATGCTTGTTCTTGCTTGATGGAATGAAGATTTACCATTTCTCTCTTTAGATTTTCGTTTTGAAGGTTAAATGCTTGAGTTTGAAGCTTCTTCTTTGCTTTTTCATGGTGGTTTCCTTGGTGGAAGGGAGACCCATTGCCCATTTCGGTTTTCTCATCATTTTGCTGCATTGATTTCGTTTTTATTTTGAGTTTCTTGGTTTGGAGGATGAAAATGGAGTTGTTGTCAAGTTTGGTAGTGAAAAAGGCTTAAGTTGGTGCATGGGTATTGTATTCTTGAGCCATTTTCTTCTAGCATTTTGTTCTTGATGTTTGGAAGCATATTTTGAGCTGGACTTTGTGATTGATGATGGTGGCTGGATGGTAATGCTAGGGAAGCTAGAGTTTTGGTTTTGTTTTGGTCAAAAAAGTTGAAGAAGGATGAGTGGTGAAGTTGGATTTATGAAGGTAGAACTTGGTTTTGCTATGCTTGTGTTGGTTTGCATTTGAAACTTGGGTTTCTTTGTGTGTGTTCTCGGTATGGAGAGGGGAAGGAACAATTTGAATGTTTCCTTGTTGAAGAAAAACGAAATTGGAGTGGAGAAGGAAGAGAGAAGGTGTAATTAATTCTTTACCCGATTTGGCCAAACACACGAGATGCTACTTTTGACTATGTTATGTTTCCTAATTAAGTTTTGTCTTGCTTTCACTTGGAATTGTCGTGAGTGGCCTTAGAGATGGGAGGTTATTGTGATTGTTTTACCTTGCCTTGACTTTGCACATGTGGCATCTTGAAAGAAGAGATTAAAGCACCCTTTGACTTGTGGACTTTATAGAAGCATTCTTTGCACCCAACATTGCATTGTTAACGTGAATTTGTGTGGCTTGGTGTGTGGTTTTTTTGTTGACTTCATGGAGAGAGTGGGAGCACGGTTTTCATGGTAGAAAAGTGTGGAAGGAAAGGTTTGACTTGGAAAATGAAGCACATTGCACAAAAAGGAAGCAACACATTACTTGGTTTGTTGAAGGAAGAGAATGAAATGGTTCTTTGGAGCATGGTCACTCATGTGAATTGCTAGGAAAATGTGGTGTTTGTTTATTTCTTTTGCTTTAAATTAATTTGCATAGTAGGATTAGTTGCTTTTTAGGTTATCTAATTTAGTTTTGCATTTAATTTAATTTAACTTTGTTGGATTTTTATTTGTCACTTTGTTGGGGTCTAGTATTTTATTTTATTTTGTTTGAATGTTGTCTAAGGTTTTTAATAGTGTTAGTTTAATTACCATGCTAGCCTAAATTAGTTTGTTTGCATCTATGTCTTTATTGACTTTAATTTTTNGCAAAACCATTTTCACAACCCCCCCACCTTTTTCGTGTTAGACTCGATTCTTGAACCGCAAAATTGTTCTTTGGGAGACGACCTAGGGGTCATTCCCTAGCTATACTGCATTTCTCATATTCAATTAAATTTGTATGGGCCGTGGTGACCTTGGACAAATCCTCTGACACGCCGACAGGATCGGCGATTCCCCTGGAGAAGAAAAGAAAGTCCAAAGACAAAGAGGTGGAGAAGAAAAAGGAAGGGGAGCGCTCTTCTTCCAAGTGAAGTCGTTGTTCCCCTCCCTCCCGGCCGGGATCTTCGACACTGAGTTCGACGCGCTTTCTCATGCGCATCTGCGGGTGGATTCGTGGCAAAGGGAGATCATCGAAGGTATGTCAGTGGAACAAATGTTGAGCGCGGGTCTGGAGCTGACCGTTCGGGAGGCTATCATGACAATGAGTGCTCGAGAGTATACCAAACGGCGTGGCGCCCCCGAAGTTAGCCAACAGCTGGCGGAAGAAAAAGGGGTTGCAGGTCAGTTGCGGCAACAACTAGAGGCTCTAACATTGATGCACAAAGGGTGCGCCGAACGGGAGGCCCAGTTGCAAACCGACCTGGAGGGGGTGCGAGGCGAATTAACCAAGAACCTATCTCTACTGAAGGCGGCAAGGGCCCGAGAGGGTGATCTGGCAGAAGAACTGAGGAGGCTGAAGTTGGAAAGGAAAAAGCTGGGAGAACAGGTGGATGATTTGACCGAGCGGGACGAGAAGCTGTCGACTGATCTTTTGGCAGCCAACACTGAGAACACTCGTCTTTCTGGTGAGTTAATCAAAGCCAACGAGACGATCGTGAAGCTGGATACGATGTCAATCATTGAGCACGAGGAAGGTTTTAACAAAGCCATGAGACATGCGGCTTTCCTGCTAAAGGTGGATCCCTTAGCTGTGGGCTTCGACATGAATCAAGACGTATATGGCGAGGAAATGAGGCCGATCGAGGGTGAGGAGGAAATCGATTTTGAAAGCGAGAAGGGAGGAGCCGACCGGGGCGAGGACGCGGCAACGGGGGAAGGCCCTGGAGCTGGGGAGGATGCGGCCGAGGACGGTGCGGGTGCTGACGACGGAGCCAACTAGTCTGTGTTTCTATGATTTTTTGTTGTTTGGATCTTATACTTTTTGAAATAGTTCATATGACTTATACTTTTTGCATTTTTGGTGGTCTTGTTTGTTGATTAAGACCTTTTTGTATTGGTGGTCGTTCGGTCGGAACATGATGTTTATTTTCCTCGTGGTGGTCTTGTTTGTTGGCTAAGACCTTCTTGTATGGGTGGCCGTTCGGCCGAGACATGATGTTTATTTTTCCTTATCGCGACTGTATTAATTAGGATCTTCGAATATTGGCGAATTCCTAAGTATAAGGTGTGTAACCCAGACGGTAGTGGTCTTCTGAGAGACTCGCCATGCACCGTCCGGTCAAGTTTATAGTGGTTCTCTATGGAACGCGCCGTTCATTAACTTGATTTTTACTGGCAAGCGGTAGTGGTCCACGGATGGACACGTCGTACACCGCCTGACTAAATTAATAGTGGTTCTTTGGAACACGTCATTCGTTAATTTAGGTTATAATTACTCAGTATTGTCAAGTCGTCCAAGAAGTGGTATGGCGGCTGCGTTTGATTCAACAAAACAAACTATTACAAAACGGATCGAATTTAACTAAAATAGAACTTCAAATGAGAGGTGTTCCACGTGTTAGGTATGGTTTTGCCGTCCGGATATTGCAGCCGATATGCTCTGTTTCCCAATGCCTCAGTGATTTTAAAAGGTCCCTCCCATTTAGCAGCTAGCTTGCCATGAGTGTGGGGGCGACGGGCCTCCCCGGTTTTTCTCAAGACCAGATCTCCCTCCTGGAAGCTATGAGGTCGGACGTTGGTATTGTATCGGCGCTCTACAAGGCGCTTACAGGCTTCTGCTCTGAGTGTCGCCCGATCTCGACGTTCTTCCAGCGTTTCCAATTCGATTCGCAATTCAGCGTCATTGATCTCTAAGTCTTCCAGACTTCTTCATAGTGACGGTTCGCCCAACTCCACAGGTAACATCGCGTCCGTCCCGTACGTGAGGTTGAAAGGTGTTTCCCCTGTTGTCCCGTGGGGTGTACATCGATAAGCCCAAAGAGTTTCCGGGAGCTCCTCTACCCATGCGCCCTTCTTCTCGCCCAATCTTCGCTTCAGCTCTGCTACTATAGTTTTGTTAACCGCCTCGGCTTGGCCGTTCGTCTATGGGTGCTCAACCGAACTGGTCACATGGCGGATGCCAAGTCCTTTGTAACATTCCGCCAAACGTTTGTCGACGAACTGCCGGCCATTGTCTGTTACGATTGTGCGCGGTAACCCAAACCGACATATTAGCTTCCAGACGAATTTCTGTACTTGGCGGGCGGTTATGGTAGCGAGGGCTTCAGCCTCGACCCACTTAGTGAAGTAGTCGATGGCCACTAGAAGAAACTTCTTTTACGCTGGCCCGACCGGAAATGGACCGACGATGTCTATCCCCCACTGGGCGAAAGGCCATGGAGAGACGATGCTGTGAAGCCGTTCGGGTGGAACATTGGAACCGTTAGCATGAACTTGACATGCTTGGCATTTCTGAACGAACTTCTGTGCGTCCTCCTCCATGGTGGGCCAGAAGTATCCTGCCCGAATGGCCTTCGCCTTCAACATACGCCGACCGGTATGGAATCCGCATATGCCGTTGTGCAATTCATTGAGAACATAGTCGGACTCGAAGGCGGGCAGGCATTTTAGGAGGGGCGTGGAGTATCCTCTCCTGTAGAGGTCTTCTCCAACTAAGACGTACCTCGAAACCTTTCGTGCATCGCTGTGTCCGATCGTCTCTCCTCTGTCTTGTCGAGCCATCAACTGCTTGATTTCTTCGCGCCAGTCGTCCGAATCGGTAACAGTGGTGTGTAAGCATTCGAAGGTAGGTTGGAGTAGCACCTGCCGGATGATCGTAGTCAATTGTCCCTTTTCTTTGCCTTGACTTAATTTTGACAATAGATCGACCCCAGCGTTACTCTCTCGCGGGATGTGCTGGATCTGAAGCTTGTGAAATCCTGCCGCCAAAGTGGAAGCCCGATGGAAGTAGCGTAACAGTTGGTCGTCCTTAACCTGGAACTCGCCAGTCATCTGACCAACAACCAGCCTTGAGTCCGTTCGGCAAATCAATTCTTGCACTCCCATGTCTTTCGCGAGCTGCAAACCGGCTACCAGGGCTTCATACTCCGCCTGGTTATTTGATACGTGGAATTTGAAGACAAGGGCGTGTTCGAGGAGAAAACCGTTCGGTCCCTCTAGCACGACACCTGCTCCGTCACCAGCACGCCCGGACGCGCCGTCAACATACAATATCCATTCGTTACAGGTTTGGCTTGGTAACTCTGCTGCAAAATCTGCTAAATGTTGGTGTCAACACCCAATTTCGTCCGGGTGACAAAAATATATTGTTTTATCTTGTTTCTTTTTATCATTTTTGTTTTTGTTATATTATCTAACTTTTATTTTTGTTTATTTTATTTTATTTTGTTTATTTATCTTTTTATTTGTTTTCGTTTTTATATTAGTATTTTATTTTAATTTTTACTTTTTATTTTATTTTACTTATTATTATTTAAAGTTACTTCATTTTATTTTACGTTCGTTTCTTTTGTTGTTTTTTATTTTCATTACTTGTTGTTTTTTATTTTCATTACTTCACCTTATGTTAAAGGTTAAAAAAAAAAGAAAGAAGAAAACAAAGGAAAAAAAGAAAACAAAAATAGAGTCAACTCTGTCTCCCTTCGCTTTTGGCAAGCGATCTTCCCTTTTTGGTGCAAATATTTGGGTCCAGACCTGCACTGTCAACTGGATGAGCAGGAGAGCATGAAAAGGGGCATGGAGCATTGGACAGTGACCGGACACACTTTTATTTTCAAAATCTGATAACCTAAGGGGGAATATGGTCAAAAGGGAAAGGGCTCTGGAATGATCGGGGTTAACAGATCAAAATTGATACATAGAAAGGAGAAAAAAGACAATGAAAAAATCTGAGATTATGTAAAGCAGAGTAAGAGGAGACGAGCAAGAAAACCCATCCGGAGATGAACCACGTTTTGGTTCACTCCTAATTCCTTATCCCCAACACCTCACCAACACAGCTTGGACATTCATACTCACCACCATCACCTGCCTAAGCATTGATCTTCCCTCAACCCCAATATCTCATCTTCATCTCCTAAAAAACCAAAAAGATGATCACCTACCATCACGGACCTTGACCACGATTCACATCACACAGAGCTCTCAAGGGCTCTAATCACTTTCTACTGAACATAATCCACTTCGTCCATTCACATAGAGAAAAAACGAAAAAATCCATCACAGACCATCACCATAGAAGCATGGGACAAACACAGCAAGAGCAGGAGACCATTACAGCAAGGGAAGATTGAAGACTAGATTTATCTTCGACTCCTCACGGCCAGAGAAAGAAAAAAAAAACCGTTTGCCTTCGCCAAAAAAAAAAAGTGTTTGAAGCTGCAACGGTAAGTCTTCGTATATCTAAGCCCTGGTCATGCTCATCTCATGAATATGCTTTCCTTATGTGTACTGAGAGATGAATGAATGATACTTGCTTAGCATGTATAGTTGTGTATGTTTGCTTCGTCACTTTCTCTGTTAATCAGAACTTCGACCAAAATGCAACTACTGCAAGACCCATCTAATATGGTTAACAATGAACCATTACACAATCCGTTCACCAACAGAGATGGATAACCCTTTTCCTTCACAAACAACACAACATTTTCATCGTCACCCTTCCTTTGTAACCTGAAATCTCTAGCCCCCATTCTCGTCTTGAACCAGTGATCTCCACCCTCACCCAGCATTGCTATCACCCTCCTGTATTCATTCTTTGATTTCACATACACGACTCCACTCCTAATACCTCCATCTTAATCCCCCTTGAATATACTTTCCTCTCAGTTTCCCTGCAACAAATAAACAAAAAAGAACCAGCCAAAATTCCAGCCTAAACCCCTCACCCCTTCCCCATTGGTCTCGGCAGCGAGACACTCAAATTCATTGTTCTCTTCCCTACACCTTCACTGTCCAGATTTTGCAAGGGATAACACGCACACAACACCATAACGAAAACCTGCATAATACCCAAGCAAATACAAAATCAGAAATTCCAATTTATTCCCAAGTAACCCTATCCCCATCGGAATTCAAGTCGAAGATGAGAGTTGAGAAAGAGGACGCGGTGGTCTGCTTGGAGGCAATGATCTCGAGAAAGAAAAGGTTGGAGGCGATGTGAGCAACAGCGACGACGCCCATTTTCACAGACGACGGTGGTTTCGAAGGTGCCATACCGGTGGCTGGTTGGGAGGAACCGCGGAGGAACGGGATCGTTCCTTTTCTCTCATGCGAAAGCGAAGAGGAGGACATGATGGTGACGCTGCTGCCGGCAGCGACTCCGGTTGGGGTGTGGCGTCGCCGGCTACGACGGGGCTAGAGTTGTGGTGGCGTTGACGCTGGGAGGATGAATGTCGCTGTACGGTGGCCGGCGGTCAGTGTGCGAGTCGCCGGCTGTGGCTCCGGTGGCACGAAGGCTGGCCGGACGAAAGCGGTGGCCGACGATGTGGTGAGCTGGCGTGCGGCTGCTGGCGAGGTGGAGCCTAGGCCGGAGGGAGAGACGTTAGGTCTCTTGAGTGAGTGGGAGAGAGACTTGGAGCCTCTGGTTGTTGGGTGCATAATGAGGAGAGGAAGTTTGAACCCTGTAGGACTTCTAGGTCAGGAGGGGGGTTTTGGGCTTGGGTAGCTAGGTCCGTTTTATCTTTTTTCAAAAAAAAAACAAAAAAACAAAAAAAGAGGAGAAAAATTCTCTGTTGCAGCTTTACTTCCCACATGTGCACCCCTCTTTTCTTTTTTTTTTGCTGGGCCCAACAACACCAAAAAATGTATTTCTTCTACACCCTACCCTCTTCTGCAGCGCACCCCCTACTCTTTGCTGTTGCGCACCCCCTACTCTCATTCTCGTACCCCATTTTCCTTGGGCGCAAGCCCACTCTGGCTAAGAACCTTTTCTTTCCCTGCGCACCCCTATTTCTGCTAAACCGCACACCTCCATCCAGTTTGGGCTTAAGCCCAGTTTATTTATAATAATAGTTTTTACACCCCCTTTCTCCTAGTTAAGCACCTCCACACCTTTACTTATTATTTTGTTTTTTTTTATTTAACTTTTTAGTTTATTTTATTTCTACTTTTTTTTCTCTATTTTTCTATTTCTTATTTTCATTTTGATAATTATCTATTTATTTTATTTTTAAATAAATAATAAAACAAAAAATATTTTAAATAGGTTTAAGCACACGTGCGACCATTCTGTCTGCCTTGTGCCTAAAACCTTTTTCTTCCTCTTTAAAAAAATCATAAATTGTTTTAAAGGGTTTAAGCACAAGTGCGACCATCCTGTCTGCCTTGTGCTAAAAACCTTTTTCTTCCTTCTTTCAAAAATAACAAAAATATTTCAAAAGGTTTAAGCACACGTGCGACCATTCGCGTCAGCCTTGTGTTAAAACATTTCCCTTCTTCTTTCAAAAATAACAAAAATATTTCAAAAGGTTTAAGCACACGTGCGACCATTCGCGTCAGCCTTGTGTTAAAACATTTCCCTCCTTCATTCAAAAAATAACAAAAATATTTTAAAGGTTTAAGCACACGTGCGACTATTCTGTCTGCCTTGTGCTAAAAACCTTTTTCTTCCTCTTTAAAAAAATCATAAATTGTTTTAAAGGGTTTAAGCACAAGTGCGACCATCCTGTCTGCCTTGTGCTAAAAACCTTTTTCTTCCTTCTTTCAAAAATAACAAAAATATTTCAAAAGGTTTAACACATGTGCGACCATTCGCGTCAACCTTGTGTTAAAACCTTTACCTCCTTCATTCAAAAAATAACAAAAATATTTTAAAGGTTTAAGCACACGTGCGACTATTCTGTCTGCCTTGTGCTGAAAACCTTTTCTCTTTCTTTTATAAAAAAAATACCAAAAAATATGAAAATCTTCAAAAACTAAAAACATCTTCCAACGTACAATCTTTCAGCCAGAACTACGTGATCCTTGATTCTCCATACGAAGTGGAGATACGTAGGAGCAAGGCTAGTCCTTATCAGGTTCACTTTCCCAAAAATCCAAATTCTCCAAACAAATTTTCCAAACGGTTTTCTAGAACTACGTAACCCTGATTTCTCATTTTTGAGAATACGTAGGAGCAAGGTCAATCCTTGTCGGGCCCAAAAACAAAAAAATATTTTTGTTTCTTTAGAATTTTATTTTTGGGGATGATTAAACATTTTGTAAACCACATCACATTCGCGTATTTAGTTAAAGGTATTGCCTTCGGGCAGGCGTTATAGGGTGCTAACACCTTCCCTACACGTAACTGACTCCCGAACCCAATCTTTGGTTTTCGTGGACTGTGCTTTGTATTTTATGGTTTTTCCGTAGTTTTCCAGAATAAACTATGGTGGCGACTCCAAATCTCTTTTTCAAACTCGTTTCATTTTTGGATCGTCGTCCCGTCGCGATTTTTCTGGTTGCGAAAGTTGGCCCTTGATTGACCCTCGCGGCTCGTAGCGGAGCCCAAACTAGGAGAATTTGACTGCCCATCCTACCATTCATCTGGCCAAGTCGGGTTTGCGGAGTATTTTGGATATCGGGTGGTCCGTGCGGACCACTATTTGGTGATTCTGAAAATATGGTCTCAACCGTCTGGAAGCGTTGAGCAAGGCAAGGGCGATCTTTTCAATTACGTGGTATCTGGTTTCGGGACCGTGTAAGGCGCGGCCAACAAAATATACCAACTTCGCCTTAGGTTTTTCTTGTGTCAAGGCAGCGCTTACCGCCTCATCCGACGCCCCGAGGTACAATTGCAACTCATACCCCGGAGTGGGACGCCTCATGACAGGCGGGTTAGTGAGGATAGTCTTGACATCCATAAAAGCCCTTTCGCAGTTGAGGTCCCATTTATCCTCCGTTTCCTTTTTTAATTTTTTCAGGATTGGCTGTGTCCGTTCGGCCAGCTTGGGGATGAACCGAGAGAGAGAAGTGAGGCGTCCGACAAGACATTGAACCTCTTTCAGAGTGGAGGGACTTCTCATGCTTAGTATAGCGGTGCACTTGTCCGGGTTTGCCTCAATGCCCCTTGCCATCAGCATGAAACCGAGAAACTTGCCAGCGGCCACTCCGAACGTACACTTGGCCGGGTTTAGCCTCATGTTATACCTTCGGACTTGCCGGAAAACCTCTTCTAAATTAGAGATATGTTGTCGGTCCGTGGTGGACCGGACGACCATATCGTCGACGTAGACGTCCATGCAACGACCAATCTGTTGCTCAAAAATCTTGTCCATTAGTCGCTGGTATGTGGCTCCTGCGTTTTTCAGACCGAAGGGCATGACATTGTAGCAAAAGCTTCCCCTATCCGTAATGAACGCTGTTTTCTCCTGATCTGGCGCATGCATAGGTATTTGGTTGTATCCGGAATATGCATCCAAAAAACTAAGGATGGTGTGCCCGGAAGCTCCGTCCACCAGTCCGTCTATGCTAGGGAGCAGATGAGAGTCCTTAGGGCAAGCTTTATTGAGATCGATGTAGTCAGTACACATGCGCCACTTTCCACTGGTTTTCTTCACCATGACGACGTTCGCCAGCTACGTCGTGTAGGTCACCTCACGGATGAAACCCGCCTGGGTCATTTTCTCCACTTCCTCTTGCGCCGCTGTGGCTTTAGCGGCGCCCATCCGTCGCTTCTTCTGCGCGATCGGTTTGGCCTCCTTGAAGATGGCCATCTTGTGGGTCATGACGGATGGGTGAATGCCCGACATATCCGACGTCGTCCAGGCAAACAAGTCACAGTTCTTCCACAGCAAATCTCTCAGTTCCTTTTCAACCCTCGGGCCAGGTGAGTCACCTTATCGGTCTTCGTTCCGACTTGCACCTCGCACAATTCTCCTAGGGGTTCGATTCGGTCGTCGGTATTAGTCCTCGGGTCTAAATCGGCTAACGCGACCTCAGAGTTGACAGGCTTCCGTGCGGTCTGACGGGGGTACATCTTTAATCCGGCTGCGTAACATTCTCGAGCCGTTTTCTGGTCCGCTCGGACGGTGAGCACCTTCCTCTTCTCGATGGGATACTTCAGTGTTAGGTGAGGGGTTGAGACGACTGCCCCAAATGCGTTGAGGCAGGGCCGTCCCAACAGGACATTATAAGCTGTGTTAGCGTCCACTAGCAGATACCGCACCTTCCTCTCGTCTCCCTCCCGGCCGGTTCCCAGGTAGGTACGCAAGTCCACATATCCTCGCGTGTCCACCCTTTCACCTGCAAAACCAACAATTTCTCACCAAAAGGCATGATAATGTCTTCCGGCAGGTCCATTTGCTGAAATGTCCTCCAATACAAGATGTTGACCGAGCTTCCCTGGTCGATAAGAACCTTGTTGACTTCATACTGGGCTATCTCCGCAGTTATGACCATAGGGTCATCCTGATCGGGATCCGGAGCGTGATAATCGTCGTCAGTGAACGTGATTGGTGGCATGGATCGTCTGCAATGTACATTGTTCACCGACCTCAGAGCGCGGACTCGTCGTTTGAGCGCTGAGGACGAGGGTCTGTCGCCTGAAAATCCTCCCGATATGGTATTAATGACGCCACAGACCGGACGGTCGCGGCTCCTGCTCCGGCTCCGTTGCCTTTCAAAGGGTGTCCTGCTTCTTCTAGGTGGGCCGGTCCTGTCGTGACGACGATGATCCGACGATGATCCGACCGAGTGGGCCGATAACGAGTGTCGTCATAATGTGGACGGCGGTCGTCATGGCAGGGTGGCGCAGGCCTTGGAGGGGGTCGATGGTGGATACGTTCTTCCCTATCGGGTTTCTCTACTCGAATGAATTCCTTGAGATGTCCTGCTCGGATCAATTCTTCGATCTTGTCGCGCAACGTGATGCATTCTTCGGTGGAATGCCCCATGTTTTTGTGGTAAAGGCAGTGCTTGGTATGGTCGGCCCCAGACGGGGTGGGTCGGCTTCTTGGTGGAGGCAGCGCTTGAGCACTGAGGGCCTCCTGTAAGATCTTGGCCCGAGGGGCGTTGAGGGGGGTGTATTGTTGAAATTTGGGTTGCCGGGGTAGGTCTCGGGGCCCCCCGGTTCTATGTTTGTTGTTTGGGAAATCTGCCTTCCGGGAATCTGTCTTGTCCTCCTTGAGTTCTGTGGCTGCGTCCTTTTCTCCGAGCTTCATGTTCTCCACCCTTATCTCGTCGGCTGTCCGTTCTCGTAACTCCTTCATCGTGGTTGGGGGCGTACGGCAGATACTCTCCTTGAACGGTCCGGGCCGCAGGGCTGATAGGACAGACTGTAAGGCCAGTTCAACCGTGAGTCCCTTCACTCGACGAACAATCTTCTGGAACCGGTCCATGAAGGTTCGCAGCGTTTCTTCCTTTCCTTGGCGCAAGTTCATTAAATCAACAATGGTGACATCTTGAGTTTTACACGCAGCGAATTGTTTCTTAAACATTCGGCTTATGCCATCAAAGTTCTCTATTGAATTGTTCGGTAATGAGTTAAACCATTCTAGGGCCTCTCCTTCTAGAGATAGCGAGAAGGCCCAGCACCATATGGCATCAACCCCCGTCCGGAAGGCCATCGCGTTAGTGAACGACTTGATGTGCCCTTCGGGGTCAGACGAACCATCATACATCTTGAAGACCGGAGGAGTGAAGGTATCGGGGATGTGCACTTCCATTATTGTCGGTGCGAATGGCAATGGGATTGACCTTTCTGTTTTAATTATCAGCAGAGTGCTTTCGCCCTGGTCGGCTTTGTTCTTGTCTTCCTTGTTCTCAGGTTTTTGTGCTTCACTCTATCCGGCTCCGCCCTCTGTCTTGTCGTTCCCGTCGGTTCTCTCGAGCTCGTTCATTTCGACCTCCTTAGCCTTTCCTTTGATCTGCGCCGAACACTCCGCCCGGACAGCTCTCATTTCCTCTTCATGTCGCTGCTGCATCTCTTCCATCCTTTGCTGGAGCATACGGATCGTCTCGCTCTGGTCCTCGCTACTCATTCCCCTTGTGGCTACCATTGGGTATTCAGTCACTCGGCCCCACGGTGGGCGCCAAAATGTTTCGGTTAGGGGTCGGGTGTCCTTATACCACTTGAATCTTCAGTCCCTTCAATCACAAGTCCTTCGTCTTCTTACGTTGCTCCTCTCCAATCAACCGACCGGTCGGGTACTTGCCGATGAGTCTCCGACGCTCAAGTCAGTTGAGAGTATTAAAAGCTGTAATAAATTCTCAAAACAGAACCTTACCTGTCAACAGTGGAGTCGTATTTATAGCCCTCTGGCATGGGCCTAATTTACCGTTGCTGTAATCACGGCCCAATCATGGCCCATCTACCATAAGCACAATTTACCAATAATCATCAGATTAGCCAGTTTCCCTGTATTGACCGTTCCGGTCGTCCGGTTCGTCCTACCTCTCTATGTTTAGGGCCAGTCAATGTTAAGGCTCGGGAACGTCCATAGACCGTCCGTCCTCCCAGTATATATATATATATATATATATATATAATAAATTATTAAATATATTAAGATCATTATATGTATTTGTTAATTTATAAAAATTATATAATTAAGAAAAATTTGACTACGAACATATATCATAAAATATTATAACATTGTGAAGTCTTTCAGCAATATTCTAATTTGATAATGGATTAAATTGAAAATATTAAAATTAAAAAAATAACTGACAAAAGTTGCATTAAGAAATTATGATCCCATTTATAACCTCTTACGATATATTTTTTTTTTTTGTTTCCCTTTGTCTCTTTATCTCTTATAAGAGAAAATTAAGAAGAACCTAATATACTTTTCATATGAAAGATCAAATACCATTATTCTATCTACATCCTAATAACTAATACAAATACACTTTCACATACGGCTCTTAATATAATTAAATAATTTATGATATATGGTTTAATCGCTTTTCGGTATTGATTGCTTTTTGTTATTGATTAATTCGGTTCATAATCTAACGTATTCAACAATAAATGATATATGAATCAAAGACATAAAAAGTTATATTACTTTTAATTAAAACATTACGACAAGATTTTTTTTTATATGTTATTTAACTTTCTTATTTGTAATTTATAATTAATTAATGTTGAACTATTCTACTTAAACAAACTACAACCAAGAAAAAAATAAAGAAGAAATTTCACGATCACCGATTACCATTCCCCCTTATATCTTTAAGAATTGAGGTTAACTATGTTCTATATATAAAAAAAATTCTTAAGGAGTTATGTTTATAATACACTTCCTTTTAGTCCATGTAGTTTCATAATTATGTAATTTTGATTTCTACAAAATTTTAATTGGAGATTTAATCGTTTAATTTTTTGCATTTAAGCAATGTCGTCCTATATAATATGACATCAAATTCGTTATAAGAAATACTACATGTTTATAAGTAAAAGTAGTGTTAATTATTCATTTATTTAACCCACTAATAATATATTTGACAAATTATGATTTGAAATAAAATTTTATCTCGAAAATTATTTTTCATAATACATATACTAAAAAAAATTATGTTTATGAAGGTTGAAATTGCAAATTTTAACAGATTAAAAAATGGGTACAAATCAAATTTTTATTATTAAAATAATCACCATGACTTACACTGTATATATCAACAGTTTATGACAAAAACATTTTAAACGCTACTGTTAAAAAAATTACTACTAGTTGAATATCGCTATAAAATCTATTCTTATTTATAATATTTGTATTATACTTTGATAACTTCGAACCACCATATCACATTTTTATTATCTTTTAAAATATTGAAGGTTTGAAATCGTACAAATTTATTTGAAATATCTTTTAAAAAACTTAAAATTTAAAAAATATCTATTCATTATTTATCATTAACTTTATAACCAATATTTTAATTATTTGTTTTATTAAAATTATTTTAAAAAAATATTAATAATTTTATGTCATTCAAAAAAATATAATAGTCTAATTGCTTGATATATTAATCATTTTAAAATAATTATTATTATGATATAATATATATTAGTTATCAATTATAATAATTAGTTTTAAATTGTAATAATTAGTCTTTATTAGTTAATTTTTGTATATTTACTTTTCCTTATGGTATCAGATCAGGTTTTCTGATCCTTTTCTACTCTGTCTTTGTTGTCGTCGGTGGCTTATATGACCGCCGCCACAGGCCACCGGTGCCCCCTAAAAGTCTCTTTTTCATTTGATGTCTTTTATCTTCTACTTGTTCATGGATGGTTTGGGCATAAACTTTTTGCCATTCATGATCCTCTTCGTTTTTTTATCTTCTTTAACACAGGACGTCGCTCCTTCCTTTCTTTTTGCCTCTCATGGCAACCCTCATGAGCCATCAAAATCATTCACTTGCATCACCCTTAACAGTGTCACCAAGCTTCTACCTTCAAATTATCTTACCGGAAAACTTCAAGTTGAATCTCTTCTTGATGGCTATGATCTTTTCAAATATCCAGATGAATCCTTTCCTGCGCCGTCGAAGACGATCTCCACCACCGTTGTACCTCCAAATCCGAATCCTGCTTAACAAACCTGCGTCGACAAGACCGTCTTATACCTCAAGCAGTTAAAGGAGCGTCTCCACATGATGTCCAAAGATGCAGACTTGGCGTTCCCCAACTGAAGCAGAACACAAAGGCTCTCTACTTCATCCTCGATTTGACTCATTACGATCAAAGTTGCATCTCTCTTACAGATCGTCCAACTTGCGGGAGGATATCAATTATAATAATTAGTTTTAAATTGTAATAATAGATCTTTATTAACTAATTTTTGTATATTTACTTTTCCTTTATTTAGTTTAATTGCTAGTAATAAATGTCAATTATTATAATTGATATTATAATAATTGATATTAAATCGGTGGAGTTTATTCCCTTTATATTATCAATTTGTATATTTATATTATTGAAATGCAATTATAGAATAAATTCATCCAAACTATTTTTTCTATATTAGTTTGATTTAAATAACAATCAAATTTGACAAAATATTTAGTTAAAGGATTAATCCTTCAACTATATGGAAAACTGCAAACAGTTCCTGCACCAAGTTTTTTTAGTGTGTTTAGTCTATTTACTTTCAAAGCATCGGTTTTAATTCCTTGTTTGTAACCGTGTTCTACTTCATCATTTGGAATGCTATAACATCTCCAAAAACGACATTAACATTAATTTAATAAAAATAATCTAGTTGAATCCTTTCAACAAAAAATAAGATTTAATTAACAAAAGAAAAATAAAGGATCAAATTTAATAATTGAAACACAAAAACTGAAAAAAAAAAAAGATTTTAACCATTTTTTACGTTAAATAATTAGTTGATATTCAAATAATTTTTTAAATTTTGTAGTAATTGAAATGTTTTATTCATACAACAAAACTAAAATTCATTACATTTGAATTGTCCTATCTAAACAAAATTAAAATGAGATCAATTTAAATTCAACATATTTGAATGTATTAGAATCTATGAAGTTTCGTATCCAAATACAGGGTTAAGGAATTCAAATTATCAAATAAAATTCTAAAATTTCAATTTTCATTAAAATTTTCATGAAACTTCTCATGTTTCCTAAAATAATGACCTGTGACCTTATGCTTGAATTAGGAAACTCATTATTTATAAGACAATGAAATATATTGAATTTCAATTCATCACATTTATTTTTTAAATATAATTTTAGGATAAGGTTGTTCACTTTATTTTGAATGAAATATTTCAATTTAGCAAGGTTGGAAACGCAAGGGTGGCTCAAGAAAACATAGCTCAAAGTCAAAGAAAGTCGACCTAAGTTGAGGCAGTTTGGGTCCATGTCGAGTTCAATCAATTCAACCTTAAGTTGAATCGAGATGATCCAAGCCTAAGTCAAATTGATTTAATTTAAACTCATGTCGAGTCAAGTTAGTTTGAGTCCAGGTTCGAGCCCAGGTTAAACCAAGTCGGGACCAAGCCCACATTTAGTTAATAGTATGGGACAACACATGTTTATCTAAGACAAGGTTGATCCACGTTCAGCCAAGTTAGGCTAGTCTTAAGTGAGTCTTAATCTATATATCAACCTGGCTCGAGTCGAGTCTACCTAGACTGAGGTTGAGTAGAGTTGACCCTAGCGATCTGAGTCAAGCTAATCATCCCAACCTTAGGTTGAGTTGAATTGGCCTAGGTCGACTTAGGGTGGATCAACATTCATTCTAATAAGGGTCAACCCACGTTCATCCGAATTAGTCTAGACATAGGTAGGTACTAGTTTGATTAAGACTAGGTAGGTCTTAGTTAATCAAGACCAGGTTGGGCCTAGCTCAATAAAGACCATGTCAACTCTATCCCAAAACAAGTTAAGTAAGCCTTAACTTTGGCCAAGCTAAGTCAACCCTAGTAGATCAAAGTAAGTTACCTTGTCCCAAGTCGAGTTAAGTTGACCTCGGCCTTAGTCGACTGTGTTAACCTTAGTCAAGGTTGAGTCGAATGGACTTGGGTCCAAGTCAAGTTAGTCGAGGTAGAATCATGTTTATCCCTGTTTGGCTAGTCCTATGTTAAGTGAAGTTCAATTGAGTCCAAAATGGCTTCGATTGGATCTAAGTGGAACTAAGACAAAGGATCAAACATGGCTAAGTCGAGTTGGGTGATTATCAATCGTGCCATTTGGTTGAAGCTATGTTAGATAAAGTTGAATCGATCCCACGTAAAGTCCAACCAAGTTTATCTTAGCATAGGTTCATCTAGATTGATCTGGCCTAGCTTGACCCAAGCTACAAAGATCAAAATTTGAATTTCAAAATATAAACAATTTCAAATTCTTATTTTTTTTTTAAATTTGAAATTCTTTAATTTTAAGCAATTATTCTAATGAAATTCTGAAGTTTCAATTTCTTTCAAAATTTCTTATCTAAATATCAATATTTTTTTTATTAAACATTTCAAATTCTAAAAAAAAATAAAGTACTCTCGTAAAATAACTTGTCCAAACGCCTTAATATTGTATTTGGATAGGTAATTTCTAAGACATTTAAATGTAATGAATTTGAATTGTTTTCATTTTAAATTATTTCATTTTCTTAAATGTTTAATTTGGATAAGTGATGAATACATATTTTTATCTTCGTTTTATGTTTAATTTTGAAATTTTAATAAAATTTTTATGCTTAAAATATTGTTTTAAATAAGAATTATAATAATTAGACTTATTAAGTTTATGAAATAAAAGTCTTAGAAAGGAATTTTTAGTTGTATAAATTATTTCTAGATATTATAATGTTTATTGATACAGCTGAAGTTAAATTTAGTTCATTAAAAATGTAAAAAGAAATTGTTTCAAGCTTTAGAGTAACACCAATGTTAATAAATTCTAGAAAGAAATATACAAAGAGCTAAATGCAACCATAAGTTTCACTTATCCACTCTTTTTTCGGCAATGGGCAAAAAAATTAGCTTTTATTTTTACACCTCCCTATTTGTCCATTTTCACCCATTTTACCACTCAAAATCAGATTTAATCAGATCATGCCACGTGTGCATCAATCTTAAAACACAAAGTTAAACCTGTTAGACGCTGCTATGTGTCCATGATCCGCCACACGTCAATTTGTTCAATGATATGCCACCACGTCATCATCATCTTCATTTCCATCTTCTCTAACGGAAACCTAAAATCTCTACGGTGATGCACCGGATCGATCCGCTGGTAGTACCACCATCGGATAACCCTAAATCTCCACCACAAACCTGAAACCAAGAAAATGCAACAAATCTCTAGTCATTAGAATCCTCCATCGCATCACCCAAATCGTGCACCAACACTGTTCGCGACAACCACCATGCCAACGTCCACGGTAACACTTCATGAGTTCATCATTACGCCACCAGAGATATGAAATCACGCCTCCGTCTTCAACCACCATTTGACCTGCAAATCATAGCATCGCACCATTACAACCCAAAACATGAAACCACCTTAAAGCAAATCATGTTCATCGCACCACCACAATAGACACCATGAGCAACCAGCAGCCCAAATCGTGAGGCAACGTGAACCAACTTGTATCTTAACAACATGCAAAACAAAACCTTAACCATAGTGTCAACCATCTTCGTCCACATGAAAACCCCAAATTGAACCACTTCATCACACCATTGCAACAAAACAAACCTACATATCTGCCTTCATCATTGCACACCACGTACCTAAAATTTGGGCTTAGGTCAAGCTAAGTTATCCCAAATCGAGATCAAATTAAGTCGATTTAGGCCTAAGCTAGTTGAATAGGTCTAGGCTCAAGTAGTTGAGTCGCTTTGGGTCTAGGTTGATCCATGCCTATCTTGGCCTAAGTTGAGCTATAAGTTGTAGCAAGACCACATTAAATCAAGTTAAGGCAAGTCCACGTTCATTTGAGTTAGGACTAACCAACATTCAGCTACGTTGGGCTAGGCCTAGGTCATTCCTAGTTAATAAAGATTAGGTTGAACCTAACTTGATCAAGATCAAGTCAAGCTAGGTCGGGCGAAGTCTACTAAAGCCTAAGTCAAGTTGAGTCAGCTTTAGCGAGTCGAGATGAGCCAAGTTGGCCTAGACCCAAGTTGAGTTAAGTCAACCCAACTCAATTTGAGGGTGGATCCACGTTCAACAAAGAAGAGATCGACCCATATTCAATTGAGTTGGGCTAGGCCCAAGTAGGTCTTGGTAAGATCATAACTAGGTTGAGCCTATCACGATTAAGATCATGTCAAGTCAAGTCGAGTTGGATTAGGCTTCGTTGAGACAAGTTGGTTTAGGTTAGTCGAGCCAATTCGAGTCAAGTTAACTTGGATCCAAGTCGAGTTAAGTCAAGACGATATCACATTCAACTGAGTTAGTCTAGGCTTATGCCAAATCAAGTTTAGTTAAGTTCATGTCAGCTCGAGTTTGGCCCAAGTGGGACCAAGAAAAAATTATGTCAAAATTGGGTCAATCCCATATCAGGTTGAGTTAAGCTTACTTGGGTTAGTTAATCCAAGTTGACATAGACCTAGGTTGAGTAAAATTAATACTCGAGCCAAATTAAGTTGAATCCAAGTTAAGTCGAACTAGGGTGGGATCACATTAAATCGAGTTAGGTTAGGCCAATTTCAAATCAAGTTCAATCAAGTTTAAGTTAAGTCGGATTGGGCCAAGGTGGGACCAAGACAAATTGGGTCAAATTTAGCCAAGTCGAATTGAGCCTATGTTGGACTGTGATATTGGGTCATGACCATGTTAAACTTGGATCAATCCTACATAAAGTCAAGCTTAGTTTGCCCAAGTTTAACTTAAACTATGTCAAGTTAAACTTGTATTAACCTAAACTATGAAAACCAAAAAATGAATTCGAAAATAGGAAGAATCTCATATTCTTAATTTTTGTGTGGAATTTGAAATTCTTGAGTTTTAAGTAATACAATTATGATAATAAATTTATTTGAAAATTCCTTGTCCAAACAATATATAGCTATAACATATTTCAAATTCCGTAAAAAATTGAATTACCCTCATAAAATTTGAACTATAAACATTTATTGTGCATGTTGTTTTAAACAAGTCTCAAAGACTTAACCCAGAATCCCAAAACCAATTCAAAACAAAACCCATTATTAATATTGTAATTCTTACTAAGATCTCTTAAAAAATATATTTTTACCTAACTTAATTTTATAAAACCGACTTATAAGATAAGTTTTGATTCATTTATATATTCTAAACTTTACCTTATCTCTAATGGGTGGAATCTTGATCATCTTGCCTAATCTTCTTTTAATCTCACTCTAATATATTTTTAATTTGTTAAAAGCTTAAACATAATTATTGCTCTTAAATTAAGATTACACACTTACGTTAGTGGATAAAAACACAAAGACAGGTACAATGTATACATGTGACGAATATTCGTGAGGTGTGGAGGGATATGAACATGAAAATCAATGTTGAAGAGCTAATTGACCCAAATCTGATTTAATTGGAGAGTGTTGTAGGAAAGGGGATGAAAGTAAAGGTGGAGAGACAACAACTTAATATATCCAAGCATATGCCAATGCAGTGGTTGTAAGTTCATATTTGTGAAAGCTACACATTGTGTTGCTTTGCTGTGCTTCCTACTGATGGGTGTCGCCGCCCAATCAAATTTGATGTACATTTTGAAGTGCAGTATAATTAGGGAATGACCCCTAGGTCGTCTCCCTAAGACCAATTTTGCAGCTCAGAATCAGGTCAGACACACACAGTGGGGGGGTTTGAAAGTGTTTGAGATGAAAAACAATGAATTAAATTAAAATGAAAATTAAAGACAACCAAGTATAATTAAAATCATTAAAATAAAGATTAAAATTAAAATTAAAATAAAAATAAAAGATAAGACACTAAAGAAAATAACTGGCTGAAAATTAATTAAACATGCATTGTATAAGGAAAATGAGACATGGAAACACATGAAATGTAAAAATATAATTAATGCATAAAATGTAAAAAGTAAATTAAATTAAAAAAATGCATGAAATTTAAATTAAAAAAAAATAAAAATAAATGCTAAACACGTCATCACCAAATCAACACTTAAAACTTCTAAAAGGCCTCAACATTGAAATGAATTAAAATGAATTAAATGAGCTAGTTTCTTTAATTAATGCAATCCAATATTTAGAACATCTAAAAGCTTCGTATGAGAAAAAAAAAATTTAAAAATAAAATATGTGATGCAAACCGTGCAACCTTTTCTAAAAGCAATGAAAGCTAATTAATAAAAGATTTCCAGCGTGCCACCAAATGAAACACCGTTTGCTTTTTTTCTCTCCAAATTCAATTCAATATAACAATAAAATCTGCACCCCCAATAAAACCAAAGGACCGAATAAAAATTAAAGCATCATGCATTGAAAGGAAATTGAAAGCAAATTGTGATATGCGTAACTTGTGTGCTTAGAAACCACGCCGAGACACTACCTTCTCCTTGTCAATCAACGCTTCTTCATTCTTCAAGAAAAATGCAAGCAATAAAAAAAACTTCACACTAAAGTAAATAAACTCCAAGATGACAAGTAGCAGCGTGACTATTAGCCAAGGACTCAACTTCCGATGAAAGCAAATGTCAAACCATTTTTTAACCATAATCCAAAACAATGTTTAAAACCCAAAAACCGTGGAGCCCTTCCTTGCTTCCAACAATGTTTAAAAGTCAAAAGCCTAAAATGAAAATTATGAGCACGGCTGGAAGCAATTTCTGTTCTACCCAGCAACACTTAATAGAAACTAAAATAAAAGTAAAATGGGCGTGAGAGCTGCTACCCAATCCAGCAAAGCAAAGAAAAGAAATTAAACAACATGCTTCTCAATTCATAGTTGAAGCATGGTTCCAGCCAAAAACGTTGCAGCCAAAATTAATTCTTCAGAGAATGAAATTGAGAGTGACGAAAAGTAAATGAAAAGGAAATGCTGCAACCATTAAAACAAAAATGCCTTCTTCATTAAGCAAAGAGTTAAAACCGTGAACTACAGAAAAATGTTCCAGCATTGATGAAAACTTAAGTGTGTAATGACTCTCTATGCTAACAGACTTGCAACATGAAAAGGAAAGAGAGAATATCTTGGACTTTACATCTTGTTTCTTGAATCAAAAAATTAAAGTCCTAAACATACCTAAGAACTTTAACCTGATACAACCCAAAAGTCCAAAATTTCTACGAATAACCAGAAATTGCAAGAAAACCTTTCAGCGCTGTGGTTCTCCTTCTCTTTCAAGATTTTTAAGAAGCTTGGAAAGAACTCGAACTTCTTCTGAGAATAGATTTGCTCTCAAGAGCGGGTTAAGTACATCGTCCGAGCTATAGCAAGATTTATTTTAGCCTTGTTATGCGAAGCTTCGAATTTATTACCTTTCTTGGCCATGGAGGGGGAGGGG
>NC_028351.1:14223270-14233892 GCF_000741045.1 Vigna radiata var. radiata
AACAACATCATTTCCTGTAATGACAATATCATCAACATATACTATTAAGTAAACACATTTCCCAGGAGAAGAATGACAGTAAAAAACCGAATGGTCTGCTTCACTACGTTTTAGCCCAAATTTTTGAACAATGGAGTTAAACTTTCCAAACCAAGCATGTGGTGATTGCTTAAGGCCATATAGAGATCGATGCAGTTTGCATACCATACCAGACTCCCCCTGAGCAACAAACCCAGGAGGTTGCTCCATATAAACTTCTTCCTCAAGATCACCGTGTAGGAAGGCATTCTTGATATCCAATTGATGAAGTGGCCAGTGACGAATGGCTACCATGGCAAAGAAGAGGCAAATAGTAGTCATTTTGGCGACAAGAGAGAAAGTGTCACAATAATCAAGACCATAAACCTGAGTGTAACCTTTTGCAACAAGCCGAGCTTTGAGCCGATCAATTTCACCATCAGGGCCGACTTTAACTGCATACACCCATCGGCAACCAACTGCCTTTTTGCCCGGGGGAAGGGGCACCANCTCCCAAGTATTACTGTGGTCAAGAGCTTGCATTTCCTCAATCATAGCTTGTCGCCATCCAGGATGATCAAGTGCTTCTTTGACATTCTTGGGTATAACAACAGAGGACACTGAGGATAAAAGAGAAAAATAGGAGGGCGACAATCGATGATAGCTAAGAAAGTTATAAATGGGATGGGGGTTTCGAGTGGAACGAGTACCTTTTCTGAGGGCAATTGCCATGCTTAATCATTTGCACCAGGAGGCGTGGGAGGAGGTGATGAGGGAGAAGAATCTGAAGCAGGAGATTCACCATTGTCTTGGGGAGGTGGACTATCCATTGGGGCCCTGTGTGAGATGATCTCAGTATGTGGAGAATCGGGTGCAGGAGGATAGTGATCAACACTTGGAATGACAGAGACAGTGGAGCTATTTGACTCAACCATCGGAATAGGAAGGACTTGTTGGAGGATAGAAACATCTTGAACAGATGGAGAGAAGTAAGGAGTATGTTCAAAGAAAGTGACATGATACCAACTTGAGAATTAAACTGTAAAATAATTCTAGAGGGCTTGATTGATCCCTCTCATAATCTTCTATTTATAATAATAAATTGATACAAGAGTACATGATAATTAGAGTAACCTAGACACAATATAATCATGATAATTAGAGTAACCTAGACACAATATAATCATGATAATTAGAGTAACCTAGACACAATATAATTATGATAATTAGAGTAATCTAGACACAATATAATCATGATAATTAGAGTAACCCTAGACACAATATAATCATGATAATTAGAGTAACCCTAGACACAATATAATCATGATAAATAGGATAAATATCCTAACATTAGCATTATAATGCGATTGTGCTGTAAAAAGGTATTGATACCCGAAAAGCAGAAGTCAGTGAAACGAGGGACTAATTCAGTCTTCAAAGCCAAGGTATTGATATCATAGATTGATGGTGAATCATGTATGTTTTGACGTTTGAGCGAGTAGTCCGAACCCAACGTGATTAGGTGCCTCCGTCTCTAGGTACTTCTCTCAAAATCGTCTTCCTTTCCCGTACTGCAGCAAGTCTCGAATTCTCCTAAAAGCGTCTGACCGGGCGGGTACCTGTCAAAAGCCCTCTCATGCTTAAGTCAGTTAATGTTCGAACGATTAATTAAGCTCTGTATTAAATACGCAATAAATGAACCCACTTACCTGATAGCCTTGACTCATATTTATAGTGTATAGTTATGGGCCTTACCTTAAATGGGCCCTAACCAAGGCCCAATTTCAGCCCAATGACCTTAACCTATCTGCTTACCTTCATCCAACCGATCCTTACTCTGACTTTGCAATCTATTTATTCACAGCCGTTTTGCCTTCTAGGACTTGGGCCGTCCATATTTGTCATCCGGTCCTCTGGGTGGTTTTTGGCTTTAACCGTCCGGCCCTGGCCCTCTCCCATACCATCAAGTCCCCCAAGCCCGAGATGGCGTGCCTTCATAGGGTTTCAAGGTCCTGGCGTTTCCGCTACCCGAGGTTGTGACGTTTTAGTTGTCTAAGGCTGTCACTTCGTATTCTGGCGCTTCGCATTTCTCGATTTGAATAATTGTGCGGGAAATTTAATGCCAATGACACGTGGGAGACTTTCATAGGCGAATAATGAAACGACTTTTGATCAAAGGAAAGTGAGAATCAAACTCATTAGAAAATGGCCTAAAACTATTAGTTTGAGCTAACTCCTCCTCCTGTTTCCTTGCAATTCAGTGAAGTTTAAGCTTTAAACATTGTGAGGAGTTGATTCAATTCAATGTACTTGAGGAATCACCAGGAGCTGTTTGTTCAACAGTGGAACACCTCCAAGAGAATCATACATAAACTGTTAGCCTATATTGTAGAAACATGTTCTGATTTTTCAGTGTTTTTTGACTTACAATCAATTAGAAGTCATCTTAGATGACAAAATAATTTGTGCCTAATAGTTATTAAGTAATTCTTCTAACTAATCAGAACAAATATAGTTTATATACATTCTAACATAAATATTAATATTCTAATGAATGTTATTAATTGTGGATGGCAAAGCCCAAATCATATCATAACAATATGTACCTCAATTGAGGGATGCATAGAATGACAGCGGCAATACAGAGTGATTTTACAAAAACTCAGTAAAAAACTGCAGAATAAACATATATTTTCCACCATCAATGGAGCTGCATGCCGTTTCACTTTTCATCTTCCTCTTATCCTTATCTCTTTAGCATATTGTAACATCCCAATAAATATATAGAATATATATATATATATATATATATATATATATATATATATATATATATATTATTGTGGAAGTTAACATAAATAATAATAAAGAACAATGAAGAGGAGTAATTAAAGAAAAGGGAGACTCATACTATTAGGTAAAGGTTGAAACTGTACAAAGTAAATAGAACAAAATGCGTTTATAGCTTCATACTGAACGACTTTACAAAACAATAAACCAGTCGGTTATCTAGACAAGTAATATTTTAAAGTCTAATCTAAAGACCAGAAGGTCCTGCGCAGCTTTCGGGCAAGACGTCCAGGGGTTGCTCCACTTGCAAGGCTTCCTCCAGAGTTTCTTCTTGAGCACTCTCTGCTCACACCCAAAGAGGATGATCATTGCAGTGAAGAGAACCAACCGAACGGTCAAATACAAAACGACCACATGACCAAGACAAAACAGATAAGGGTAAGCTTATGTAAATTCAATTAATCATATTTATGCAATTAAAACATCCACACAATCATCAAAGGTAACCCTTCCAACCCTGAATAATCAATAAACGATATTAACACTGAAATCAACATATGCACTTTCTCAGACTCTGTCCGAACGGTATGACTATGTATGCTCGCCGCTCTTTGCACCCAGGTGGACCTGGCTGGGATACACTCAACAGACCGCCACCCGAGGCTAGTCCAGTGGAACCACCTCGGTATAGAAATATCCTGAGGCTAAAGGACCTCCTGTCATTCCCACGCATGAATTAACCTTCTCTACTTGAGAAGACATGATCACGAAATATCAGGATAGAGTCAGAACCTGAGCCTTAGCCATGGTCATACTATACCATTCCTTATCAACCATGAGACATTCCTCCTTGGAAGTCTCTTATCAAACAATCCAAAACCGAACAGTAAATTAATAGACCAAGGAAAAATGAAATAAACTGAGTCAAGGAGAACTAGACGAAAGGATCAAAGTGAAACTCAACAATGAATAGGAGAACTTCCTCAACGATCATTGAACTGAGGAATTATTAGAAGTTTAACTATGAAGTAAGGAGGGCTTAGCAAACTCAACCGGAATAAAACAAATCAACATAACTCAACAATGGAGGTTTATTTGGACTAGTTAAAGAGCACCGGACGATTTTGAGAAATCGTACGAAAGGTCAATGGAAGATTCAAAAGTAACAGACAACGAATTAAATCAAAGAAGAATTACTTTAGTCAACGGATTTAGTCAATGGACATTTTTAAACAAGAAGTTCTCTTCAATATAGGGAGTGTCAGTATCAGACCAGACACTCATTGAGAAATCAAGTATCAGTGTAAGACTGAACACTTTCCAAATAATTTAATATAATAAACCAGACGTTTTGGGAATTCAAGTACTGATATAAGACCTAGTACTTATGAGGAAATAATCATCATCATAAACCGAACATTCAAGGTAGGACCGAACGTTCCGGAAGGTTAATGTGTGAACGAACACTCAGTCTATGACCAAGTAATTTCTACCGGATGTTCCATGTAAGACGATGTTTAGTGTAAGACTTGAACAATCCGGACGGGTAATTCATAAACCAATTTAAGTTTAGTGATATGAGACCAGGTCAAAAGTTTTCAGGGAAACCGATCAGTCCTAATGACCTTTCGGCTATAGATTTAGAATTCAACTAAGTTATATACATGTAAACAATTTCCTATCCAAAAATCAAACATGCAGTATATTAAACAACATACCATACCTTCATATTTAATCCAATTCATTCAACATCAATCATATGCTCAAACCATCATGCATTAATTCATAAATCATACTCATAATTAAATTTATTATAAGCTTCCCTTACCGCTATTCCAAGCTAAGTTTCTAAGTCTTGGGCAGCAACTACTTCTACGGCTTTCCAAATCCAAAGTGCTCCTATCCAAATTTTGATCGGTGCAATTTGAAGGTCTTGATGTCAGGAAGATTTTAATCTAAAAGGGTGAAGTGATCGGAGGAAAGGGAGGTGTTAGAAATCTAGAGAGAAGTTCTGAAGTTTTAGAGAGAAGTAGGAGAAAATGGGGTTTTCTGAAACTGAAGTTCTGGGGAAGAAGAAAGGTTGCATGTAGAAAGGTGGCGTTGTTTGAAAATCCTACCTTAAATGCATCCTCCAATCCGGACGGTTGGTCCATTCTCTAGCTGCCACATGGATTCCATTATCAGAAGCTCTTCATTCTTCTTGCTGCCAAACGGTTTCCGAGACTGGGGAATTAAATGTTGTCATGAGTTGGTCTCCCACTTACATGGGAAGTTGTAGAAAAGTGTTGACAAGTGTACCCCCACTAAAGAGGGGTATTAAATGGGGTGTGACAATCCCCCCAACAAATAAAAATTTTCGTCCTCGAAAATTAGGACTTACCAGGGAATAGATTTGGATAGGATTTCTTCATGACTTCTTCTCGTTCCCAAGTGGCATCACCTGTTTGGTCATCCCAGATGACTTTGACGAGAGTAATCGCTTTACCATTCGGTCGTTTGGTCATGAATTCTTCCACTTTGACTGGTTGTAACTCGACCGAACAGTCTTCTTTAATCCGAAGGTTGTCAATCTCTAGTACGTGCGAAGGATCGGCTATGTACTTTTTGAGTTGGGACACATGAAAGACTGGGTGAAGGTTGGAAAATGGAGGCGGCAGCGCTAGCTCGTATGCGACTGGTCTAATGCGCCTCAAGATCTGATATGGACCAAGGAATTTAGGAGACAACTTCTTTGGCCGAACGACTCTTCCAACAGCGGTTGTTCGACTTAGCCTGAGAAACACATGCTCTCCTTCCGCAAACTCCAAGGGTTTTCTTCTCTTATCTGCGTAAGACTTCTGCCTGCTTTGGGTTGCCTTGAGTCTTTCTTGGATCATCTTCACCTTTTCAGTTGTTTGTTGGATGATTTCTGGTCCAGTCAGCACTGCTTCTCCCCTTTGAAACCAACATAAGGGTGTTCGACATTTTCTTCCATAGAGGGCTTCAAAAGGATCCATTCCTATGCTAGAATGGAAGTTATTGTTGTAAGTGAATTCAGCTAAGGGTAGGACTTCATTCCAAACTCCTAAATGATCTAGGATGCTCGTTCTTAATAAGTCTTCAAGAGTTTGGATGGTTCTCTCGGATTGGCCGTCAGTTTGAGGATGGTATGCTGAACTCATTTGCAACTTGCTTCCCATTTCTTGCTGCAATGCTTTCCAGAATCGAGAGGTGAATCTGGGGTCTCGGTCTGATATTATACCGGACGGTACTCCATGTAACCGAACGATTTCTCGGATGTATAACTGGGCCAACTTTGACATGGACATCTTCAAGTTTATGGGAAGAAAATGAGCACTCTTTGTTAGTCGATCAACTATAACCCATATAGCATCATGGTTCCTGACCGTTCGGGGTAAGTGGGTCACGAAATCCATGGCTATGCTATCCCATTTCCATTCAGGTATCTCCAAGGGTTGTAGTTGCCCACTTGGTTTCTGATATTCTACTTTGGCCCTTTGGTAGGTTAAACACCATGCGATAAACCGAGCGACATCATTCTTCATTCTCGGCCACCAGAAAGACATCTTGAGGTCATTATACATCTTAGTCATACCTGGGTGTATGCTAAGACGACTCTGGTGCGCTTCCTCAAGAACCAATCTTCTTAGGACTTCATCATTCGGAACACACGTCCTTCCTTGGTACCTTAAAAGACCGTCTGCTCCGGAGTTAAAATCCTTATGTGGTAGTGGGTCGTTCAGTCTGCTTGCTTTTTGTAGCTCTTCATCCATTGCTTGCTTCTCTTTAATCTGGTCAAAGATATTACTTGACAGCCTCATATTGTAGCACCTTATACCGTCAAGTCCCAATTCACATTGTAATTTCAAGTCTCGAAAGCTCTCAACCAAACTCAGCTCTCGGCCAATCATGGATGATATATGGATGGTTTTTCTACTCAAAGCATCAGCTACCACGTTGGCTTTACCTGATTGATACTGAAGCTCAAACTCATAGTCCTTTAGGAATTCCATCCATCTCCTCTGCCTCATGTTCAGCTCCTTTTGATCAAACAAGTACTTAAGGCTCTTATGGTCGCTAAACACTCGAAACTAAGCTCCATAGAGGTAATGCCTCCATATCTTAAGGGCGAACACCACTACTGCCAGTTCCAGGTCATGTGTTGGGTAGTTTCTCTCATGTACCTTCAATTGCCGAGAGGCATAAGCTACTATTTTCCCTTCTTGCATCAACACACAACCTAACCCTTGATATGAAGCATCACAGAAGACTTCAAACGGTCTGCTGACGTCTGGTATTACTAGTATGAGGGCGTTTGTCAGCTTCTGCTTTAACTCCTGGAAACTTGACTCACACCGGTCAGTCCAAACGAACGGTTGGTCTTTCCGGGTCAGTTGGGTCAAGGGCGCTGCTATCTTTGAGAATCCCTCAATAAACCGCCTATAGTAGCCGGCCAGCCCAACGAAGCTTCTCACGTCCGTAACCGAACGGGGTGTCTCCCATTCCAATACCGCTCGAATTTTGGCTGGGTCCATTGCAATTCCCCCAGCCGAGATCACATGGCCAAGAAATTGTACTTCTTCCATCCAAAATTCACACTTGGATAGTTTTGCATATAACTTCTTTTCTCTCAGCACACCAAGTACTATCCTTAAGTGCTCTTCATGCTCTTCTCGGCTCTTGGAATATATTAGGATATCATCTATGAAGACCACCACGAACTTGTCCAGGAAAGGTCGGAAAATACGGTTCATGTAATCCATGAATATTGCAGGAGCATTAGTAACACCGAACGATATTACTACATATTCATAATGACCGTACCGAGATCTGAAGGCAGTCTTCTGTATGTCTCCTTCTTTCACCAATATTTGATGATAGCCGGATCTCAAGTCAATCTTGGAGAATATCTTTGCACCGGCCAACTGATCCAACATGAAATTTGCCAACATTGGCCCAATGCACAAAAAGCTTAACTAAAGTTCTAAAACAACTAGATTACAACTTAATTAAAATTTGAAATGACTAAATGTTTAGTCTTGAATGTCCACGTCACCTCCTAATGCTCCAAATTATGTCTCGAATATTTTCCCTGCAATTAAAAATGCAATTAATTAGCTCAAAAAATTCAAATTAATTAAAATTAGAATTTTCGGTCAAATTAAGCATAATTAGGAAAAACGAGAAAATACCGGACAATTAAGCACAATTCCCTGATTAATTCTAGCACAATAAACTAAGTAAAATCAATAAAATATTGACTCATCACCTACATCAAACATACATAACTTCGTCTCAACAACAGTAGAAAACCTTTTTTATTTTTATTTCAAAGTGATATTTCCCACTTTCTTTCATTTCTTCATAAAAGTATAAATCTCTTTATTTATTTCTCAAACTTTTTGTTTATTAAAAGTTTTTTTTTGTATCTTGAATTTTTTTTCAATAATTATATTTTCTTCATTTTTTCTTCATACAATTTAAACCAGTGAACATCCTTCTCCGGATATAATCTTTCTTGAACAAATTATTATGTCAAATTACTCTCAAGTTGAAGAAAATCGTGAAGACAAAGCTCATCAAATAAAAATATAGGTAAACTTTTTGTTTATTAAAAGTTTTTTTTTATCATGAGTTTTTTTCAATAATTATATTATCTTCAATTTTTCTTTATACAAACTACTGACTTCCTTCTCCAGAAATAATCTTTCTTGAACAAATTATCATGTCAAATTGCTCTCAAGTTGAAGAAAATCGTGAAGACAAAGCTCATCAAATAAAAATATAGGTACAAATTATTATAACAGTAAATGGGGAGTGTATAAAATATAATCAAAATTCATCTGTTTCCTTTTTAATATTATAGAGATTCATATTTTTATGAATTTTTCTTTTTTGATGTAGCAATATTCGTAAATTAAATTCAAGAATATATGCCGCTATAGTGCTTAGGTTTAATATGATACGATTTGACTTGTTTGACTTTGTTATTAAAAGATGTTTTCCGATGCTAATGACACTGTCAATAGTTGTTAAATGGAGGATGAACAATTTTCACACTTAAAAAGGGAAAAAATCGTTGAGAATGAATGAAAAGGATCTCAAACTTTTCCCCAACAGTCTAAGNTGTCAAATTCCTCTTTATGAGATTTTTTGCATAATGTTTCAAAATCATGAAAAGGAGGGGAAAAATGGAATTTGCAACTCATGTGGAAGGAATAAGTTCCTTTGTAGAAGTTGTACGTTCTCAAGAAATTAACACCATGATTTGAAAATCAATATTTATTCATATACTTCCTTAGTACATATACAATTTTATTAATCATCAATTACTAAAATTAATATTTTATTAAAGCTTTTAATATTAATTATTTAATCATCCATGTAGAATAAAGTGAGAAGAGAATAGTATAGTATTTTTTCAATGTATTTTGTAAAATGGACCACTAGAATAATACTTTCTATATTACATAAAATTAAAGTAATTATGTTAAAGGTATTTAATGTTCCTTTTTATAACTGCATTAATATATATGGCTTAACATTTACACTAAACACTAAAATAAACTACTAATAGACTAAGAGTGTGTAGTACTTTTTTGTTGTAGCTTTCAGGTATTGTATTCCGTGTTTAAGTGCTTGTTCTTGCCTTAAGTTTATAATATTAACAAAATTTTATAATAAAAAAAATCGATGAAATAGTATTTATTGATGGATATTATTAAAAAAAAAAAAACTTGTTGGTAAAATAAGATTTATGGTAAGATTTTATTAATGAGTTTTAGGATTTAATTAGCATATCTATTAATAATAGATCTATTGGTAAAATCTATTAAGTAATTCATAATTTTTATTACTTAGAAGTATTTTTATTAACAAATTTCGGCAATAATTAAACGCATAAAATTTTCAATTTTTTCACTAAATCTAACAAAATAGTTGTTGTAAATTAATTAGAAATATAAGAATAAGAAAAATAATAATAGAAAAATAAGGAGAAGGAAAAAGATTAAGAAGAGAAAAAGGAAGAGAATGAGGAGAAATAAGAAGTGGCAACTACAGTAATGGTGACTATGATGAAAAAGGAAAAGAAAGAAGAGGAGCTAAAGGTGATAGATGCAACAATGATGACGAACATGGTTGCAGTGAATGCGGCAATGACATTAACAACGAAGGAGGATGAAGGGGAAAAAGAAGGTAAAAATGAAGGGGGAAAAGAAGAAGAAAAAGAAAGAAAGAAAAAAGGGAGAGGGGAGAGAGGAAGAAGAGAACTAATTCGCAATATTTATTAATAGATTTCGCCAACTAAAAAAATTGTTGCTTATTATCAATAAATATTTATCAATGGATAATTATCGATGTATTTAGGTGTCTGACAATTACTAACAATTCTTGTCATTGATAAGTTGTCGTTAATTTTACTTTGTTGACGAATTTTGTTATTACTGACAAACTTTGTCCATTAATAAATCCATTTTTTCTTTGTAATGATGACTTAACTAAAGTGTCACACCACATATTTCTTCCTTGACGTTGTGTTCTTTTGCATAGAATTACTATTTAAAGAGAATAGGAAGTAGTGATTTTAGGAGGTTTTGTGTTCTTTTGTAGAGATTAAGAGGCAATGGAAAGAGGGTGTTGGGACTTTGGCAAGCGTACCAAATTGTCTCAAGTAATAAAACCGGTAAGACCGAATATCGTTTCCCAAGAGACTTGTGAAACACATGACAATTCTTCCTTTTATAACTCAATTAGACATCAAAGTTCACAAAAACAACACAAGAAACTCTTTTTGGTATTTTATCAAATAGTTG
>NC_028351.1:14234502-14237262 GCF_000741045.1 Vigna radiata var. radiata
TTTTGCTCACAAAATATACACACAAAAACACGTTAAATCAACCGTTATCACTCCCCCACACTTAAAACCTTGCTTGTCCTCAAGCAAGAGGTAACTTGGCTAAGAAAAAAATCTACTCAACAAAAGTCAAATAATTAGGAAGCAAGTTCACTCAATCAAATTAGATAACATTCATGAGTGCTCTTCTTTCAATACTAACTCAAAGAGAATTTGTGTAACGTTGTAAATCCTTAGCTATGGTGCTCACCATGCAAATATTACAAGAATGAATGTACATGCTTTATGAGAGATTAAAAATCATGGCAAAGATGTTTTCATTGATCAACCAAAGGAATCAATCCTCACTAGAAAAAGTGTTTTCACTCAAGCACACTAGTGTATANGGGTGTGTCATTCTCTCATCTACCTCTAACAGCACACAATTTGACTTTGCTTTTCATTTCTAAGAGCCAAGAATTATCAAAACATACAAACACAACAAGGGCTTTATTTGATGGTCTGACAAGGCAAAGAAGGAAATTGGTGTATCAAGGTAATGTGAAGAAGCAAAGAGAGCAATCACATCATTTTTACAGTTTTATCATTATACTCTCTTTTGTCTGAAAACTAGAACAACCAAACACCCACTTGAAGTCACCTTATTCATATATTTTCTTTTTTTCTTTTTTTTTATTTTCTTTTTCTTTTTCTTTTATAGATGACATATATACAAGAATGCATCTCATCAACCAACACCAATTCACCATTGTTACTCATGCTCCTTTTTTAATAATAACTTCCCCCACACTTGAATCATACTACTGACCATGGAAACCTTACTCTCCCATCAAGGTGAGAATGTCAATCATATTCAACAANNCTTAAGGTTTCAAAAGTGAAGGTAAGTTTCTTTAAATGCTGAAAAGTTTGCACAAGAGTTCTAATCTTTGAAACACAATTGGCTAATCTGGGTATATGATGCAAAGAGGGAAAGAAAGAGGACCTTGTTTCAATGTAAGCATGCAAATGAATAATAACTAGCAATGAAACTCAAGCAAAGTTAATTGTAACCAAAAGAGGTAGCACTCAGATAAAAACTCTGAGGCACAAAATCTCACCCGATTAAGTTCTTTGGTTTCCAATGGTTGTCATAGATCATGCCACAATCATTAACCACAGTAAAAACAATAACAATATTCTCGATATACTCACATGAGAAACAACCACAAGCATAAGTTTTCACAAAATCACAACACATTCCCAAGGTATTACCAAAACCAATTTATGAGCAAACACAAATGGTTCTCCTCAAATTCATGCAAAACTCACCCAAAGTCACATAACCAATGCATCATATTTGTTAAACCAGCCAAGTCACACTTATTAACAACAACAGGAAAAGAAAATAGAAAGGGAAAGAAAAAGCAAACTCTTTTTGGGCGGACCAACTTGCTGCTCACATTCCTCAGCTTCTTATGTATTCTTCTTCATTAATGTTCATACCTTTTGCTTACAAGAACACCAAGAAACTCGAACAAACACGTTAGTCCAATTTTAATAGAAACCAAGTTTTGAGAATTGAAAATTGAAAAACATAAAGATAAAAACAAAAGTAACATATAGAGAAGTGAAATAGAAAAATGAAAAACACAAACAAATAAACAAGGAAAAGAAGAAACAAAAATTGCATAACATGAGCACACCAACCAAACAACAATTCTAATATGCAGAATGATTGAAATGGATTTCCTAAATAACCTTACTCAGATCCCTCTTGTTGCAAGATCACTTAGTACTCTCCTAGGGTGATGAATATTACTTTCCCTGTTCTCTAATGTAAAAACACTCAGATCCCTCTTGTTGCGCCTATCTAAGCTTGACACACCTCACCCAATCCCTTGGCATAAGCATGTATCAAAACTTGCATTAAAAACCAGAACAGTGGGGTCCAAATACACAATCATGTCGTCTGTCACTCGGGTGACTAGTAATATCTGGGTTGATTTAGCTAGTTCGGCTGCTGAAACCCCATCCCTGGGCATCCCAACAACTAGATCATGCTCTAAGGCGTACCCCGAAATAAGCTTTAAGCACAAACCAAACCGGTGGAAAGTATAAACATCTGAAGGCAAACTGCATAAAAGAAACACAAACAAAACAGACATACAATTGGCAAATAATTCCACTTTTCCTATTTTCTAAAGTTAGAACACTCAGATCCCTCTTATTGTGCCTACCTAAGTATGACAAACCCTTACCCAATCCCTTGGCATAAGAAGTCCATCAAAACTTGCCTTAAGTTCCAAAACAGTGAATCCAAACACACAACCCCATCCCTGGTGATTTGCACATCTGGTTTGATTTAGTTAGTTCCGCTACTGAAACCTTATCCCTAAGCATTTCAATAATTGCATCAAGCTCTAAGGCGTACCCCGAGACAGGCATTAAGTACAAACTAAATCAATGGAAAGCCTTAGAAACTAAAGCCAACTGCAGACAAAACAACATTCAAAGACACAACAAACAACAAAGTCTAAAAGAGCCATAAATGCCCAAATTGCCTTGTGTTGGAACACAAGTCCCCGGCAACGGCGCCAAAAACTTGTTGGGACTTTGGCAAGCGTACCAAATCGTCTCAAGTAATAAAACCGGTAAGACCGGATATCGTTTCCCAAGAGACTTGTGCAACACATGACAATTCTTCCTTTTATAACTCAATTAGACATCAAAGTTCACAAAAACAACACAAGAAACTCTTTTTGGTATTTTATCAAATAGTTG
>NC_028351.1:14238482-14355482 GCF_000741045.1 Vigna radiata var. radiata
TTTTGCTCACAAAATATACACACAAAAACACGTTAAATCAACCGTTATCAGAGGGTAATTACAAGAGATTGATGTTAATTTCCCACCACTTCAACGTAGATATTTGAGAATGAATCTATTGTTTTTACATAAAGTGTTAAAACAAGATCATTTATAAGATTGAATTTCTAAACGTCCTAATATATTTAGAAGTTTAACAAACAACAATAAACGAAATGAGAATATGACAAGTGTCATCTTTAGAAAAGTAATATGGATAAAGGACAAGCGATTTATGAAAAAGCTTTGTGAAATCTAAATACCTTTAGAAAAGCTTTAGTAAATACGCTAATACATGAACAAATGCACTGATAAACGAGTTCCTTACTAAATGCGTCAATATGTTGTATAAGATTCTTGCTAAATGCACTTGTGCTATACATTGCTAAGCAATGATCAAACAAGCTTTCAAATGTCTTGCTAGATAAAATGTCAAAGGATTTTTTTCAAAGATATGCTAAAAGTCTTAAACGATGACTCAAAAACTTGTGTTGAAAGACTTACAAAACGTGATTTTGAACAAAACAGAGATAATTTAAAGAAGCATTTTAAGGAAAAACCTTACAAAGGTTAGACGATACCTTGTACCAAACGATTTCTTTCATGCAACGATGAAAACTTTATAAACTACTTGGTATATTAGTCAAATGCTTAAACGATCAAATCCTGCCTGAACGGCGAAAATTTTGAAATGCTTATAGTTGTTCTAAACACACATTAAATGTCATTTTCTTGAAGCCTATATATTGAAGAATGCAAAAGAAAAGAGCAAGAGAATAAGCACACGAACAAGAAAGAAAATATCTGTGAAGAAAAGAAAAGCTCAAAAGAAAAAGCGAAACCCTCTCAAGTTTCATAGAATCATAAGCTTACTATTGTAAGAAGAGAGAAAAACTTTCAGAGTCTGTTAGATTGAATTGTATTTTATACACATCCTTTCTACAAGAGTATTGTTTAAGGACTTGTAAGTGATCTGATTGATTGCAAATTCTAAACAAAATTCAAAAACTTAACACTTAACTTGGTGGAGTTAAATGATAGCTAGTCGGGTTTGTCTAGAACCAAGAGTGGGTAAAATTCAATTCGACAGTGTATTGGGAAGATATCAGGTGTGTCTAGGGATACCAGGAGTGATGAAGAAAACTGCACAACTAGGACTAGGTGAAACTCGGTTTTAGTCAGAGTAACAAAATTACTTGGAGTGACTAGGTGATACTATGAGTGGTTAGAATACTCAGTTGTAATCTTGTTAAAGATTATAGTGGAACCCTCTAATAGATCTTAGAGGAGAACTAGATGTAACTCGGTGGAGTGAACCAATATAAAATTACCCGTGTGTTTATTATTTCAATTCTGATAAACATCTTTCTCACCAACCCTGCAGTTGCATATTATCTTAATCACTATAAAAGCTCTTATTATTAAACACTATTTTTCATTAAGAGCTAGCTTTATTAAAACACTGCAACAAACTTGATTAAACAATTGAAAGATATTTGCTTCAGAATTTATAGTTTGAACAGATATTTGAAGTCAAGCGTTTAACAACTTATATAAATCTTTTAATCCTTGATAATGTTGTTAAACTATCTCTTTTGCGAAAGGTTTTCCTATAACACTATTTAAACCCCCCCCCCTAGTGTTTTCCAGGTACTTCATAAATATCCTTCCTGTAACAATTGGAATGAAACCATGGAGGCTATGGGAACTGAATTTGCCACAGTTGGAACTAATTCCTATGCTTGAGAAAAAAATTGGAACCTGTTCTATGGTCGTTGGAACCGATTCCAAGGGTCTGAAAATGGATTTTTTTTTTTGTGTTTGGAACTTGTTCTATGCTGGCCAGAACCGATTCTACAGGTGTGGGAGGTTTGGTTGTGCTTGGAACTTGTTTTGTGGTGGTTAGAACCGATTTTAGTTGTGTGGAAATTAGTTATGTTGTGCTTGGAATCAGTTCTACGGTGGTTGAAACGAATTCTAGGGTGTGGAAATTAGTTTGTTTGTGCTTGGAACTTGTAATGTGGTGGTTAGAACAAATTCCAAGGGTGTGCAAATCGACTTTGTTGTGCTTGGAACCTATTATGTGGTGATTGGAACCCATTCCAAGTGTGGGAATTAGTTTTGTTTTATATCTTTATTTATTTCAATTAATATTTTTTTTAAATTTTATTCATTAAAAAATTCTAAAATAATTCTAACCCATCTAGACATCATTTTATATTACTTTTAACATCAAGGGAAATTTGGTAATCTTACTTTTTAATCTATTAAAACTTTTTTTTAATCTGTTACATCAGTCAAATTTCTTATAAACTTTACTTTCAAATCCACTCTATAATTACCTCCAAATCTCTTAAAAGAAACACTACAAACTTGACCTTTAAATTCATCCAAATCCATCCACTTTATCTCCCTCAAATAATTCCTTAGAAAAGAACACAACCAAATGATTCTTTTTGTATTGCTTTGTTCATATTGAGAAATGGATTTTGAGAAGATTGAACACAAGGATTTGAGGAGGTAAAGAAGAGGATTATAGTGTTGTTTACTTTGAGCGATTGAGAAATGAAAGTAGATAAATTTAAAAGAAAAGTTTGTGAAATATTTGATGGATGTGAAATAAAAAATTATAATAGATAAAATTAAAAGATTATACATTTTTGTGATTAAAAGTGATATAAAATAAAGAATTGATGAATTAAAATTGATTTAAAAGATGATGATGAATATCTTTTAAATGAAAAATAAATAGGTATAGTTAATTAAAAATGCTTGAATGTATTAATTTAAAAATAAATGTTCATATTAAATAAAAATAAAGTTTGAACACTTATTTTGTAATATATATATATATATATATATATATATATATATATATATATATATATATATATATATATATATTATGTGATTATTATTTGCATCTTACCACTTATTTTGATGAGTTATTTTTTAATACAAATATTTTTAAAAGCTTTATATTTTATATTTCATTAGTGTTATTATTATCCATTAATATAAGAATTAAATGAGAATTTTTTATATTTAGTTTAATTTGTATTTTATTTTATATTATTTTTTGTAGTTTTATTTAAATTTTATTTTAAAATTTTATAAAATATTTTCTAAAAAAATATCTATAAGTATTTTTAGATATCTAATTTTTAAAATATAAATATTTTTTAAATGAATATTAGAGGGACAATAAGACAAGTAACAAATAAATTCTTCTGTTACGGATAAGTAAACACTATCTGTATATGATACTATCTGTATATGATATATCATTTCTACGCACACACATTAAAAGAAAATCGAAAAATTTATGGCAAATTTTCAATAATGATTACTTGTATATCCGATCACCTATGCAAAGGTGCTGATTTCTAACATATCTCACAAATAATCTGTTATATTCAATCGCAAATTAGCGGAAGTGAACAAGACAATCACTTCCAAGAATTATCTCAATGCGAACATATTAAGTTTGTTAATTATGCAAGTAATTATGTGCCAAATATATCTCTATTATGGTATTTGGTTTATACTAACAAATAAAAGAGATTGTGTCGACTTTTTATAAGAAATTCATATTCTTTATCGTTTAACGTATTTGTAGTGTAGTGTTAGGGATTACAAGTGATAGAGATAGTAATGTTATATTGAAGTTATAATTCATAAATGAATTTTTTTTTCATTTATGGTTTAATATTATAATTAATATAGTATTAATTGAATGGTTCACTGGGTACTTTAGAATGTATTTTACTTTTACTAATTTCAAAAAATCAAATCTCATCTTAGTTTAGAATATATCCACTTTCATGTTATTTACTCGGAAATCAATTCTAAGATGATACCAAGTTTTGGGAAAACGAAAAATTAGACTTATTGAATGGTATTAATCACATTTTCTAATAATTGATCTTTAATTACACTACTATTTTACCATTTTAATTACATACAACAATTCACTGTTAATTAGATGCATAAGTAATTTATATTTTCTGTATATGATCATAAATTAATTGAATTATTATATAAAACTCTAATTTATATTTAATTTTAGAGTAATAACTATGTATATTACTGTGTTGGATATGACTCATACCGGTAGACAACATTTCAAATTATTTCCACTTGCAGATGCGGATTTTGTTGGAGTCCCTTCAAACCAAACTTTTAAAATTTTATATATGAGAATTTACGAGATTTAAATTAGGTACACTTTTAATTTTGTTAATAAAACACTTTAATATTGATAAATAGTAAAACATAAAATTAAATATAATTAAGAGTAAACATTTTATTAAGATTTTTCCTTTCTCTTAAATTACTTATAGTTTTTTTCATCTCCCACCTTTTTACATGTTTTTAAAAAAAAAAAAAACGGTTAACACAAACTTTTTATTTCTACTCTCGTTTCTTATGTTCGGTTGCATTATGAAGAAAAAAAAGATAATTATTTTTTTGTTCCATTTGATACTAAAATATTTGTTTCATATTATTTACATAATTAATCTTTTATATAGTATTTTTTTATGAATATAAAAGAAACAAGAGCTAACTATTATGTGTTTTCTCATAATTCATTTTTAAGTTTGACTTTATTATCATATATTTTCTTTTTATAATTACATCACTCAATATTTACTTAGATTATAATAGTTTATTTTTTAATTTTGATTTTTTTTAAATATGTAAACTCATATTTATTTTTTTAAAATGATAAAAGGAAAGATACATATGATATGAAGATGAAAACACACACAAAAAAATATTTTTTTACTAATTATAAAGCATAATGTTAATGATTTAATTTTTTATTTTTTTTTAATGACAATAATTAGATATATATAATTTTAGCATATTATTTTGACTACCAAAATTATTAGTTCCACTTGATAAGAAAAAGGAAAAAAATTATTTAACACGGGTAACTACCATTTGATAATCTTTTATAAGTGTAAAATAGTTTTAACAAAAGTAAATTTTAATATATTTTTTTTAAAAGAAAACGAAAAGTAGTGAAGAATAGTGTCAAATGGAGATGAAAAATTTTCTGGTATCAAAGTATCATTGTCTTGAACAAATTTTTTTATGACTTTAACACGTACTTTTACATTACACTCGTAATTCATTTTATGCTTTATGTATATAGAGAAATACTAACTTATCAAAATTTTAGAAGTTAGGATCAGATGAGCCTATAATATTTTTAGAATTTGTTTACTTAAATTGTTATTAGACAATTTAAATTATTTTCAAAGTTTATACAATAATATAGAACTTTAGTATATATTTATGTTCGTTTGTTTATGATTGTTTCAAAAGTTAAACCATATCTTACTACCTAGGTCTAACTTTTTATTTTACAGGTTGGAACATGACCATGTTATTCGTTTAGTATGACATCTTTATATATTTTCTATTCATTTATAAATATAACAACAGTTGTTAAATTATAAATTTCTTTGTTTCTAGTCACAAGAGTTTGGACACTCAGTCCATGTTGATGAAATATTTCAACAAACACGTATGCTTAGGGAAACATGAGATTAGGTAAACACATGTTAGTTTCTACCGAGTCTATTATAATTTTACACCTCACATATGGCCTTACATGACAACCACCCTAGCTATGGTGGAAAGCATTACCCTTATAAGGCAGCCTGTCCGTGTTGGAACAAAACGCCTCCAAAGAGTAGTCTCCATGGCCAAAAATGGAACATATCGTCCTCATAGGACTACCTCCTCGGCTATGGTGGAACACATCGCGCTCACAAGGCAACTTCTCCAACTACAATGAAACAAAATGTCTTCAAAGGACAACCTTACTAAAACATAGAACATATCGTTCTTAGAGGACATTTTTTCTTACTAACATCGTCTTCACAAGCTAACCTTTCCTGCTATGATGGAATAAAGAATAAACTAAAAAAAATATAGAATTACTTTTTAATTTTAGAAATTAATAATAACATGCAAATATAATTTACGAAAATTAGCCAAGCAAATACTACAATTATCCATTTATAAGTTAACGAACATTAGGCATAACTTATAGTATAATAGATGACAAATTCTTTTATCTGCCATGGAGAACTAAATTTGCACTCTTCTTTTTAATATAAAACTTCCACTACACATATAATATTGAAAATAACTAAGAAATTTTATATGCGTATAGCTGATACATTCAACAATATAGAACATAGTTTTCAACAAGCCAAGAGTCTCACTTAATTCAATATTCACACAACTCAGTCCGTCTCTACCATTCAGCCAATTGCACAACTTACAGAGGCCTGTCTTCATGTCATAGCAATCCATTTAATATATCAAATAACAATGAAACCTTACTTTAAATGAAGACATATGCTGCACCGTAAGTCAATGTTCTAAATTGTTTTTTATAATATATTTTTTCTGTCTTTAAAACATACTGATATTTTATATTAAAAATGTTTTTAATAGTATTTTCGATTTTTAAATTTATAAAAATGATTCCACATGTTTTTTTATTTGTTTTCTACTTTTAACATTATTAATTGATCATTCTTTAAACAATTTTAAGTGATCTAATGGTGGTAACCCTATTAAGGTTTTTAAAATGTAACAAAAAAACATAAAATGATTGCCAACACAAACTCAACAGATCTTGAATTTCATATAAACAAATCGGTTTGATAAGTAATCACTTATGCTTAATAAATTCTTCAACAAAATATATAGAATCCAAGAATCAAAAAGACTTAGTAGATTCTTCAACAAGATCCAAACCCAACTAGAACGTTAGTAAGCAATCATTATCATATCAAAATCAAAGTAACAAAGTTACTTTCTTTTTTCTCTCACCCACTTCCACCTAAGATTTAGACCGTTGCAAAATAAAACCTTTTCACTTTGTCAAATAATCTCAAGAATAAGATGTATTAAACTGTTGATTACTTAATCAGCCACAGATACAGAAGAGAATAGTCACTGCCCAAACCTTCAAATTCTTCATATATTCTTATCATTGATCATGGCTGACACAAAACCAAACAGCAGCATCTCACTGCCTCAAACCCATCAAGCAAACCCCAATCAAGAGCCTCTCTTGCATGCCCTTGATCCTATATCACTGATCCTCAACCAGAATTCCAATTCTGATAACCCTTTTCCTCTGAGACTCGCCTCAGTAGACAGTTTCGTGTTGGAGAGAGGACCCAACTATACTGCGTATGCCGAATTGAGAGAATCCAGGTTGCACATGAAGTGTTTGATGCAAGACCGGCATCAAGAGGCTCAGGTATTGGAACCAACTATAAAACCTGCAACACCACCAAGGAAGAAACAGGTCAAGTTTCAAGCTTGTGAGAGAACCTCAAAAGGGTCCTTTTCTATTGCTCAATCGGTTCCAGATTTTTCTGCTGCGCTAAGGAAAGAGAATAGGAAGCCTATGAGCACTCTGCCTTCAACGACACCACCAAGCAAGAGTGGTAATGGGGTGGTGTTGAGTTCAAGGGGGAGCAAGTCAGTGAGTGGAGGGGAGAAGAAGAAAGGTGGTGGTGGTGGTAGTGTGATGGCTAGGAAGAGCTATGCCTGCATTGATGAACTTAAGGGTTTGTCTTCTGCTACAGCCATTGCCATCAATGGTGAAGGTAGAGGTGGAGGAAGGAGTAACAAGGTGATGGGAAAGACAGTTTCAGGATTCCCCAGACAGTTTTGAATATTGGTGTTTGGAAATATTGCTTCCTTAAATTTTGATTTGTTCTTTATTGGTTGAATTTTTTGGTTTTGAGAGGCTCCGGAAATGGCTGTGTGATTTATCTTATTTTGTCCACTCATTTTGTTCTTATCTGGGATTTGGAGTATCAGTCTTATTCATAGGTGACAAGATTTGAATAACTTGAATGTTCCTTATGAATACTCCTAAGGACTTGTATAATTCTATTTTATGATCTCTTACTGAGGATCTTACAGTATAATGTAAACTTGTAAAGTTAAGGTGTATGTAAAAGTGTTTCTCGCTGTAACACTGATATAGGAAATACACAGTTTTGCATTTCTTCTTTAAGTGGACTGGTTGAGGAAGTTCTTATATGAGGAAGATCTTAATCTCTCAACTTGTGTTATTTAATATTATATTTTGATCATAACAAATAAATAAAACAATTTTAGTGTGTCTAGCATATTTTACCTTGTGTGCAATATTAGATAAAAACTCAGTGATATTTGATCATGACCAAAAAGAGCTTCTTGTTAAACTAGTAGAAGTCATGATTAAAATCTACTGTAAAGGATTAAACAACTGCCACAAAGAGCAGAAGAATCGTCAGCAATCTTCACGAGTGCAATAGAGAATATATAGAAGTGTTAGATTATCATGTTATCTAATGAGTGCAGGAATGAAGCAAATCTTGATTAGTTTTATCGGTCGTACATAGTATTTACCGAGCTTGTATTTAAGATTTTTTGTTTAACTATAAAAAAGTTGCAAATAAGTATTTGGAAGCCCAAAAAGGGTAAAAATAGTAAAAATAAATAAAGGAAACAAAAAGACATTTGGGCCACTATATTATGCGATTCACAAAACTACATGGTGAGCAAAGAAGACACACATGAAAAGTAGTGCAAATAGGAAAAATACACAAAAAAAAAAACGAAAGATTGAATCGAGTATTTACGACTTCTAAAAACTTTTGCAAATCAATGTTGATAATTGGACGAAGTTTTAACTTGATAGATGATTGTCAAACAATTTTTTGTAAAGGTAGCAGTATGATAAAGATATCCAAATGTAACTTCAAAATGACTAACATAATGTGAAAAACACTTTTTGAAACTTATTGTCGTAATAATTTTCTTTGGTTAGTTACAAATTAATAGTACATAAGGTATATTTATATTGGTTAATATAAAAAACTATACTATGCTTAATTCTTGATCTATATAGAAGGGATTTACCCACGATCCAAATCTCTCACTAATGACCAAAAATTATCGATAAAGTGTAATTACCGACGACCTTGTGACGGTCAAAAAGTCGTCGGTAATATGCTTGTCGGAGACATTATCGAAGACCATAAGCCTTCGGTAATTACCGAAGGTCAAAGGCCTTCGATAATTACCGAAGACAACTCTATAAATGATTTCAGAAGTACTCTCCTTCAGGATCAAGTAGCTTGGCCGTCTCTAATGCATATGGTCGGTCACCCATGGTATATATGTACATCTCAAACATTTCAGTAGCTTCTTTCAAAAATGAGTGGACAAAGGGCCTTAACTTGGTCATCATATGCATGTGATCCAATTTGACGAGGCTACCTTTAGAGACATTTATGATTTCATTACATAAAAGTTCAGAGAGGCAACATCCTTTATAAGCAATAAGAACCCATAACATCAAAGGTACATACTGCAACATTTCAAAACCCAAAATGAGGGGATTCTATATACAATTCCAAAACACAGATGCGCTCCATCTTACCTATCATACACAATGAACCAAATTTCATTTTCAACCCTTTTTAGCACCAATAGAGACCCAAAATGAGATGTAAAACAAACCTCTTCATTTTATCTCAAGATTTTCTTTCACTTGCATCAAAAGCATAGATTGTGAACATCATTTTCACTTTCACAAGAGCTGTTGGGGCCCATCCTAGCCACAGAAGCAATCTCCACTAGATCCACTAAGTCCCCTCCTACCCAACCAACCCAGCTTGTGCTAAAGGTTGGCTTCCTAGCTTAGGTTGAGGTGTTTTTAGCTGTTCTATTCTCGTGTTGAACTAAGGTTGGTTTCCTATCTTAAGTTGGGGTTTTCCTAGCCTAGTGTTTTATATCCTAAGGTTAGTCTTCTAGTTTATGGTTTCCTATAAGATTTTGGTAAAGATTGGTTTCCTATCCTAATGTTGGTTTAAGTGTTTTTCTAGTTGAAGTTAGCTTATCATATAGAGACCTTTCTCGTTTATGTTATTTAGTTAAACTTCAAAACCAAGACTAAGGTTTCTACTAAACGAGTTTTTCTTGTAATACCTTGACAGTTCTTCCCGATTTTCTATTGGACGACCTTGTCTTGTGACGAACTTGTCATACCTGGACATACATCATGACAAGGGTTGTCGGATTTTCAATTTTTGTTGGAGCACTAAATATGAAATTGGGGAGGTAAAACCTAAATTAGGGAAGGAAAATCCCAAATGAAAACCTAATTTCATTGAACAACTTACCCACGAAAAAATTACCCATACAACCTTACCAATAAACATTTTCGTCGAGAAATCAAACAAAAGTATCCATTAGTAATGTTGTCGGTAATTAACATTTACCGACGGATTTTATGCCATCAATAAAAAAATTTCGATAATTAACATTCTTTGATAGTTGATAGTACTTATCTCCCTAGGTTGCATAACTTTTTACTTCTAAATGATAAAATCGAACATCGTAATGGAGAAATAGTTAAGTTATTGTTGACATATGTTTATGTTAGATAAAGTTGGTGGATATTTTGTCTCTAGCTCGAATCCTAAGAGATATTTGAATGAAGTTTTTGAACTTATCACGGATATCCTATTAGTAAATAATAAAAACATTTTTTTAGCACAAACTTAAGCTTTAAAATATTTTTTAGTATGTCATATTAAAATCTTGGTTTTTAGTTTGAATAATCCTTATTTGTTTATCAGATGGGGTGGAATTTGACTTAGTGCTTTATCATCATGCATTCATGATTTGATTAGTGTTTGTCAAACATAACTTCTTCATGTTGTTCAAATTTACGCTTTGTTGTTAAGATCTTTACAATTTTTTGTTATGTTTTAAGTTTAATTCAATTCATGTTTTATAATTATAAATCCCTAATCCCTAATTTTAATTTGTACAAAAAGATATTAAAGATTGAATACATTATACGTGTGTCCTTTAGGAATTAACCTAAGTTGTACACTATATTGTAGAATTTAAAGAAACTTAATATCTTTGGTTTCACGTAACATTGAAATCACTTCATCTCAGGGGATGGTTCATCACTTAGCTTGTAATAAAATGCCTCAAATCACATCAACTAATGATCTCAATCCCCAAAATATTCTTAACAACTTTAAAATTCTTTGTTTTAAATTATTCACTCAACTGAACCTTAACCTTCTCAATCTCATACTCACTATATTGCATGATATTACAATGTCATCAAAATACACCAACATTACTATGAAGTGATATTTCATTAGAGTCTTAAAGTATTTGAAAGTATCATACTTCTTTAAAATCCAATGCTTGTATTGAACTTTTTAAATCTCTTATTCCATTGCCTTGGTTGTTGTTCCAAACTACAAAAGGATTTTTTTAGTTTACAAACATAATCTGTTTTTATCTTTTTCATCAAATCCTTCTACTTGTTTCATGTAGATAGTCTCTTTCAAATATCTTTTTAGGAGTGTAGTCTTAACATTCATCTATTCTAACTCGAGATTAAGCTTAACAACCATGGCTAACAACATACAATGGATTTGTGCTTCATCACAAGAGAGAGGCGTTGTTATAATAAACTCCTTCATTTTGGTGTAAAGTCTCACTAATCTTTCTTTGAATCTCTTTTGATTGTTTCAAGTGATATAAATGATCATATAATGTAGGTTAGGTGGACCAAATCATAGTTGAATTGTAAGTTATTGCTTTCATATTAGTTATAGCTTTTATATTAATAATAAATGTTTGATTTAATAATTTGTATAAAAGTTAAAGTCTTATGTTCAAACATTGATTAATTATAGCTAATATTTATAACTTTTCACAAAGTGATAAAGTTTAATCCAAACATTCAATAGTTCATAATTTTATTTGAAAATTGACAACACCATATTTTGATTAGGTAAATAAAATAATATTAAAAATATAATATAATTAACTTGGAAGAAAAATACGAGAAAAAGAGAAAATTTTAAAAAAGTAAAAAACGATGAATTTATAATAAATAAAATTATTTGTACTTGTAAGGTTACTTCTAAAGATATTTTTTTTTTTCATTTGCAAAACTCTCTAGGATGACTATCGAATACTTACTATTGGTATCATGTTTGATAAGTTAGCTGAAGGCTGACTACCACTGTTTTACTAAAAGTCTTCACATGCCTTCATATCATGAAAATATTGGGTGTTGGTGTATTGTACACAACTGATTACTCTTCGATCTTATCAACATTGATCTCATCTTAGGATAAATCAGGGCATAACACATCCTAAGTGTTGCCTACAAGGTGTCTCCTACCAAAGCTTAGGCATCGCTTATTGAGAGCTAGGAGCCGCTTACCAGGACTACGTGCCCCTTGTTGAGAGCCATGTGTCGCCTACCAGGACTACGTGTTGCCTACCAAGAACTATGTGTGATCTATCGGGACTATGTATCGCCTACTATGTGCTCCCTACTAAGTTAATGGTGAACTACCCTGGCCACAAGCGGATCTATCTAACTGCTTCTACCCAACCACGAACTGACCTATATGACTACCAATACTTGGTCATAAGTCATCCCGTCCAATTAACTTTCGAACTGCCAAAGCTAATGGTGTATTATTCTATAACAGAAAAATTTAGACATACAACTGACTCATGAGAGGTAAATGCATCACTAGGCCAACTCAGACCTATATAAGTGAGGGCCCATAAACGTCATAATTATCCTATAAATAGTATAATCATCAAGGTAAATAGTTTACATTCATTAGCATTAACTATTATCTAACGTAGTCCATTAACTTTGCATCAAAGTCTCTTTTGCAAACACACTCTCTCTTGATCTTGAAGAGACGAGGGCCTATAACATCTTGGCTTTAAGACATGAAGTTGGAAACACACCTGTTTTTGATCTAAATTTACCTCCAAGTCTTGAAACAACTCGTTTTAAAAAATAAAGAGTTTGAAGGGTTACAAGGTGTGCTCTACGTTGCATGAATATTATTTTTATCTAATAAAAATATTTTATTATTTCGTTTAATAAAAAATAAAAATATTTAATTTACTATTATTTTAAATATGTTTATATATATATATATATATATATATATATATATTTTAAAAAATGGGTACTTCAACGTATCATTTTTAATATTTAGTTCTAACATGATTTACATTTGTTTTTTTAAAACACATGAATAACTAAAAGTAATAACATAACTTTTTTACTATATGTTAAAATGCTTTATTTATTATAAAATTTAATTACACCATTGTTCATTTATTTTAAAATTTAATTATATAAATTAGACATTTATTTTATTCATAAAATTCTAAAATACTAGTAGACTATAACATGGAAACATAAATCACTATGCTTAATTTAATGATTTTCCTTATAATCTGAAAATATGAAGGGACACGCACATGTATAAATATATGTGTATATATATATATATATATTATAATAATTAATTAATGAAAAAAAATATTGCTAAAGTTTTCCTTGAAGTTAAATATAGTGGAGTAAATTAAAAAAAAATCATAAAATTTATTTTTTTATTAATATTTGTAATATTAAAATTATTTAATAAGAATGTTTATAGTTTTTCTTTAAAATAAGAAGTAAAATTATAATTAAAAAACTAATATAATCACATGCACTTATAAGCATTTTTATTACATATAACTATGTGAGAATAATATTTAAAATATTAATACAGGAAAATTTAGAAATATATATAATTTTATTTTAAGGAATATGACGTGATTATTTTGAAGGAAATAGGTTATGTAATTATTTTTTAAGAGAGAGAAATATTTTTCAATCACTTATTCTATTAAATGAAAAATTACTTTTTATTTATTAATATTTAAAATTATCTAATTAAAAGATATAAAAGTAGTTATAATCTGTCTCTGTTTTGTTTTATGATGATGGTATAATGATATAATATTTTTATGATATAGATATATATATGAAAATAATTGTATAATTATATTATAAAACATATTCAGTCTAACTAGTTTTTTTGAGATAAAAAAAATTAAAAAAGTTGCTTACCCAATAGAAAAAACAGTCACAAAATTCTATCTCTATTATTAATTTCTATAAGTTTAAAAATCTTTCATTTGTAATCAATTCTTAATCACCTTCCTTGAAAATAATAGCCTGTAATTAATTTGTATTATAAGAGAAAAGTAAAGTTGACTTTAAATTAAAATAATAGTATTTTCTCTCACTAGTGTTTTAATATATTTTCAAGTAATTGAAGAAAATACTTTTAATTAAGAAAGTTATAAGTGCTGTTTGAATGATTTTGAGATTTTAACACATGACTAAAAATTGATTGGTATTTATTAAAATTCATCAATTTTAATCATTTAAACCCTATAGGCTAGGTCAAGGGTCAATTCTCCACCATCTTCTTTCTTTCGTTATCCTTTGAATAGAACTTTACACGCTCTGCTTCAAACCTTATCCCAGTTGGAAATCATATAGACTAAGAAACATCCAGAAATCATTTTATAACTTCAGTCAAATTCTTATTCCCACTATAAGCAAACCAATGAAAATAAAGAAGAAAAAAAATACAATTTTTTTCTTTATTTTTTCAAAGATTTTTTTAATCTTAGTCAAATTCCACTTTTCATAATAAAAAATATTTTGTTGGATCTGTATAAGAATAAATCTCTTAAACTAAAGTACATAATTAAAACCGAAACTTCGTTGAAGATGATGATTACCAAAGCCACGAAATTTCATCATTTTACAATATTTGGATTACCCAAAAAGAACCCAAATTCAAGTCATCAACTTTAGAAAACTGAAATCCAAAATAAATGCCCTTTATTTATTTATTAATTTTTAAGACTTACTTGCTTAATGGGTATTTGTTTCTTCACCACATACCTTATCTTTTTTTTCCCAAGTCAGATATTGCATGCTTTGCGGATCCCATTCATGTTGTTTCCAATAAAATAATGATTAAATCTACAGTGCATCCCAGACCCCCAGAGCTTTACCGGTGCCATCCTTTGAATGGTTGGCATTTGCATAAAAACTAGTAAAAGTGAAAGAAAAAAAAAAGTTATTCTTTTTCAATATTCTATTCACCTTAGCAAGTGTTCTTTTCAATGTCTTTATACAAATTTTTCTTAAAGGGGTGTGTCAGAGTCTGTTTCCTATGATTCTGTTTCTGGGTACATAGATCAGGTTGAATCCAAGTGTTTGGGGTGGTGCAGAATTCAGAGCAAGTGTGCAACAGAGGAAGAGGAATAATAGGAGAAAGGTGATAAGGGTGTCAAGATCAATGGGGTTACCTGGTGTTGATAGAGAATTGAAGAAGATTTTGAATGCAAATATGGACCAAGTGGATGCCAGAAGGCGTGCACGTGAGGCCTTCAAGGATATTCAGCTTGGAATTGATCACATATTGTTTAAGGTTTGGTTTTTGTTTTGTTTCTTTTGTTTTGTTTTGTTTTGATGCTGTTTGTGGAATTGATGACATGAGTAAATCCATGCCATTTTTTTGTTGTTGTTTCTAATGTGCTTGGTTTTGTCTTGTGAGTGAATGTTTTGCTATTTGATTATGGAGGGACTTGCAAAATATTTGGTTTTGCCCTTTATTGTTTCTTGCTTCTCTCTTTCTTTAATGCTGAGGATATTGATTGGTGGACTTGAAACTTTGACTTTGAGATTTCTGATTTGCAAGCAAATCCGTTGTAAAGAGGAAGATATTTGTTCTGACTTTAGCTTCTTTTTGATATTGGGCATGGAGGGTTTGTTTGGTATATTCTGTTGCAGCTATTAATTGTAAGGTGAATTCCTCTTCAAAATAGATTACCCTAATTTTTTAAAGCAATAAAAGATGAGATTATAATATATTTTCTGTTAAACTTGATTATGTGGATGAACTTGAAGCTAGTTTTCAAAATTTAAACTCATTAGAATTAACTTTGTCACAGGCAGAGTTAATAGAGAAAATGTGTTAAAGCTCAAATTGAATAAATTTAACTTTATTGTGAAATAAGATGAGTCATGAAAACTTCAATTCTAGTTTGTCATAAGGGGTAGGCGGCTTCTACTGTTGCTATTAAATGTTGCTGAATTGGAAACTCTGTATTTAAATGCAACGGGGTCAGCCTTCAATACAACTACAATAGTATAGTGCAAGAGGAAAAATGTTAGGTGGGGACTCGTTCAAAATTCAAACAATTTTTAGTTTAATATTATTTGACTATGTTATTGAATAATTTAAGGTAAAAAAATGCAAATTTATGAAGTTCTTCTTGCATAGATATAATGCTCATTTACACAATTAATCAAACGTTTAAGTGTACTGAAATAGTGATTGGAGAATTCTTACATGAGGACGGTGGTGAGTGGAATGTTGAAGCTATCTTTTTATTTTTTGTAAGTTTTTGAGTAGTTGTGGTGCAAAATGGCTCCGATTTCTGGTGTAAAATAAGACCTGACCCAATAAAAAATGTGTTACAGAGACATTTTGAAAAGACTTGTCAAGAGCATGTAGGGATTCACAATAATTATGATACTTCAGTGAATTTCTTGAGTAGTTAATATTTCTTAAACATATTAGGTTATTTTCTTTTATAGATTTTTGGACTCTAGTATGGCCTACTCGTTCTTTCTTACTCAATTTTGCATCAGACACTACAACAATATGCAATTAGATCTGTACATTGTCTTTTCTCCATTCTTCTTCAAACCCATCCATTTCATGACATTTTCATGGTCTTGGCTTTTGGTATTAACCATTCGGTGCAGGGACAATTTTTTGGGGAGGGTGCAGTGATTGTTTTATTTCATTTTAGATCAGTAAAAATTCATTTCCTTTAAATGTTAACATCGATTCTTTGATGTTTTCTGTTTTTGTAGACTCCATGTGATGGAATAAAAATGGAAGAGGTTAGTGAGAAATTTAGTCTTAAACGCTTTCCTGCAATTTGTTTCTTCTGAGTAGTTACCAAAAAAAGTGACGATTGGGTAACTATTTCTATGAATCATCACCAGTGCCAAATATTGTCCTGTTTTGCTATTGAAATATGATGATTGACTTAATTTTGTGTGCTATGGAACAGTCATATGAGAAGAATTCAAAAGGACTAGAAATCTTCTGCAAAAGTTGGCTTCCTGAATCATCTACGCCAAAAGCAGCACTATTTTACTGTCATGGTTATGGAGATACTTGCTCCTTTTTCTTTGAAGGCATGTAGCTGGTACTTAGACTTGGTAGCCATAAGTAACTATCAGTTATCTTGAGGATTAGCAACTCAATGGTATCATGGACTTTTTTGCAGGAATTGCTAGAAAACTAGCATCATCTGGATATGCAGTTTTTGCCATGGATTATCCGGGATTTGGTCTATCAGAAGGTCTTCATTGCTTTATTCCCAGTTTTGATGGACTTGTTGATGATGTTATTGAGCATTACTCTAAAATCAAAGGTACCTATACTCCCATCAACCCCCAAGTCATGAAATTCTTAGTCATCATGAATTTCTTCAATAGTTTGTTGCGTCCTGGTGGTTTGTGATTATGTTTACTTTGTAGTTTGGACACAGTTAAGGGATCTTGAACTACTATTTATTTTTGTATAAAGTATTTGATACATTCCTTCTGAAAGTAGTCTATACTATTAATCAATGCTCAAAATATAAAGAATATCAGAAAAAATAACAATAAATTAATGAGCTGTGTCTTCCAATGGTATTGATTTGTCGATGACTAGAATTAGACATCAAGGGTCAAAGAAAAAATTACTTTTGAATGCTTTCAAGGATATTTTTTTTATTTAAAAAACTTGGAAGCTAAGGGAAACAACAAATTCTTTATTTGTTTATTTTGAGGTTTGTGGTAGGGTGATGAGTTTCACACATATTTGAAAATATAAATTATTGAGTTTGATGAAATGTAATTCTTCAGGTTGTAGCTTTTCATCTGCTTTTTGCATATATACTCTAATCAGGGCAGTAGCTAAAGTGGATCTGTCAAGTAGATGTCCTGCAAATAGACTTACAGGGAATTATTTATGAGCTCTTCGCATGATGAGTTGCTAAGCTATGAGTTGTGTTTTTGATAAAGGAAATATCTCATCTGTTGACCCATGACTCTATGTTAGAAGTCTAACACCGACTAGAAATAAGGTCACTTTTAACATAGTATCAGAGTCATCATTAAAGTCTATCGTAGCGGTATTTGTTGTTTGTTGGGCATATTGTTCCATTCGCTATAACAGTCTGATTATGTGTTCAGAAAAAGGAATTTACCTTAGCTGTCAGTGTTTGTCTATGTTCTTCTTGACCAGGAAAATAGAACTCTGACTTTAAGAACATGGAAACAATGAAACATTCTTAAAATATATTTTCCTTTTTCTTGGGAAACAACTTAAACAATTTAATAACAAGGAATACTGCATTTGGAGTAAATGGTTTGTTAGTAGGGTGCTGATCAGTTAGTTTGTTGATGGTTTGTTACTAATAAGTTCTCAATAAATTAAACACCATTGTATCTCGCTCATAATCTTTTAATCAATGAATATGATTCTTTGTGATTGCTTCTCTCAAAGAGCTCAGCATTAGCCTTTGATCTCTATTGTTCTCATCCTCTCATTACTTACATATTGATTCCGTTATGTTCAATCAAAAGATTTGGTTCATGTTGCAGAAAATCCAGAGTTCCGTTCTCTTCCCAGCTTCCTATTTGGACAGTCCATGGGTGGAGCGGTTGCATTAAAGATACACCTGAAACAGCCTAAGGCATGGGATGGTGCTATTCTTGTTGCACCTATGTGTAAGGTATTTTTCTTGAAACACTAATGTATGGAGTTCTGGCTATTCTTTGCTTTGATCTCCCTTTGATTAGAAGATCTTTGTAGATTGCAGATGACATGGTTCCACCAAAGCTGGTCACTAATCTCCTGATTGGATTAGCCAATGTATTACCAAGGCATAAATTGGTTCCAAACAAGGATTTAGCAGAGGCAGCATTCAGAGATTTAAAGAAGAGGGAACAGGTATGTGTTTTGTGATGTACTCCAACAGAATGTTACTTTTTCTCAGCTAATCTTAATACAAAGATCATTTTTTTCTTCTACGCTTCTTGGTGACTCCATTTTTCTCCAAAATTTTTCATGTGTTAGTAAGAGATTCACACGTTTCTAATGTCTTTGCAGACTGCTTACAATGTTATTGCTTACAAGGATAAACCACGCTTGCAGAGTGCTGTAGAATTGCTCAGAACTACTCAAGAAATAGAACGGCGATTGAAAGAAGTACGTACTAAAAAAAATTGTTAATGTATCATAGTCCTAAAATTTATGCATCTTGACACGTAATTGATAATGATAACAGGTTTCTCTACCATTATTCATCCTTCATGGAAAGGCTGACACTGTGACTGATCCATCAGTGAGCAAAGCCTTGTATGAGAATGCAAGCTGTTCAGATAAGAAGCTTAAGCTTTATGAAGATGCCTACCATGCTCTTCTGGAGGGTGAGCCTGATGAAGTAATAACTGAAGTTTTTGAAGACATCATCTCTTGGCTTGATGAACACAGCTTGAAACAGAAGCACCCTTCCTCATAAAATCGATAAATTAATTTTGCAATCTTGTGATTTAAAGATGAGTATTTTTATTGGGATTGTTTCAAGCAATGGAATATAGAATGCTTCCGTTAACTTTTTTTATGTATATAACATACAAGGTATATATGTATATTTTATTCTTCTTTATATACCTTTCTTTATATAACAAAACATCCACCTCCTTTGTTTGGCATGGTGCAGCATACTAGAATAGTGTGTGACAACCTGCGTTATCATAATGATAAAATCTGGCATATGCTCCCGAATAAAGAATAGGATGAAATATTCATGTTTGTTTTTAAGGATGGAATTAATTGTTGATGTCACGTTATCTTGTAATTAAGTGAATCTGACTTGTTCCTATCATCTCTTATTCTGCATGGATACATAGGCTGGAACTATTGTAAATGCAGATTGTTTGTCGACTATGGTTCTCAACTTTGTACCCATGGCCGAAAAATTTCACCCTCACTCTCAGGTTGACAACAAAGTCACACTAAATGCAGAAGATTGTTTGAATTGAATTCTGATCCCAAATTACCTTTGTTTGCAATTTTCTTTAGAAAAATCTTCTTTTAACAACATTTTTTTAAAAATACTTTTTTAACAATTTTTTTACAACGCATACGTGACAGTTTATGATTGGTCCGTTTTAAATATTTTTTAAACCTAAATTTAAAAAGACCAATAAAATGATGACACGTGTCCCGTTGTCAAAAAAGTTGTCAAAAAGTGTTGTCAAAATATCATTGTCCTTTTCTTTATTATCGAGCCATGTGATCACCGATTTCACCTCTGTACCACCGCCATTTCACATGAATTTTTCTCCCATCATCAATTCTTCCATATTGAAATTGCAATTATAATTTGCATTGGAAGCTTCATTTGTTGCAAGTCTCATAAATGATAAAATTAATATGTAATATGAATTTTACATTACGAATTTATTTTATAAGATTGTTAACCGAAATTATTTGAGAAACAACAAATTTCACATAATGCATATTTTTATGAGTAATGATATCACCACACACTATTACAATCATTTTATACAGTGTATAAGAGTAAAATGGTCATAAAAGTGTAAAGTTTTGTATTTTTTCAAAAAAGAAAAATGTAAAAAGTAGAAAAAAATAATGTCAAATGAATGTAAAAAAAGTTAGGTGTGTCAAAATTTTTTTTCTATTTCTACTTTTCAATGCATTGATTGTTTCTCAATAGAGAAAAATCTGATTCAGTTTTCTAACAAAATAAGAATCAACTCATTTAGAGTTCGGTGGGAAAAGTTAAGAGTAAAACAACTAGCTAAGGTCAAAATTGACAGGAATATATAAAGCGTTAACTTTAAGGAATAAACTGTACCTACTCAGATGTCCAAAAATTACAAATTAATAGTCATTGGAAAGCTTTTTAAGTATAGTTTCTAATAAAAAAATAATCAGATCATTGGGAGGTCGATGGGAAAAATTTTCATTAAAGATAAAACTTGACAGCATGTTATGTCACTCAAATTGTCTTTGGCTACTTATGTGTCCATAGCATCCTGCCGCACAAGTTTTTGTACAAAATCAGATTTTTGTATGTGTAGTCGTTTACAAGACCCTTGTAATCGATTACAACGTACAAAATGGTCTACACTTGTTTCAGGCCTTCACCTAACTTGGTCATGACACCAACATTGGGTCTTTTCTCCACTAAGGACTGCCCAAAACCCAATTTTCAGGCTCTACTCACACTTAAACATTAAAAATAAATCTCATCCATTCAAGAAATATGAAAAAACTACATAAAATGTCTTTGGCTACTTATGTGCACATAGTTGGTTCCTACAGCACAAGTTTTTGTACAAAACCAGATTTATGTTCTTGTAATTGTTTACAAGGTCCTTGTAATCCATTACAAGGTATAAAATGGCATACACTTGTTTCATGACTTCACCTAACTTGGTCATGACACTAGCATTGGCTCTTTCCTCCACCAAGGACTGCCCAAAACTCAATTTTCAGCTCTACTCACAATTAAACATTAAAAAGAACTCTCATCGATTCAAAAAATATGAAAAAATGACGTAAAATGTCTTTGGTTACTTGTGTGCCCACAGCTTGATCCTACAGCACAAGTTTTTGTACAAGATTTTGTTCGTGTAATCGATTACAAGGGTCATGTAAGCAATTACACGAACAAAAACTTGGTTTTGTACAAAAACTTGTGCTGCAGGACCCAGCTATGTGCACACAAGCAGCCAAAGGCAATTTGAGTGAGATAACATGTTGTCAACTTTGACCTTTGCTGGCTATTTTATTGATAACTTTTCTCACCGACCTCTAAATGATACGATTCTTTTTTTATTAGAAACTAGACTCAAAAAACTTATTTCTGGACATCTGAGTAGGTACAGTTTATTCCTTAAAGTTAATTGTTTTATATATTCCTGCCAATCCTACCTTTGTTGGTTGTTTTGCTCTAACTTTCTTCATTGAACTCCAAATGAGTTGATTCTTGTTTTGTTGGAATCTAGACTCAAAGAGCTTTCAAATGACTACCAACCCATAAATTTTAGACCACTATAATAGATGCAATCAATTTCCCAAAAACAACGTTTTTCTAAGCTTCCTAAATGAGTTTACATTCAAGCTATTGTTTAATGTTTCTTATTTTAGATGGGTGAGTGAGTTTAATGGTCTTGGGTGGTGTTTAGTGCACCAATGAAAACGTTAGGTCATTGAATTGTTGAGAGAAAAGGTCATTTAGGTGCTTTTATGTATGTTAGATGATGTCCATGAGCCTTAGTGGCCATTTTTTGCCTTGGTAATTGATTACAAAGGGTATTGTAATCGATTATTAGAGGACAGAGGACCATTTGTACAAAATTTTCAACTATTCGTTGTCCAGCTGAATGGTGTCTTTGAAACTTCCTCTGGTGCGGGGTTAATCTTCTATTCAAATCACCAACATACTTTGTTTTTTATTAGATTGGATTAAGAATAAGTATTAAATTGGATTAAGAATAAGTCGGATAGGAAATTCCATTTGTAGGGAGATAAAAGACTGAAGAAAAACCTGTAATACAAACTAATTGAATTGAAAATGGATGAGTGCTTCCACATTTTATCAATATTCTTTATATAAATTAGATTTAATAGCTTTAATTTAGCTCATTTGCTTTTGTAATATTAAAAAAAAGTATTCTTTATATTTTCATATTCTATATTCTAATAAAATGAAAAAAAATTTATTCTAAAATCGAATAAAAAAGAAAAAAGGTTTTTTTAGTTATTTTAGAAAACGAAATCGGGAGACATTTAAGGGATTATTTCTTGAACGAATTGTATGAAAAATAAATCAATGACCAAATGATAAAATGAAAATGGATATATTGAAAATGCTAAAGGGTAAATCAAAATGGAATAAGTGAAAAATGGGAAAGGGGACATGGACATGAAAAAGGAGAAATAGACAATGCAAATGGAAAAAGGAATAACTTCTCATCAGAGTTTTCCATTGCTTTAGCAGAGTCTCATCGAATTGTCTCACGGAAGAAGATGACCATTTATGTTTATTTCATGAGAGAGAAAGGAGAGAAACCACACATTCTCATAGATAACATATAAAAAATGAAAAGGAAAGTGGAGAGTAGGGAGAAAATAAATACAAAAATGAGAGGAGTAATTTTGGAAACCAATTTCTAACACTCTTGCACCATCTTTCTCAAAAAAAATATATTATTTTAATTGACTTAATAACATTTTGACAATAGTCCTTTGTCAAAATGTTGTCAACAATTCGTTGTTAATGTATTAGAATCCAAGGATTTATACATGTTCACTCTTCATTAAGACTACGTCTAGTTTCTTAATCGACATGTTTCTCTAGAATACTAGTAAAAATTTACTTTTTATGATAACTTAATCTGATGATTTATTGTGTGCAAATGTAATCTACATAAAAAGATGCAATGCTAGAAATGAAAATATGATTAGACTTGGTATATTTATTAGACCTTGATATAAAATGTGAAGTAAGGAAAATTTTCTAATAAATTACGAAGAGTTTGTACACATTTGATTGGCATAGAAGGTGATCTTTAATTTTTCCCCAGAATATTCTTTCTCTCTGAATCTTTGCTTTCCTGCTCCGCATACTCATAGCCTTCTCTCCTCTCTTCGTACTTCGTCTAAGGAGCGACGCCCCCACCAATTGCAGTTCTCCATTGCACGCCTTTTGCTGACCATGGCCTTCGCTAGTGACAGTTTGTTCATTCTCTCCTCTCATCCGTCGTCGGGACTCACTGTTCACTCATATTCCTTGGTCGTGACCCCTCGTTATAACATCTACAGATTCAATGGAGAGGAAGATAGAGTGCTGGAAATTATTGAATGGAAGTATCTGCCTTTGTGCGTGTGTGCAAAGTGGCTGAAACTGAAGGTGGTTGCAGTGCTAAGGTGATGCCTAGAGCTCTTTATGGTGGTTCTCTGATTAGAGAAGAAAATACCCTTTGAAAAAACTCATAGTGAAATAATTTAATAAATGTTAATTGACACTGTATTAGGTTGAGTTGTTTTTAATACATGCATGATATATGAAAACTTTTATAAAATATGTTAAAATATGAATAGTTTGGTTCCATTATTTATTGCTATTGTTTGCTTCTAACAAAATTTAACATTAATAATCAGGATATAAAATTATAATTTAAATGTGTAAAATTTGCTTGCAAGTGGTAAAGGGACCCATCAACTCAGATTACTTTGTTCCATTGGTCAACTCTAGGATAAGTAACCATCTGAATAAAGAACTGAATTATAACTCCCACAAACCAATGTAAATGTAAGTGTGTAACAGACAAAAGATCATGCAAGTGGAGTGCAAATGTTGTCCTTTTTTTAGTCAACTTTTGGTGCTATGTGCTTTTACCTGTCTTCCATAACTCTTTACAATTAGTGGACTCTTACCTTCTGTATCACTTTTTTCTGTGTTTGTTTGTTCTTCTACTTTGTTTCTTGGAAAGTCCTATCATCTTTATTACTGTGCATTATATTACATTATATTATATATGAATTAGTTATATATGAATTAGTCATTTGTTGCTGAATGTAAGTAAATTTTTTGGTTTTTCTTCAATCATGGCTTTCTCTTCCTTCTTTTTCCATTCTCCGACACTATTGAAGGTACAGTTTCCAGTCTCTGATATGATCTCTCGGTGTTTCTTTCTTCATTTTAATGTTGGATGTTTGGACTTAAATGAATATAACATTACTAATGAAAGTGGAAATTAAGCATGTTTTCATATTGGAGATATATGTTTGTCATTCAATGCATAGCAAGTGGTGTGTTGGTACAACAAAGGAGTCATATTTGTCAAACAAACTTGTTCCTTGTTTCACAAAATGGTCTTGCACATGTAAGGCTTTTGTTCAAAATGTTCTTTCTTGTGCATAGTAAACAGGACTGATAAGTAATTCAATAATCATTTTCAGAACTTACTTATTTTAAGCGGTTTTGATAGATCTTGTTGTTTTGTTTATGGTGTGATAGTGTCTTTGAGGGTTCAAGAAAGCTACTTACATTTGAGATTCTTTTTCTTATAGATTGATCACTTGGGGCAGACTAAAAGACCTTGTGGTAAAGTTGAAAAGGGGCAAAAGTTTCCTTTCTCTGTCAGGAGTAATGGTGCTGAGACTGAACTTTGTAACCAGAGTCAACTTAGTCAGAGAAGTAGAGTCAGAGATTGGAGTTTCATGAGAGGATCAAGAGTTGCTATGAAACCAAAAATCTTGAGATTGGCTCCTTCTCGAAAAGTCCCTCGTCTATATGCTTCATGTAATCCTTTCTTTCAGTCACATTTACTACTTTTGATAATCAATTTCACCATATCATGATTATTGTGCCAAATCAATTTAAGAACTCTAATAAAGTTACACTTTTAGCATTCTTGGTTTTGCTCAAAGATGGTGTTATCAGATGCCACCTAGCAAAAATAAATTTCTTTGAGTATCTACTGTCAATTTTCCTCATGAAATTTGTTCTTGGATTCTGATCATTACAGTAAACTGGTGCAGTTTACTGTCACATCATTGTTTAATTGATACCATTTACAGTTCAATATAGCACAACCAATTGCTTGTGAGAAATTTCAAGAGTTAGATGTTTGGATACTTTGATTTTTATGCAAAAATTATTTATATTCTATTAAAAAATTAAATTTTATAATTTAAAAATGTTAAAAAAATTTCAGTCTCGTTTTGAACAAAAATAAAAAAGTTAATCACCTAATAAAGAAGATTTATAAACTTACTTTAGGATTTTGAATTAGAGACTGTCAATCTTATTTATGCTCTCTGTATTAATCTTATTGAACATTCCTTGCTTTGGTATAACAACCTTCCTACATGCAACTTATTTATAATCTGTGTCTTGCATTTTAGTGAAATGAATCAGAGCTATTTAAGTTTCCTATATTCATTTCTCTACCTTCATAATGTAGGGTTGTCAGGATCAGAACTTGCTAGCACTGCCTTTACATTAGGAACAACCGCAGTGCTTCCATTTTACACACTAATGGTTCTAGCTCCAAATTCTCAACTAGTATGTTTCTTTCTAAAAACATCTTTAATATGTCATGGTACCTTTTTGTTTTACAAATATACGTATGAATTCTTAAGAAAATAATTTTAAATCTAACTCAGCATTACAAAAGAAACTTCAAATATGAGTTTTGCACTCACTTATTATTGTAAATTTTTTTTACCTCTATTCGATATAAGATTTTTAACACATTTTTTTCACGTTAAGACATATAGATTCAAGAGTGAGACTAGACATTAACATGTGGTCCAATAATAGTTTAATAACAAGTGGTACATTAAGTTCAATAAACAAAAAATATCAGTACGATAAGTTTCGGATGACTTGGAGTTAAGTTTAAATATCACTTATTAATATGACATAGAGTTATTCAAAGTCTATCTTAACGAAATTTACTTTTTGTTAGGTCTATCATATCATATGTTATTATCATATCACCGTTAACACGTAGTTCCAATGTCTTAACATGAAAGAATATGTTTGAAACTCATGAACTAGAAATAGAAATAAGATGAATTAGGTTTAAAGTCTATATCTTAATAAACATATTTGTTATAAAAGGTAAGATGCATGTATGATTTTTCCTCTAGTTGTTCTGCATAACTATAATATAAGTTTGTTGTGCTCTGAATCTTCTGAAATTTCCTTCTCATGGGCTTTTATTTCTGCAATTCCTGTGATGTGCCTGATTCATTTTCCTTGAATCCAAAAATGCAGACGAAGAAGTCTATGGAAAGTAGTGTACCATATATTGGGCTTGGAGTTCTATATGCATATTTATTGCACCTTTCTTGGACCCCTGAGACAGTTGGACTTATTTTTGCAAGCAAATATTTGCTACCAGAGGTATGTATACATCAATAAAGTTAAGACTTAACTGCACTGATAAGGATGCAATTGTACCATCTTAAATTGTACAATTCTGATATATCAGTTAACACATGAAAATTGAGAGACTCATATCTCAGTTTTCTATACTTATACCCGAACGGTATAAATTACTGTGCTATTAAAATCAACACAATTACAATTGAGTACAAAAAGTGCTATATATTAAGCCTAAAGTTAGATTTCCATGACCAGAATCATTGATATATTACTATGCTATCTTCCTTTGTACTCGGTGCAGCTGACTAGTATAGGGAAAATGTTCTCCAGTGAGATGACTTTAGCCTCAGCATGGATTCACCTTTTGGTTATTGATCTCTATGCTGCAAGGTTACGAACCATTTATTTTTCCTTTAAATTAAGTTCGTTTATAGTCATTGTAAATATAATTAAATTTGATTTTAGTTCTCTAAAATATGTTAATTGAAATGTAATAGAATTAAATGAGTTGTTTATTTGTTTAGGAGTTTTGTTTGTTTTAGAGTGCAAAGAGTCAACAATTTGATGTATTGGTTATTAGACAATAATAGGTAATAATGGTGTTTTAATGGTAGAGTTTATGGTTTTGGAGATGAAAAACTAAGATGGTCTATATAAATTTTAAGTGTCTAGGAGACACACAATGTAGCAAAACACACATGAGCATATACACAAAATAGATTTGTCAAAACAGGTAACTCGGCTCAACCCGGTCCAGTCCACCATGGGTTGATCACTTAGTGAACTAACCCAACCCGGCTCATTTATTAGCGAGTCAGAAAAATTCGAACCCGGCTCATTTATTAGCGAGTCAGAAAAATTTGAACCCGGCTCGACCCACCACGGGTTGATGGGTAAACGGGTTGGCTCACTGACGCACTTAATTACAATTTTTTTAAATAAATAAAAAATTACAAACTTTCTATAATTCAAATCTAAACAAATTTCACTCCCAACATGGATATTTAATTAATTTTGAAAATATGGAATTTAAATATTTTTTTCAAGCAAACAAAAATAAAAAATATTTTTTTATAAAATTAAAATTAAATTTTAATAAAATAAAATTAAGTAAGCAGGTTGGTGGGCCAACCCGGTCCATCATGGGTTTAACCCACATGAGTCGGGTTTAAATTTGACCCGCATAAAAAAAATATAATTTTTTCAAACCTAACCCGGCCCGAACCCATGACGGGCCGGGTTGGCTCGCAGGTTGTGACCCATTTTGACAGCTCTAACAGAAAATTATAATTGAGTGTCATTTTCCTAATAAATTGGCATCAGAGCTAAGAACGTAAGTCTCTAAGTGAAAAAAGAGTGTTTGAGAAAGAGAGAGTGAGAGATGACCAAGTTTGCAAATCATGTGTCCATGTCTCAGTTGACAAAGAAAGTCAATTTTGATAACTATAGTATGCATATGAGAGTTCTTCTTGGATCCCAAGACGTGCGGGATGTAGTTGAGAATGGATAAAAGAACCAACAAAAAATGAAGAGTTGCCTAGGTTGTTGCGTTGAGAAAAATACGTGTGAAGGATAACTCTAATTTGTACATATTGTTCCAAGTTGTGGACGAATTTGGCTTTGAGAAGATAGTAAACGTTAAATCTTTAAGAGAAGCGTGGCAAATTCTAGAAAAGGCATACAAAGGAGACAATCGAGTTAAGCACCTTTGGCTTCAAACTTTGAGGCGAGTTTAAAAGCTTGAGAATGGACAAGAGAGAACGAATAATCAAGTACATAACTCAAGTAAAGGCCATGGCAAATCAACTAGGTAGAAATGGAGAGGAGTTACCTGCCAATAGGGTTGTGGAGAAAATTTTGTGGTCGTTGACTAACGACTTTGAGAATATAGTTTGCGCCATCAAGGAATCCAAGGATTTGTCCATGCTCTCGGTTAAAGAGATTCTCGAGTCCCTAGAGGCATGCAAGCAACTGAGAAGGACGGACTATGAGCCATTTGATCAAGCACTTTAGGAAAAGCTTGATCGGAAGGGAGGAGCTCAGAAGACTCAAATAGAGGTTCTAATGGAAGAGGCCAATGACGAGAAGGTCGAGGCCGGGGTGATTATGAAGACTGCAAGGAGCAAATCGATCTGCACAACTGACATGGTCATGGACAAGGGAGAGGCCAAAGAGCTCAGTCAAATAACTCTAGTGTTGAGTGTTTTAAGTGTAGCAACCACGACTACTATGCAAATGACATGTCAGCCAAGTGCTATAACTATGGTAAGGTTGATCATATAGCAAAATACTGTTGGGAAGAAAAAACAGACAAATTTCCTTACTGAGGAAGCCAATGAAGAAATAGGAATCTTTATGATGTCAAGGAGCTCGAACATCAAGATACCGAGTTGGAGACCGAATGTCGAGTTATGTTCGAATTGTGTATCAAGAAGATTGGATGTCAAGTTGTGTCCGAGTTATGGAACATAGAGAAGACCAGGTGGCGAGCTTAGTCCCAGCTGTATGATATCAAGGAGATCAAAAGTCGAGCTGAGCTTAAATGGAAGATAGATGTCGAACTTTGTCCAAACAACTCGATTTGGTATCTAGATATAGGGGCGAGTAACCATATGTGCGGTGATGAAAGTCTGTTCAAAGAGCTCACCAAAGTGGATGTCGTGTATGTGTCATTTGGAGATGATTCCAAGGTAGCAATGAAAGGGTAGGGAACAATTTGGTGCCTATAGAAAGAATGTCAAGTTGGAGAGACAAGAGACATGTACTATGTACTCGATCTCAAAAGTAACACACTAAGCATGGGCCAAATGATGGAGAAAGGCAACTCCATTCTAATGAAGAATCGAGTACTATATTCAAAGTATAAACTTGACTGCTTCTAACATATTGAGTATGGTCAAGAATAAGTCGGCCGAAGCAAAAGTTAATAAGAAGACAAAAACAAGTCGGCCGAAGCAAAGGACAAGTAGGCCAAGGTTATTGAGAAGTCGACCAAGGTGAAAAATATGATGGTCACAATGAAAAACAAGTCGAGCATGAAAAAAGTGAAAAACCTGACCTTTAATGAAAGGAGCAAGCTCTAAGTGGGTTGATGCAAATGGAAAAATTTATATGTACGAAGAAGGATGAAAGATAAAAAAAAAAAACATTTAAGTTTATTGTTTTATTAAGATAAATTAAAATGTAATAGAATTAAATAAGTTGTTTTTTTAGGAATTTTGCCTCTTTTAGAGTTTAAGTAGTTTAGTGTATTGATTATTAGACAATATAATAAGTAAAATAGTAATGTCTTAATAATAGAATTTATAGTTTTAGAGATGAAAACCCCGAATATAAGAAAACACATAACCACATAAAATTATAACTTAGTGTCATTTTCCTAACAAAATACACATGGTTGATTTTGATCCTAAACTTTGAAAATTTTTAATTTGGTTCTTCCCAGGAATGATGTGAGAATGTTGATTGAAAAGGATTAGCTTGAAAGAAAGAAAGAAGATTCCTATTTAATTTATTTAACACTATTTAACATTCTTTTTTGATGTTCAAAATGCATACTTGAAGCTTTTCTTTCATCATAAACTTGAATCTAGAATTAGGAAATATTTTGTTAGGAAATATATACTTCTCAATCTGTCTTAATTTCTCTTTCACGACACTCACCTTGTTTTGCTAACAAATTATTCTCTTAAGATTTGTAAAAGAATTATAAATGTTTCTCATCTTATTCGAAGGTTTTGAGTAAATTTGAACATCATCAATAAACACCACTACAAATCCATAGTAGTCATATAATTCATAAAATGGACAAGTTTGACACGTGCTCCTCTGCAATCCCATGTTTCCATTTTAGCCTGCTGAAAAATCATCACCTTCTAATCGACGCTATGAAACTAAGTTAAAAAGGGGTTAAGTTACTCTCATACCTCATGAAACTAAGTTACACATAGCACTAGTTTTTCATTGTCAACCCTTTTAACATATAGATTAAAATTCAATTATACCTTTTATAAATCTCTAGTTCTCCAATTTTGAATGGATTTTATTGTATCATGATCATTGTGTTTGTTTTTTCCCATTAAAACTAGAAAATTTAGAAAATTATTTATCTCTCTCACTTTAAAGCATATAGGCTCTAAAATTTGAAATAAATGAGCTTAAATGTAGGTTGTAATTAGGTTCATAATGTCAATTACTAAATATTAAGCTAATGCAAACAAAATATAATCCTCGTGGGTTCTTTTTTACAAATTTTCAGCATATCTAACTCAACTTTAAAAAAATCATAGAAAATATCATAAAAAGCAAAATATATGTTAATTTTGAAGTCCTGAAAATTTAGAATCGATTACACAATAAGCCAAAATTAATATTTATAGAAAAAGTTATAACCAAAATAATAAGCAAAATTCAATGAGCTGGAAAAAAATTTAAAGTAAATATGTACATCCAACTTAATTTATTACTGTTAGAAGGAATGTAAAAGGAGTAAATAAAAGATCTCATACTATTGATGGGTTCAATCCACTGGTAATAATAAAAATATGTCGGTGTTTATTAGTTGATTACTAACGGCCAAAAGTCCATTAATAAAGTAGTCATCGATATTTGTCAATAATCACAAATGACCATTAGTCCATCCATAAGTATTATGGTAAAGATTTGTTGATAATTACCAATAAATTCTGACTCTTGGTAACATTCATTGATAAAATTTGTGATCTGGTCTTCTCCTTCTTTCTTCCCTTCCTCTTTTTTTTCCTCTCTTTTCTTTCATCTTCTTTTCCCTCTCTGCCTCTTCTCCTCCTCGTAGGGTCATCCTATAACCATATCACCATTTTCACCTCTAGCTCATCCCAATGCTTCTCATACTCTTATTTTTCTTTCTCTTTCTCTTCTTTTTCCTCCACCTCCTTCTTTAACTTTGACAATCATCGTTGTGCCTCCATGTCACCATTATATCTCTGAGTCATTGACACACCTTCACATGGTGTGCCTGTGTCACCGACGTGCATCCACCAAGTCACTATCAAATCATCATTGAGTCGTAGGTAACTCACCATAGAGTATTCACTTCTTTCTTATCTTTCTCCTTCTTCTTCTCTGCTCCTCCTCCTCCCTCTCTTCCTTCCTCGTCTTCTTCCTACTCATGTCCCCTTAAGATACAAAAAAATTCATTAAATTGAGTGAGACATTTAGCATCAAAATTGTCAATGAATTTCAATAATTATCATAATAAATTATTGATGAAAATATTAATTGATATTATAAATTTTGATTTACCTGCAAACAATAAAATATTTTTAGATTGAGTACCTCATATTTGTAAATGCTCCTTGCTTCAAACAGTGTCTTATAGCGAAACACACAATTGTATTTATAGCTGCTACCTAAAATTTCTTTATCATGTAGAAAGCACCAAGTCCTCTCCATGATTGTCGTATTTCTCCTTTTAGCAATGTGTAAGTTGGTTTCAATTAGTGTTCTTTACCTACACATTCACAAAATTTATTAAATTTTCTAAAAGTGTACCCAACTCTACTTTCATATTAGTTCTTTTAGATTTTTTAATACTTTGATTTTCCGAACTTCCAAAAAAATGTCAACCACCACAAATTTAAACTTCATAAAGTAAATTTGAAATCATTATTGTCCTATCATCAATGAAAGCAATCTAATAGTTACTATCATTCAGAAATGGTGTGCTAGTGGTCCTCAAACATTACTATGTATTAATTGCAACATTTATCTAGTCTTTCTAAGCTTATTTTCTTTTTGCAAAAGACATTTGTCCTCCTTAATAACAAAAAAACAAATAAAACACTAAAAAAAACAAAACCAAATTTAGTCAATAAAAATCTATCACTCACCCTCTTTTTCTTTTCAAATAATTCCATGATCTTAATATTGCTAAACTTTTTTCTCATTCATTTTGTTGACATATGTGTCTCTAAATCCAGACATGTTTTTCTGGATGGACTTGAGAATCAGATTGAGACAAGACATTCAGTTTCTCTGTGCTTGTTCTTTTGCCCTATTGGTGTTCTTACTCATGTCATCACCAAAGCAACGACTAAAAGTAGCAGAGAAAACAAGAGTGGATTATAGAGGGAACATGCTTGCACTCCCACAGAACCAAAGAAAAATTTTATTTTAAGTTTAAGAATTTCAGAAATTCATGTTCAAGTTTTTAAACTTGTATTTGTCATTAGAATTCCTCCATCAAAATATCATATTATTAGTAAATAGTTCAATCTCAAGTGTATAAATTATCTTTCACAGAATGTTCTCTACAATTTTTCTTAAGTTGCAGCAAATTTTCGATTTTTACCAGACCTTCTTGCCAACATCAGAATCATCAGGCACGTCACATTACTAGAAGAATTTTTGGTTAATTTTATGTTAATTTTATGTTAAATGACATAAAAAAATCTGTTCTTTTCAATAGTATATAAGTTTTACGCAGACAATTTTGAATAATAATAATAATAATAATAATAATAATAATAATAATAATAATAATAATAATAATAATAATAGTTAAATTATATATTGTCCGTTATTTTCACATCTATGCCTAATTCGAAAAATGACTTTTCTCGATCACCCCTTTTATCTAGTAACGTGAATGTGTTATTCTAAGCATGAAAGTGATTCATAGGTAAGGAGAACGCTTAAACATTAGAAATTGGCTATTTTCCTACATATACTGAACTCTAAATATAAATTCAATGGTAAATTACCTACGAACATTTACTTGCAAATTACAATATGTGTAAATCAGTGCTCCCAACAAATTTTATTAAGAGAAATAAAAATTAATTTCCGTACAAAAAACAATTAATGAGAGATTTTGGTGTGAAAGGTAGAAGTCATTTTAAAAGAAAGGTTTAAACATGTTAAGGAATCTCAAGTGGATCCTATTTAATTGGATTTTAAATTTTGAAAAATCGTAATAATTAAGCCATTTTCGTTAAGTGGTCAGAAAGGGTGTTAAAATATGATGACGTGATGCATAGTAAATATAATGAGGTGGATAATTTTATTAGGTGAAAATAATTAAATTATGACGTAGAATTTAGTAAAGTAAAAGAAAAGAAAAAATAGGAAGATTCTAAAAATTTCAGTCCAACAACATTGAATAGGAGTCTCCCGTCCAGAATCCTACGAAGATTAACTTCATGAACTTCCTCAATCTTCCCTTTGTCATGCATTCTTCCCTCGGTACTCGGCCTCCATGGGTGGATGGTAGTGTCTCTACAAAAGATAATCTAACACCCAAGTTAGTCAGATGTGTCACATAATAGTTAATGATGTAATAATGAACATAAATTATTTATCTCGATGAGTTACTATTTATAGACTAATTATGAATATTGTGGACCCTCATCTATACAAGCCAAGATGAGCCTAGTGGTCCATTTATCTCATAATACAGTTTTTTGTTCCAAAATATGTGGGTGTTGCTCCCTCCACCACCACTCCTTCTCCCTCCACCTCCCCAAAAAATTTTAATGGCAAAATTACCTTTTAATTTTTAACCATTTTACTTTTAACCTTATTTATTTGTTAAACCCTAAATAATTTCTCACTTTAACTCTCAGCCCCATGATAACGGTAATTCTTACCATTATTTGTGGTGCAATTTTCTCACCAAATCAACTTTATTAAAGCTTGAAACATGCTTAATCCTCTCTATTATTTAACTCCGTGAATAACTTTAGCTTAGGTTACACATACAAGTTTTCATCACTAATTCCACAAGTTTTGTAGGAAATTTGTGTGCTTTGGAAGAGCATCCAAACTACCAAGAGTGGGAGCCTAGGAAAAGCTACAAAAGCAAGAGTTCTTGAAGGATCATGAAGATTTCCCACGCTTGGGCGCCTCAGGAGGGGGGCTGAGCCCCATTCAATTCGTAGTTCACTGCAGTTCATGCCTAGGTGCCCTTCAATTCGTAGATTCAACCAGAACTTGGCGCCTGGGCGCCTCAGAAGGGGGCTGGGTGCCCTTCAATTCGCTGGCCTTGTGTAATCCTTGCGCCTGGGCGCCCTAGAAGAGGGGGGCTAGGCACGACTTTTGCTGACATGGCACCCTAGACCTATTTAAGGCTTCCACACAACGAGGGTGCCATCTTCTTAGCGACTGAAGCTACCAAACACCATTTTGGACCTTTGGAAGCTAGTTTTGAGTAGTGGGAACTCTTCATTCTTCCTCCTTGGGTCTCCATCTCTTCCATTTTCTTCCATTGTAAGCTCAAGCTCTCTATGACTATGGAGAGTTAAGTTCATTTTGTTGGGGAATGATGTAACTACAAAACTCTCTTGTAAATGCACTTGTTTTGAATGAATATAAGCTTCTTTCATTTATTGTGAGTGTTTATTTCCTTCTCTTAAAGTTTGTTGTAACTTGATCAACCATAGCATGATTCTTTGGTTTGCTTGATATTGGGAAATACTGTGTGAACCTTGAACTGGATTAAACACCTAAAGAAAATAGTGTCTAAGGATAGAGCTTGGACCTTTAGTTGTCTTTAACCTCTAGTCTTAATGTAGATGAACTTGTTAGGTTACAAAGGGATTGGGATTTAATGATTAAATCTAGACTCTCTCTACCAAGGGATTGGGTTTGAGTAACATAGTAGGTTAACATGAGTATTTAAATGAAGAAGTAGTGATGTGCATTTGCATGAGAGTGTAGTAGGTAAAATCATTCTCCAACATCTCCATTTCATATCATCTCTAATCATTTCATTTCCAAGTGTTTTAACCCCAAGAAGTTCAATCTACCACTTATGCATTATGTTTATTTTCATTGCACCTAATTCATATTAAACGGAATCATTCTTTAGTCTAAATTAGTTAGATAATTATATGATTGTAAAGTTTTATACGAGTCTCTTGGGATACGATATTCGGTCTTACCGGTTCATTACTTAGAACGATTTGGTATGCTTGCCAAGGAGTTAACACCCCACCTCCCAGCTTTCTCTCACTCTTTCAATTTTTGAGATCTGTTTCTTCCTACCTTCGTCTCACTCTCTTCTTTCTTTCGGTGAGATCCGTTTCTTCTCATTCCAATTCTCTCTTTGTTTTGTACGGAGGGATTCTACGATTTTGACATGATTGACGAGCAAGATGAGTTCCCTTGCATCATACACATTCAATCTGCGTATCAACATTCCTCTCTCTCCTAAAGGTTTTCATATGCATCACGCACTCACAATCAATAAATTCATAAATCATTCAACTTGGTCATGATGATAGTTATGTTAGAATTATTAATTCCTTCAATTCAACTGCGACAAAAGCAACAGTGGTAATCCATACCTGAAAATATACTCTACTAGATATAGTAAATAAGAAACCACCTTTATTACAATAAACATTTAATGGAAAAGACTCTAGTACATCTTTGTGACCAAAACAAAACAAAACAAAACACAACATTGGAAGAGTTGGGGTGAGAAGAAACGGATCTCACCGAAAGAGAGAAGAGAGTGAGACTGAAGTGGGAAGAAATAGATCTCAAAGAGAGAAAGAGTGAGAGAAAGTTGGGGGGTGGGGTTGAGAGTGAAAGTGAACAACTATTTAGGATTTGGTAAATAAATAAGATTAAAAGTAAAATGGTTAGAAATTAAAGGATAATTATGCCATTAAAAAATTTGTGGGGAGGTGGAGGGAGAAGGAGTGGTGATAGAAGGAGCAACACCCAAAATATGTTAAGTTAAAGAATAATGTGCTATTAGAGTATGACACACGGATATATGACCATATAGAAATAAGTCAATTTATGGTCGGATAACAACAAGTTGATTCGTGTCTAGATAGAAAAAGACCAACTTATGATCGGATAGAAAACGAATAGTTTGTGGCCGATAACATAAGTTGTCTACATTACACTTACATTTATAGAATATGTGTTTTGAAAATAGTTTTTTATTTCTCAATTTGTAGCTTAAAATATATTATTTCAAATTATAGATTTTATTATTATTCTAAGTCATCTTTTTATTAATTATACAATTCAAAATTTATAGAATTCTAAGTAGAAATTATAAGTTTGGTGAATATTTAACATAAACTTGACTATTTTTAATTGAAGTGTTTATTAATTTTTTTTATGATGGGTATTTAAAATGTTTATGTTTTTTAATTTAGTATCTATCGAATTATCTAGATGACGATGCTATCTAATATCGTTTCAATGAAAAGATATTTATTATTTAATATCATTTATATTAATCAAAAAATGTTCTCGTATTTATTAATATATAAAATAAGTAAATAACATGATGGAATAAATTATCAACCACAAAAAATATTAAGTAACAAAAAGTCAATGATATAAAAAATTTAAATACACAATAGAAATATATGTGATGAAAAATTAATTTTAAATGTCCAAATTTAAGAAATACTTTAAAATTAATAAAATGTAAATTATATTATTTAGGAAGCTACATTTGTTCTTTAAGAATACCTCACGATAATATTAAAACTTAAAATTATCATTTCACATGTTGAATCCAAGGTACTTCTAAAAAATTTTGAAAGCTGTGACTGTTATAAAAAATAAAAATAAAAAAAGTGGTAAATTTTTTTTACGATTTGATAATATATTTTTGACAACATTTTAACGTACATGTCATACTATTAACAATAATAATAATAATCATAAATATCAACCTGAACCAATCAAATAATAACACGTAAATTATATTAAAATGTTGTAAAAAAATTATTCTCAAACTATCATTATATTTTTTTTTGTACGAAAACAAATGAAAGTCGAGGAAGCAAAAACCACTTATACGTTCTACATGACAAAATCTGAACCCCCTCCCCCTTCGTTGAAAGAAAATAATTTTAAAATTTTAATTGAAATTTTATTTTTTTTATCTTTCGTGTCAGCTTATCTCTTACCATAGAAAAAAACCTACATTGCATTCTTCCTATTTTCTTTCCTAACAATTTTAGTTTCCATAATATAAAAAATAAAGAGAAAGGGGAAAACGAAAACAATTGGAATTTTCTTTCTGCGCCTCCATAATTTTGAACTGCATTGCCATAATTTTCAAAATCGATTTTTTTTTAAAAAAAAGATCAATAACTAATGTAATTTTCAAAATAAGATTTTCGTAATATGTTTCAAAAGAGATAAATATGTTTAACGTGAAACTAAAGTTCATTTCTTATATGAAATTTTCATACATTTTGATGTTAAACTTGTTTTCAATTAACATTAAAGTAAAAAAAATATTAAATAATATAAATAACTTAAATATTAATATGAAACATATTTACTAAATACATTTTTTTAAGGGTTAAATATGTTTTTAGTCCCTGAACTATCACTCGATTTTGGTTTTAGTTCCTACTCGAAACATCAACGGTTTTTAGTTCTCCTTGTTTTGAAACTCTCACTTTTAGTCCTTAAAATTGGAAGACGTTAAATTTTTTGTGATGTGGCAAACGGCGATTGTTTGTTCAATGCCAACTTCTCTCTTCACTGGTTACCACGTAGGTCTAGAATTAAAAAATTAAATTAAAAGAGCGAAAATTCAATTATAGAAAGGGCAAAACTGGGAATTCTTATTATTAGAAAGCCCTATTCTCTCAACAATTGTGAAAATGAAATTGGGAAAATGTGAGAGTTTTAGGGTTCATTCTTCGTCAGTCATGGCTACACTCACCAATAATCTACTATTCTTCGTGAGTGTAGCCATGACTGACGAAGAATGAATCCTAAAACTCTCAGATTTCCCCAATTTCATTTTCACAATTGTTGAGAGAATAAGGCTTTCTGATAATAAGAATTTCCAGTTTTGCCCTTTCTATAATTGAATTTTCACTCTTTTTATTTAATTTTTTAATTCAAAACCTACGTGGCAACCAGTGAAGAAAGAAGCTAGCATTAAACAAATCATGATCGTTTGCCACATCCCAAAAAATTTAACATTGTCCAATTTTAAGGACTAAAAGTGAAAGTTTCCAAACAAGAATGACTAAAAACCGTTGATATTTCGAATAGGGACTAAAACCAAAATCGAATAATAATTCAAGGACTAAAGACATATTTAAGTTTTTTCTTTAACTTCACTGAATTTTTTTATCTTTCATAAATTTAAAACCTAAAAACATATTTAATTTTATTTTAAAAATATATAATAAAATATTATAAAATAAATAAAATATTTAGTAAAAATTACAAAATAGGTATAAATAACTTTATTAAAACATCAATTCACTTATTTATATTAATTTTTATTTGTTATGCATTATTTTGATAATATTGGATTATATTAGTTTATCATTTTCTTATATATGTAAAGTTTTTACTTTTAATTAATATTGTCATAATTTATTAAAATTTAAATTTAAATATTATTTGTTTGATTTTATCATATATACATACTTTGGATGTTAGCGTCTAGTAAAATTATATTTTATTACAGATTTTAGTGTTATAAAATTATGATACTATATTTAGTAAATATTATTTATAAACTTATTTATTAATACCGGTTTAACCACAGTCGAACTATTAACTAATGTTTTTACCACCGATTTGGTCTTAAAAACATTGATAACTCTGATCCAACATCATACAAACATTGTAAATCGGTATCATAAAACATACTTTTGAGAAAATAAAAAATAGAAAGAGAAAGAGTGGAAATAATATACAGGGAAAAACCAACAGATTGGCAGATTCATAATTTCATTACAATGTGTGGTTAGCTGATTTGGATGATTCAATTATAACAAGATTCAAAGAACATCTACCACGACCAGGAACAATGCTGCTGCTTTTTTCATGGTGGAAAATTACTCCTAAACTACACAATAAACTACCAGACTAGTAATGATCTTTGTAGGTCAAAATTGGTTCTCAAACCAACAAAGATAAGATCAATCATCAAGAATTTGGTGTGTAGCAAACTAGATGCTGGAGCTTCCAAAAAGTGGTGTTCAACAAAATACATCTTCACAACATATAACACCTTGTCTGCAAAATCTAGTTCCCAACAAAATGATACTATGGGTCAACAGAGTCCATATTTTTGTGAACCAATACTGAACACATACTAAAACAATGCACCTTGTGATAAACAGAGACGATGTTATTAAATCTTTCTTCCAAACACTCTTTTAATGGTTTAAATTAAGATAATGATACTTTGATAACATTTTTTTTAACATCATTTACATGTCATTCTGTTATTGGTCCAAAATTGATCCACAATCAATAATAATAATCATAAACACCAACATGAACCAATTACAAAATGACACATAGATGGTGTTAAAATGTTGTCAAAAAAATATTGTCAAAGTATCATTATCCTTTAAATTAACTATGATCTACCAAAACCAAGAGTCATTGAATGAAACCTGACCCACCAAAATTGAAGGTTTTCAATGAATTTCAACCAATAACAGAGAAAGTATTTCAAAGAGATTGGAAATCACAAATTTTGGTTGTTATCACTTCCTGTTTAATGACTGTTGTGCTGATTTTATAGTTTTCAATAAATTTCAACCAATAATGAAGTATATTAAATAAATTGTGGTAGAAAGTGTGCTGCTAACACTCTTCTATACCAGTTTGTATCATGCAATTTTCTCGTTCTCTATCAATTCTTAATATTCCTACTTATATCCCTGTATATTTTTAGATGTTCATATGATTATTGTTCACATTGAACATTAAACAGACACAAACGGATATTACAAAAAGTGGGAATCAGCCTCACACCATGTAAGAATCAGTATCAACTCATCATAAAAAATTGCTGTCAATCGAATTAAGAAGCTCGAGATCGATATGCACCCCACTCAAACATGGACCAAACAAACAATTGGCAATAAATTCATATTTAATAACAAGTTGAAGGAATAAATTACACATACATCAAGTAGGTAGGGGTGACATCTGGATTGGACCATCAAATTCTCTAATTGATGAATTTGAATTTTGAATGGAATCTTTTCTATTGAGCTCCAATGAAGTTGCTTCGTGTATCCCTACATAATTCCATTCATTGAGCATTTAAGATTAACTACTAAAATAGAAAAACAGAAACAAGAAAGCCATAAATTTTATATTCCGATAAAATCAGGTTATTACTAGTAAGAGAAGGCAATGAAAAAACCAACATATATATGTTTCATTTAAATTCCAGGGGATGAAACAACTGTATTAGGACTCTGAGAAGCCGAGTTTTATATAAAGAAGTTAGGGTCAGTTTGATTTCCTTCTCACCTTTTGGTTTCCAAGAAGGTTTTCTAAATAATTTAATATTACTTGGCAATCAATTTCTTGTCCAGAATTTATTAAGTTTTGAAAATTGCATCAAAGAGTTGGGAGATGTTTTCTCTTTGCAGTCCTAGCTCAAGAATCGGTCAGCAGGAGTGGTGTTGCATATGGTGAGTAATAAGCTGTCTGTGGGTGTCTATTTACTTTTTTTTTTCAAACTCAAAATAGTTTTCGAAACAGAAATCAAACACAGCCTTTAAACTTTGCTTTTATATAACTTGCCTCTTTTCTTTCCGAATGAACTTCGTAAGAAAAGCAAATTGAGAACCCTAACATTTATCAATTTTGTCATGTTTGTTTATTTTAGATCAGACAGAAGAGGCACAATAAGAAAAATAATGGAATGGGTAATATTTCCTCTAAAACTAAGGAAAAATGAACAGAAGAAAATGGAAAGATAAAAACTAAGAATGCAGCAGGGCTGATCTATCTGCATGTTAGACCCTTGAAACAGTCATGGACAGAACATCAAAGAGTGGCTAAAAAATCAGCTTGGTCATGAGTAAGCTATAAGCACTATACATCATCAAGTAGTTTTAAAAAAAGTGAGAGAACTTGAAACCTGTTAGATGTTTCCCGTTCAATTTATCATATTTCTGTTAAAGATATTAGATATAACATATTTTAGGCCCATCTCCTTGTATTTTCCTTTTATAAATAAATAACCCTGTGTGCAACCCTAATATATAAAAAATAAATCAAAAATAAAATATTAATAGTTGGAAAGGTTTGACAAAGAATTATCATCTACAAGTTCAGTTCAGCAAACAATCCATGAAAAGCAAAATTTGAAGAGAACATTAATATTCAAAACGAACTGCTAAACATACCAAAACCTAAGATTAAGCAGCAAATTGTGAATCCTGCAAGAGAAAAATCCATTTTGTACACATTCTCCATTATGATGATGCATGCACTAGCTGCTGCTAAATGCCTTGGTGAGGAGAAAACCATATGCAATCTACAAATGGAGATTATGAGCTAATTCACAACATCAAAATCCAAATATGATTCAGAGCATACAAGATCAACTTTGAATTTAAACTGAAGTTTTTCATTGTCATTTAATGAAGACAGATGGATGTCAACTAATTTCTACACAAGGATTATAATTTCATAAAACTAAAAATTGAATAATACTTTCCCGTGGCAATTGGGCGAATATTACTGCTGGGATGCCATTACTTAGTAGCTATTTTATAGAACCTTCTCTGACAATCTAAAGAGAATATGAAACACAATTTCAAAAATGCATAAACATCCTAGTACTCTAGTAGCCTTTACTTATGGCAAGATTATCATCATTCATGACATACCTCTCCTCTGCAATACTATCAGCATAGAATATCACAATGTTTCCAAACAAAATAGTGCTGAAGAAGGCCCAAGCAGAGAACGGCAACTTTTTATTGTTATCAGATTCGGATGATGAGCCCTGAAGGACCCAAAAGAGAAGTGAGAAACAATTGCCAAATGTCAAACAAGCCAAAACCACAAACAATACAAGAATTCCATAGAAGACATAACCATATCTAATATAGACCTTAAAGTGAAAATTACATAGAACTCACTATGATCATGTCCCACATCGCAATGGGAAACATAAAACATGTGGCAGAAGCAATAGTTAAGCCATGGAGCCGCCTTTTAAGTTGATTCTGAAAGGAAAAAAATGTTCTGGATTATGGAAACACACAAAGAACCATGCACACAAAGTATGAAGGGCTAATTACATAAATGTTACCACCTTGATTGAAACACGCCGAGCAATGACTCTCCTCAGTGCAGATAGAATACCAGCAATTATAGGTATTAACATTAACTTCAGGCCCAAAATTGGTTCAGTCTGAGACTCAGAACTATCTCGATCTTCCCAAGGTAAATTCTTGTTAAGTTTACAACATTTATGGAGAATATGAAAAGTATGAAAAACTTGAGAGAAGACAAAGAATAAATGGAATAAAAGATATTTTAGAAGAAAACTTTGTGAATTTAAGATAAAAATAACAGTCTGAGTGAGGATATAGAATGGAGAATACGTTGCAGTTGCCCATCCTTCTGATAACAGGTATAAAGATGCCAGCATGGCTACTAGGCCACCTATCTGGTTCAAAATAAGAAAGTATACACTGGATTAGAGACAATCCTAATATCTTAAACTCTTTCAAACACATTAATCACAACCAAACCAACAACGTAAATGACATTGTTTCACATATACTAGTTCAACCTGGGCTTAGATCATAGTAGTCAGTAGTGATCCATAAGCAGCTGAGTAGCACCCTAGGCTTATGAGCTATGAAGCACAAATATGGATACAACACGGAGATGGATGCGGTTATATTGGAAAAATATAGACGAACACGGAAATATATATATATATATATATATATATATATATATATATAATTTATAGAAATAAAAAAATGAGCCAATTCTTTTACAATGTTTTGGTTTGGAAACTACGTATATTAACTAATCATCTCGATTCCTACCTTTTTTTTTATCAAAAAAGTGAAGTTTTACATAAATTTGTAAAAGATTGAGGTCAATTTCAGTATTTTCACTCAACCCTAATGAAGCTAATTGATTTGTTGGTTTAACCATTATCAAATCTCCAATAAGCTCACAGATAAATATTTACAATAATTTTCCAAGTTTTAACTTCTTTGTGTTGTGTTTAATACTACTTGAAGTCTGTCTGTCTGTCTTACTTCATTTCACCTCTCTTTCCTTACCCCTCAAGCTTGCGCCACTCACTTTCTTGCACCAATAACAACAATCTCTCAATTTCCCCAATCAAAATCTAATCTGAGTTTCATTCTTGAGAGGAAAAAGTTACGAACTTTGCAGGATTTGGCTTGTTCCACTGCTGTCATGAGCAAGGTCACACTAGGAGTTGTCGTTGTCTGTGCCACCACCGTTTGCGCCACGGCAGCGCTGGTAGTGCGCCACTGCATGATTACTTCCTGCAAGTGGAGTCACGCCATGGCCATACTGAAAAGAATTCGAGTAAAAGAGAGGGATTCCATTTTGTTTCTGATTTCCTTAATTTTTCTTAATAAGTTCCATTCTTGTGTCCTGAACATTCTCTGGTGTGTCTCTCCAGCATGTGAAATAAGTTGACCGTGTCATCTCCGGCAGAGGGCATGATCATGTCTGGCCCAACACACCGTATCCTACAGTGTCATACGCATTTCGGTCGCATGTTAGTGTCAGCCACGGGAGTCCGACACAGAGGCGCCATTGTTATAGCGTGCAGAGCTTCATAGCTTATAAGGGATTCACAATATGGAGCGGTAATAGCAGAAATTCATATCTATAGTGGCAATACCACGGTAGGCTTCAAAACCCCTTTTTCACTCATGTGATCTTGTCTAGGGATTTTTTGTGGGTAAAATTGTGATTTATTCACCAATTTTTAATGCAATTTTTAGCAAGAAACAAAATAGGATTTAAAACCCTACATCCTAAACCAATCCTCAAAAAGTTATATTTTGACCTTTGTTCCTTCATACTTGGACTACTTTCTTATCAAGTTCGATTTTGTCTTCTTCACTTAAACTTCCCCATTCACATTCTACTTACTTTTATCTAAATCCACTGAAAAACAGCACTAAAAGAGATTTTGTTGTAAGCAAAGTTTGTCAATTTGTGGCAAATCCTCCTTGACTCTCCGTGGGTAGCAGTAAAAAGAATTCTAAGATTCTTACAAGGATCGATGCATCATGAGCTTCATCTAAAACCAGTTACTTCAAACACACCTTTTTCTGTTTAGGGTCTTTGTGACGTTGACTGGTATCAAATCCAGATGATCATAGATCAAACTCAGGCGTATATACTTAGGTCCAAATTTAATCTCTTGGTGGTCCAGAAAACAGCAGGTGGTTGCCAGGTCAAGTACTGAAGTAGAATATAGAAGTCTAGCTCAAGCCCCGGCTAAAATTTTGTAGATTCAGACTTGCTGAAATTTTGTGGATTCAGACTTTGTTAACTGAGCTGGCTGTTCCTTTTACTTCTCCTATTGTGTTTTACAAAAATCAGAGTGCAGTTGAGCTTGTTCACAATCCTATTCATATAAGAATCAAGTATATGGAAATTGATATCTTTTTTGTTCAAGAAAAAGTTTTAGCCAAGCAACTTCTAGTTCAAAATATTTCAGTTCTTGATCAATGGGCAGATGCTTTGACCATATTTCTATCTCCTATATGTGTTCTATTTCTCATTCAGAAAATAAAAAATTCAGTTTCTTTCTCTCTTACTTTCTCTAACAGTTTCTAAAGGTTCTTATTGCACCTATATTGATGATGATTGAGTGTAAAATGTGTCAATTTCTTTAATTTTCAATTATCATTTTTTCTTTTTGAGTACTTGCATTAAAAATTTTGTATGAGAAGGATACAATGTTTTTCCTATTGAGTATTACAACACTCAGTTCCTATTTATAGGAAGTGGTACCTCGGGAAAAGACCTATACCAAACTAACCCATCGACATGTTATAACAGATTTATCAATACAGATAAAGTAGAGAAGAGAAATATTGCAAAAACATTGTTGTAGAATAGGTATTTAAATGGATTAGATAGCATGGCTTCACGGTGTAACTTGTATGGTATACCTAACAACGTCAGTATCTGAAAAGGGTTACCTTTTTCCACATATGAGCTCTCCTACCATATAACACTGCAGAAAGTACTCCAAGAACCGCACCAGAATACTCAGCCAATATTGCTCTAAATTAATAAGAATAAGAATAATTACATTGAGATTATATAACCATAAAAATAATGTTCTCATCAAAATTAAAGCACCATCAACACCTCAATACTAACATGATCAAGAAATGGCTATAAAATGGTATGATAACATCAATGATTCAATTTGACTTGGGCTATGACAAATTGGAAATCAGTGATTACTGAGCATCAGCCATGACGTGATACAACTCAGCAATTAAGACTGGGCACTTGACATATTAAAGTTATCTACTGAAATTTTCTTTCAGAATATAAAACCAACCTAGCTGGTCCACATGATTTCAGTCCCTTTCCCCATAAGACCAGATACAGTGCTGTTATACCACCATTTATTATAGAAGGAACAACCTGAAAAGACAAATGGTACTAGTAAGGAATGTGCTTTCATGATAACCTTAATATGAAATTCAATGTTTTTTTCTTAGAGTATTCTTTGCAGTGATTACAAATTAAACTCACCTGCGTATTAGAAAGAGGCCTGCCCCTCCAAGGCTTCTGCAAAATCAAAAATAGGATGGACGCTGGGGCCAGGCAGGCAAACAGAAAAAGAACAACAGAAGCACCAGTCTGCTCAATGTAGCGATACATGGAGTATATAGACCATATCCTCATGAAATTCGCAAGAATATGGATTATCTGCAAGGGTGTCTGTCTACAAATTGAAATGTACAATCAGCCCAGTAAGAGCAAGTGAAGTTAAAAGTTCCAACACACAACCTTCGTCTCTTAATAATCAAATTATGTAACCAAACATTGACCAGTTTGGTATAGTAGAATGTCACTGAGAAACTGTTATGCAAAACCACTAAAAGCAGAATGCCACAACACGTAATCAATAAAACAGTATAATCAACTATTACAAAAGCCTAAGTTAATAAGTACTGTCACATGGATGCTTTTGTATTACATCTCTAATAATACCCTTCATGCAAAATCTCTTAGCACTTAAAGCTTCGATAATACATGTACCTACCTTTGGCTCATATTACAATTGAACTTTTAAGTTAGACAAACAGGAACAATAACGATCATGCTCCAGACCAATCGATCCTAAAGCTTCTGATACATTATCATAACTATCTCGAAAGCTTAAACAACTAGGTGAAGACAAAAGAGAGTTTTATATTGCTTCTTTAACACACGCTAATAGATTAAACTTAAGATACTACTTTCTCTTATAGATCGCACATATCATCCACTGAAAACAATCCTGGTCGAGCTCGGTAGAACCACTGCAGGCGGCAGATTCTCCCTCCAAGTATGCAGTAAATATTTGGCAAAAGATTATTTCTTGAAAATAATTCTTATTTCACAAAAAATTCTCTCAGGAAGAAAATAAGATGAACCGACTATTTCTTCAAAATAAGCTGAACCAAGTTAGAGATTAAAGTGCAACCATTGAGAGTATTGTCTTTGCTCTAGTACTAACTTCAATTTTTCCCTCTACACAAAGATACTGCACCGCAAAATAAGCAATGTTTGCGGTAACTATCCAAAAGAAGGCCAATTGGCTTCAATCCAGTTCCTAAAACAGTTGGCACATTAATAAACAGTAAAACATTGCCACATTTCAATGCTCATAGCCACACTCCCAATTGAACAGCAAACAAATATCCTCAGAATCAAAGACATTCAAAAAGAAAAGAACAAAAGTGGAGCACACCCAGAAATGATTTTGGCTAAATTTTCAGAAAAGGAGGAAAATTTACCTGAAATGATGAGGTGGGTTGCCCCGATCCTCTGAGACGCGGTTCGGGGACATCATTGTTGTGGAAAGCACTTCGAGAGAGAGAAAAAATGGGATTGGGGAAGTGAAGAGTGTTAGGATTCAAACCGAAGTGAGCGTAGCGTGGTTCAAATCACGAACACAAATCCATGGCTGGTTTCTTCGATCGGACACAAGAGGGTCATGTCATGCTTTCTCTTCTTCCTCAAGTTCCAGCACTTCGTCCTTTGCGTCCGATCATATGGGCCCTGGGTAAAATATTTGGGCCCTTGTTCCAATTTTATTTATTTTTTAAAAACAAATAAATAAATTATTTATTTCTTAATCACTGAAATTTAAAATAATTCTTTTCTTCAACTTTCATCTATCTATATATATCTTTTTCATATTTGTTTTTTAAATTTATTCAAAAATAAATTAAAATAATTCTTTTATCATTTTTTAAATTTAAGCTTAATTTTAAATTGATTTTTTTAAAACTTAACTACTTTTTAATTATAAAATTATATATAAAATAAACAAAAGTTATTTATAATAAATTTATAAAAATTATTTAGACTTAATTTCACAATTATAATAATAACATAATTTCTGGCCTAGAATCATTCATGTGATAGGATAAACCTACTTTGGATTAGATACATTACTATAATAAAAAGGTAGAAATTTTTTCACATGGGCTTATAAGCATGCTCTGCAACTATGACAATGTTTTTAAATATTTTTTTCATATAGAGCCAATAGAATTTCTCTTGAAGAATGTTTAGAGTCTTATCAACTCCAAAATGGTCTATGAGACCTTCCTCATGTGACTCTTTGATGAGGAGTTTCCTATGGGATCCTTAAAGCACACACAATTTTTCTTCTTTAAACAAATATCCCTTGGACACATAGAACCCCTCTTGTTACTTCTTTTGGAAACTTTCAAGATGGAGGAAAAGAAACCATCTTGTGCATACAACTCTCGCATGTTATCAAATCCAAGAATTTAGGATCCAAGTTTTGAGAAAAGGTTGCCCTCCTACAAAGTGCGTCGACCATAACATTTGTTCTTCCCTTCTTATATTTGATCACATAAGGAAATTGTTCAAGGTATTCCATCCACCTAGCACGCCTCTTATTCAACTTGTGTTGTCCCCTAAAAAACTTAAGTGACTCATGGTCACTATGTATGACAAACTCTTTGGAAAATAGGTAGTGCTTCCAAGTTTGTAGGGACCTCACAAAGGCATACAACTCCTTGCCATATCTAAGGTACTTTAGAGTGGCATCTTGGAGTTTTTCACTAAAATAAGCAATGGGGTACCCCTCTTGTAACAACACTTCACCTATCCTAACATTACTTGCCTCACATTCTATCTCAAATAAAATGGATGCAGTCCTCACATGAAAGTCTTAGGTGTATTAGTTAAGTCAAATGGCATAACTAACCACTTATATAGTCTAAACTTAATCTTAAATGCAGTCCTCCACTCATCACTCTTTCGTATTCTTATTTGGTGATACCCACTTTTAAGATCTATTTTGGAAAACATGGTGGACCCATGCAACTCATCCAACATGTCATCAAGACTTGGAATTGGGTGTCTATACTTAATGGTGATGTTGTTAATGGCCTTACAATCACAACACATTTTCCATTGTCCATCCTTTTTAGAGACTAGCAATATGGGCACAACACATAAACTCAAACTCTTTTGGACCCACCCTTTATTGAGGAACTCTTGAACTTAGTTCTTAATCTCCTTTTTTTCTTACAAATTAGTTCTATAGGCTAGCCTATTTAGTAGGCTTTCTCCAAGAAAAAAATCTATTTGGTGTTTTATTTCTCTAATTGGTGGAAGACCTTTTGGGGATCTTATTGGGGAAAGACATCCTCAAATTCTTTCAAAAGTTTTTCCAAAGGGGATAGGAAACCCACTAATGTAAGGCATTCCCTTGAAAACATAGGGTGGCTATGAAGACTTTTCTCTCTTCACCAATTTGGTGACATTAAAAAAATTGTTCCACTTTCATCTCCTAATATAGATATACCTTTACATCTTCTTTCCCATGAAAATGGGAGAGGTCTACCCTAATGTCTCTAGGAGGGTTCTCTCTTTCACGCTCTTTTCTCACTCTATTGGGAGGAGGTTGATAGTATTGGTTGATAATCCTATTATCCTCCTACAAATGTGTGGGTGTGTAAGTGATTTGAGTGGAGGTTGAATTCCTCCTAGAATGACTCTTACTTCTACTATTACTCTTACTCTTCCTTATTTTCTCTTGTGTTTTTCATTAAGAACTCTAAGCTCCTCCTCCAATTTAGCAAAGTATTCTTTTCTTTCAATTTGTTCTTTTTCCTTTATCAAAATCTCTTACTTTTGCCAAATTTTTAGTGACTTTAGTCTTTGGCCAAGTTTTTCAAAGCTGGTTTGACATCTTCATTAGAGTCACTACTAATTTGGTAGGAGGCGGATTTAGACATCCTTGAAGTTTTCGAAATATGACATGCAACAAACAAACTTAGTATTTCAAATAGACTTTCTTAAGAGACTTAAGGAGACAAGAAAAGCTTAAGTTCACTTTCAAGAAAGATAGACGAATCACTACGAATTGCTTAGAAACTAAGTCTTTTCTAGCCAAAGCTTACCTTAAGTTCTCTTGTACCAAACTTCTAAAAGGGATTTAAACTTGAAATACAAGTTGACACATACAAGACTATCACAATTAAGGAAAGAAATTAAAACTAATTTATGCAACCTAATGGTGAAGTTAGAAGGAACTTTGGTTCTCTCGCACTTACCAATTACAAAATGCAAATTAATCAAAGTCCAAAGTTATTGGTAGGACACACCCCTAGCAAGGCGGAATATTAAAAGTTCAAGAGGAAAGTAAATACAATTTTACAACTTAAAAAGAAATACACACAAATCACTCTTCTCAGCAAAGTGTTTACTCTATTGTCTTCTTATAACTATTCTAAGACCTCAAGCTCTCATAAGGCCCCCTTCACCTAGGATGAAACCTCTAAGTGTTGGCTCACAACTAAGAAGAACATACACCACACAAAAAGTGTAACACAACAAAAATCAAATGGAGTTTAATGAAGAAAGCAAAAAAAGGTCTAAACGAACAAAGACTACTTTAAAGGGAGTTTGATATGGAAAAAACCCGAGAATGCCAAGGAGATAAGCAAGAAAATTAAATGGTTAAGAAGAAAGGTTAGCACAAAAAAAAAATATCTAAAGAAAAGCTCTAGAATTGATGAACAAAACAAAAAATAACTATAACAAAAATGAGTGTTTCTTGTCTTTTAGGAAGTTGTGAGCAAATGATGCACTATGAACACGCTTTTGACTCCACATGCAAGGTGACAAATTTGTTTTCCAAGCAACTCATTCACATAAATATGGTAAGGAAATCCACATAAGAGTGCACACAAAAATTTAGAGGTGGTAGTACATGCATATGCTTTTTTGCTTTTTACTTTTACTTTTTGTCCACTTTTTCTTTTTATACCTTTTGTCTCTTATTTTCTTTTATTTTTTATCACATAAAACTCACTAACACTGACCCAAATTTGATTTTGAAAATGTTTTTAAAAGTTCAAAGGTTCACAACATACCATATGGTAAAAATCCTAATAGAAACAAAATACAACATGAAACTCATAAATGACATAAAGGTAACATTAGGAACTTGTTGATGATCTAGCAACAAGTATGAACTCAAATATGTAACATAAAAACACTCAAAGGCACACATATTAAACAATTTCGAAAAACACTATACACATGTTTTTGTGTGATTTTTCAAAGTTCAACAAGGAAGTAAAGACAACAAAATGACTAGACAAGACTCTAGAAAACATGGAATGATTTGAAACTTAAAATAACTCAAAATTTAGCATGATAACTGAAACATAAAATAAAGAAAGACTAAAAAATATGAAAAGACAAACAAACACACAAGGATATAGAAACTTAGTGCAAAAATACAAATAAAAAAAAATCAAATTAGAGATAACCTAAACACACCCAAAATAGAAAAGAACTTCTCACGAGCAAAATAACAAACAATTAGAAATGACTAAGAGAAACAATAAAATTTAGCACATATTCATTGGTCCTTAAAAGAAAAAGATAGAAAAATTCAAATTGACATAACTAAGAAATCAACAAAAAGATAAAACCAAAACTAAAGAATATCCAATGGAACAAAAGTTAGCAAAGGAGAAAACCAAATTAACCACATGAACCCGGTTAAATACATTTGAATAACATTTAATAATAATTCTCAATTGTGATATCATTAATAGTAACATTTATTATAATATAAATGATTAAATATGTTTTTAATATTGGACACCAAATTGAAATTTGTCTCTCAAACTTTGATACATTTTAGTAAACTTTAAAAATAAATAGATATAGTTCTTTTATCCAAACCATTTTAACTTTCTTTTATGCTTAAATGGTGTTCTAGATTGATATTTGAGTTGAGATGTATTAAATGGTATAAATAACTCAAATGCTACTTTATAACATTATTTAACATTTAAGGAAATTTAACACCAATGAATTAAAATGAGTATATTCACTCATTTTAAAGTTTAAAAACTAAAATATATCAAAATTTAAAAATAAACTTTCAATTTTGCACAGTAATTAAAAATATATTTAATCAAAATATAAATAACTTACATGTTAGGTATCTTAATTTTTTTTTCTAAGACATGTGATATTAGGCATTTTTTAAATAATTATTCAACCTTTTGGTAAAAGATATAAATAATTAAAAGTACAACATAATATTAAAAATAAGAAATAATAATTTTTTATTTTAAAAAAACAAAAACAATTTTTTTACGTTAATCACAACACATTTAATCTAATTATATATATATATATATATATATATATATATATATATATATATATATATATATATAAAATAAAAATTTAATAAACAAATCATAATCTCACATTAATTATAATTGATAATATATCATACATGCACATTTACGGTATAGTTTCATCAATTATAAACAATAACATTTTTATCAACGTCATCTTTTTTTTATGATAGAAACACATTTTCTTTAAGAAAACTCAATACAAATTTAAATTTATATTATATATATATAACTATTAATAAAAAGAATTACGTTTTTACTACTAAATTTACCTTTAGTAATATAAATTATTTTATTATTTTCTCTTTTAAGTTTTATCATTATTTTGTAAAAATCCAATTAATCTATTTTTAATAAAAACATATCAATACTAAAATCATAAAAAAACTATTTATTTTACAATTAATCTTCATAACTATATTTTTGAAAAAATTAATAACATTCTTTTTATTTTTAATCATAATTACTCATTTTTTATAGGAGATTTACATAGTATTTATAAAAAAATAACATTGTTATAAGACATAATATTGATTTTTTTATATTTTTAATAACAATAACTATTTTTTCTCTTTTTATAGGACATTTACACTAGTATTTATAAAAATAATACTGCTATATGATATAATATTGTGTGTCGTGTGGATGTGTGAAATTATTGACGTAAGTACGTAAGAAATTAGAATGATCATAACAAATTGTAAATCAAAAACTTAAAAAAAATAATTAAAAAATAAGAATATTATGTTTCCCTCTGAGTGTATCTAAAATTAGGGCAACCTCGAACCCTGAAAGCTGATCCTTATAAAAAGCTCCTAAGCGCCTCCATTTTCTCTCCCTCTTTGAAGCTGAAAGCAAAGGCGCGAAGGCAAAACGTGTTACTCTCTTTCTGGTATTATTCAACTCTTTCTCTCACTTTCTCTTTAACCCTTTTACTTTCTTCAAATTAAGTTTAAGTTACAGCAATTTTTAATCAACCCTTCATTACCCTGTTTTTATTTCCTTTGAATTTGGGTAATTTGGTGACTTGAATTGATTTCCCTTAACTTCTTCTGAATTGGAATTAGGGTTGCGAACAATTAGTTCAGTAATGTATGTATCAGGAGTGTGTTGGTGAATGGTGAGAGCATGACAAGAACTAATTTTTAGTCAAGATTTTATATACGGTCCTTTTTCTTCAGTTTTTGGATTTTTTGGCATGCCGATATTGTGGCTGCTAGCTCAGCTAGTGAGAATTAAAGGGGGCTAGAGAGAGAGAGAAAGAAGTGTTTCAGTTGTTATCTCATGCTTGTTGTAGTGAAAATTGGGAGATTGGTGGTGTTTTATCTCCATTCAGGTTTATGGTTATGCAGCTCTTAAGTTTTTTACCCTTGCGACCTTAATGAATATTGGTTTGGGTTGAGGTGACAGTTGTTCGTAGTAGGAATTCGAAAAATATGTTCACTCTGATATTAACTTTTAACTCAGTAAGTGAGAATTAATGAATAGAGGGAGTGGAGAAGTGGAAAACTATTAGTTGTTGACACTTTCTTTTGTCTCGGTCTTCCTTACTGAAATTGAGTTTGGTGGTTTTTTATTTCTACTTTTTAAATTATTGGAAGACTATTTAATTTCTTTTTCCGTAATCTTGTGAATACGGGTTGGTTGTCACTTGCCTTCTAATAGATTTAGGGAACAGTTTTCGCTGTGATTCTTATTTTAGTTTACTAAGCTAAGGTTCTGATAGTGGTCCTTATGTGGTGAAGCAGCTTGAACAAAATGTACACTTCGAGGAAGAAAATTCTCAAGGATAAGGATGCAGAGCCCACTGAACTTGAAGAGACAGTTGCACAGGTTATTACCCTTTTCCTGTTTGGTTAGGATGATTTATTTCACGAATTCATGATTATTATTTATATTGAAACGGTGGTATTTGATGACTGCGCAGTATTTATTTGACTTGGAGAATACCAACCAGGATCTGAAAAGTGACTTGAAGGATCTCTATATAAATCAAGCAATGTAAGGATGTTGCAAATAATCAATTGATGTAATCTTGGTTATAGAAGTTTTTCTCAGCAGAATAACATTTTTTTCTCCTGCAGTCAAATGGATGTGGCCAATAATCGCAAGGCTGTAGTCATCTATGTGCCTTTCAGATTGAGAAAAGCATTCCACAAGATTCATCTCCGACTTGTCAGGGAGTTGGAGAAGAAATTTAGCGGGAAGGTTGTATTTTACTTCAATGTATCTTGATACAAATAAATTTGTCTTTGATTTTCTTTTCTATTTTCCCCTTTATGTACGTATTTGGCATATCACTTTATGGTTATAGTGAGTTCAAGGAACACTAAATTGTATTATTAACGGAAGAATGTATATCAAATGGCAGGATGTTATTTTGATTACCACAAGGAGGATCTTGCGTCCACCAAAGAAGGGCTCTGCCGTTCAGCGTCCCAGGACCCGGACATTGACTGCAGTTCATGATGCCATGCTAGAGGATGTTGTATATCCTGCAGAGATTGTTGGAAAAAGGGTCAGATTTAGAATTGATGGCTCAAAAATAGTGAAGGTAATTGCTTTGAAATTTTCATTAATTTGAATTTATCTTTTGTCATTTCCCAGGTAACTTATAAATTGTTTATTTTTTACTATTTTTAAATTGAAGGTTTTCTTGGATCCCAAGGAGCGCAATAACACCGAGTACAAGCTGGAGACATTTTCTGGAGTTTACAGGAAGCTTACTGGAAAAGATGTAGTATTTGATTATCCAGGCACAGAAGCCTGATAAGCTGCTTGGTTTAATGGAGGTTTTTTTTTTTTTTTTTTTGCAGTTTTTGTTAGAACCACACATTATATTAAACAATATCCAAAATTTTGACTTCTGGAATTTTTTATTTGCTGCTTCTTTTCCTTGATGACATTAAAATTACTAAGAAGTATTTTTTGTGGCTGTAGAAAAGGTATTTAGGCCTTGGTTTAGATTGATTTCCTTTTGTTTACATTGAAGCTTGGCTCTATCAGTTGCAATACTGTTTGTGTTTTACAGCACATCTTTGGTTGGAGTTTGGCTTTATAAAATGTTATTTTTAAAAGTTAATATCAATTTTGGTCCGTTTCATGTATTTGTAAAAATAGTTCAAGTTGATTTTGCAACATATCATCTCAGAAATGAAAGAAGGACCTCCATTCACTTGCTTTTCATTATCTTTAGGCACATGTTTCCCTTCAGCATAATATGGCCATGCATAACCAAAATGAGCAATCAACTTACAGTCAATTTATCATGCTACACAACCAATTTACAGTCAATCTCCTTCCTCTCTTCATCTCAAAATCATTGTCACCTCCCTAGTCTCCAAATCACCATTTTTTCTTTCTTTAATAATAAGAATGTAAAAATGTGATGTAAGTATTCTGAATTTACTAGAAAATTTATGATTTTTACATTTTGGAATGGATGTTCTGAAAGGTATTTTCAAAACACATTTCAAAAATACTTTTTATATTATGAAACAATTATTCTAGAAGGTATTTTTAGATCTGAAATACATTACAGACTAAGAAATGCATTCTGGAACATACAAAATTTTCGAAACTGGTGTTCTGAGTCATTTCTAGATCTGAAAATCTATTTACACTTGTTCCTAAAGGTATTTCAAGATTTGGAAATATATTCCAAAACACTTGTTATGGAATATTCCGGGAACATCCAATGCAGGGAATATTAAAAATAAGAATATGTAGGGTTGTTTACTATATTTTTAATGAAGGGTAATTTGGAGAGTTCAACTTTTATGGGGTGTAGAAAGAAAGATAGGAAGGTGCAGGAAGAATCACCCTCAACGTTGTTATTATGACAAATATTTTAAAATTTATATTTATGAAAGAATATGTTGATTGGATACTTTAAAATGGTGTTTTAACTCATTAAAAATAAAAAAGTCTAAAGCATGCATTGAACTTTAATTCTAATCTATTAAAAATTGACAACAAAATAACTAATGGTTTAAAGTGAATCTAATAAATCAAAATGATTATTTAATCCATCAAGATGTTTTTCATAGTCATTCCAGGAAAATAACATTTTGATATATTTAAAACATTTTTTAATCACTTAAAAAACTATTTTTTTTTATCTAATTCATTTGAAAAAAAGTCTTTTAACTATAATTTTAGAATAATAGAAAACTTACAATAATTCTTAATCAATACAATACATTCTAAAACACATTTAGTTCTTTATGATAATTGACAATCTTCAAATTTTTTTAAAAAAATTTTGGATTCAAGATGAAGGTTGAAATTTATGTAATAAAATTATGATTCAAAAGTGGTAAGAAAATGAATTTTTGCAATGTTAAATTATAGATTATTTTATAATTTAGATTTTAAGTTTAATTCAATCTTTTCCAAATATATTCGTATCTATTTGTATATTATGATATGAAATCTCTATATGATATGAATATTAGAGAGATGGGATTTTCAATACATCTCACATTAAAAACATAATATAGGAAAAGTGAGAGATTTCAAATCAAAATGGAGTGATGGTTTTGATTTATATGCTACAAAAATGATTTTTTTTTTATTAAAAATAAATATGATAAAGATAAATATCATTTAAGTGTGAATCTCTTTTTTGAAATGGAAAGTGGGTCTAGGATAGAATGTTACAATGAAACAATTTGGTATTTATGTTAAAATGTGATGATTGAATACTTGAAAAAGTTTTTATTAAACAATATGAGTATTTCTTAGTGAAATTATTTTATTAACTCATCATTTTAATAGATTAAAAATAAAAAAGCATGAAACATTACAAACTTAAAGGATTTTAATCTATTAAAAGTCAACAAAAAAATAATTCATGGTTTTAATTAATTCTAATATATCAAAATGATTGTTTAATACATTAAAATGTTTCGTATAGTTATTCTAGACAATTTTAGAATATTTTAACATATTAAAAACCTCTTTTAATCAATAAAAAACTACTTTTTATTACGAGAAGATCTAGTTCATTTGAAGAAGTTATCTAAGTGTAATTTTAGGATCAAATCATGAAAGAGAAAACTTAAAACAATTCTTAGTCAATAAAACACATCTTAAAACACTTATAGTTCTTTATGATCATTATCGGTCTTCAAATTCTTCATGAGGAAGATAGAAAAATTATATGATATTAAAGTAATAAAGAACACCAAGTTCATTTATTAGATAATTGAACTTGTCTGTTGTTAGTGGTATGATGAATAGGTTTGTTAATTAAATAATAATATTAATGAACTTCATTTCACATTCACCTCTTAAAATGTGGTATTTAATATAGTTATATCTTATTTCAATATCCTTAGTTTATAAATGTTGAATTTGATTTTTGATTAGATTTATAAGACTAGTATTATCACATATTAGAGGTACTTATTCAGTAAGTCCAAAATTTAGTAATTATTGTTTCATTCAGATGAACTACACACAAACACTTCTAATTACTATATATTTAGCTTTAATTATTGAGAAAACAATATACATTTTCTTCTTATTGTGCCAAGAGACCAAGCTTCTTCCAAGTATGTGACAAGTACTAATGGGTACTTTTCTTGTCAAGCTTACAACATGCAAAGTTAAAATTTAAAAAAAAAAAGTAGCTAAGGTTATGATCGCATACCCTTCGCCATGACCTACGCACTTTCAAGAAGAAGCTAGAGTTATTTATTCAAGATGAAGCAAAGCTCTTTCTCATAGGCCATCATGAAAGTTGAAAAGCAGTATAGGTTTATTTAGGTCATGTATTTCAGCCAAGTAGTGTAGGTTTGTTTAAAGTTTGTATGAGGGTTTTTCCTTAGTTGGACATCTAAACCATGTGGAAAGTATGTGTCATGTGTCATGCTTCTATTGGAGAGGATTTTGCTTCCACATGGCACTCTAGGAATGGAGATGATATTTCTTTATGATTGGCCACATGCCATTCCTTCATTGGAGAGGATATCTGGACATTTTTCCACTTCATAGAGGGCTACTATTTTAGGCCAAGGATTGCATGGTAGGTTTGGCATGCAAAATTTTAGTTTTTAGGGTTTCTAAGACCTTTAGCCTATAAATAGAGGTGTTTCCTCTCTTGTAATCATCTTTAATGTTGAGTAATGTTATGCTGGCCATTTTTTGCCATACTACTCATCTTTAGATCAAGACTAGAGCAATCCATGAGGACCCTCTAGTCACCTTTCTCTTAAAGTTGACCTAACCTTTCTTTGAGCCACCAAATACCACACCACCACCAGACACCACCCTAGGCCATGAGCCTTCATCCAAATCCAACCATAGCTTCAACATTTCACACTTCTTTGCCCATCATTTCCACACCTACATCTTCAAAGGGACCATCCTTCATAACATCTCTTCTAGCCTAGTTTGAGGATGTTGTCATCATTTAGTATCAAGAGCTTTGGTTTTTCAAGATCTAAGTATTCTTGGTCCCTATTTATCCTTTCCATCTTTTCTTGTTCTATGTTATTCTTCTTGCTTGTCTTGTTGTCTTTTTCCATTCATATATTGTTTTTTTTCATGGTTCTAATTTTTTCTTCCTTGGAACCATTTGACTTTTGCACTAAGTTTCCATATCCTGTGTGTTTGTGTGCTTTTTCATGTTTTTGAGTCTTTATTCATCTTTATGCTTCGAAATATGAAAAGGTTTTGAATCATTCTAAGTTTTGAATCCATTCATGTTGTCTAGAGTCGTGTATAGTCCTTTTGATGTCTTTACTTCCTAGTTGAACATTGAAAAATTACAAAAAAAAAATATGCTCAAGTGTATTTTTGAAACTGCATTGTTTATGTGCCTTTGAGTGCTTTTATTTTACATATTTGAGTTCATACTTGTTGCTAGATTATCAACAAGTTCTTAGAGTTAGGCTTCCTTTGTATCAGTTTTTAGTTTCATGTTGTATGTTGATTATAGTAGGAATTTCTTCCATATGGTATATTATGAACTTTTTAACTTCTAAGAGAGCTTTCAAATCTGTTTTGTGGTGTGTACTATTATGTCTTATGTGATGGAAAAAAAAAGAAGAGAAGAGACAAATGGTACAAAAGAAAAAGCAAACAAAAAGTATAAAATGTAAAAGTAAAAAGCAAAAAGTAAAAACATATGCATGTACTACTACCACTAACTTTTGGTGTGCATTCTTGTATGGATTTATTGCTAGCTTTTACGTATGAGTATTGTTGCTTATAGCCTTATCTCATTTGCAATTGATTCTAAAAGTGTATCCATTGGCACCATTTACACATAAGTTGCTAAAGACAAGAAGCACCATTTTCTACTGTAGTAATTTTTTGTTTTGTTCATCTAATCTAGATCTTTTCTTTAGGTCTTTCTTTTAATGTGCTAAACCTTCTAGCTTGACCATTTATTTTCTTGTTTGTCTCCTTGATCATTTTCGGTGTTTTTTTTATCATAAACTCCTTTTGAAATAACTTTTGTTCATTTAGACCTTTTTCTTGGTTTTCCTTGGACTCTAATTTGGCTTTATGGTGTTACACTAGTACAAAAATCGCGTTCAATGTCGAATAATTATGGCTTTTAATGTCTATTTCGATATCGACGTCATATCAGGAGACGTAAATTTAATGTCGAATAATGCAGGACAACGTCAATTGTTTATATACATGTTGTCTGATAAGCAGCTTGACGTCCAATATGTGACTAAATAGTTGTAGTTAAAGGAAGAATTGACATCAACTGTTATGGGGACGAGACGTAACGTTGACATTAAACGAAAAGAGGTTTGACGTAAAATTGACATCGTATATCAGAAAAAAGTGAAGTTATTCTTGTAAAAGGTTGAACGTCGATTATTATGCAAGATGACGTTATCCTCGCTGAGCTAGAGAAGAGCTCGTCCAGCGTTGCATTTCCATGTTTTCATTGTAAACGTTTTGACGTCGAAGTTTTTGTGTGGTCGACGTTAGGTAGCAAAGGTTGAACATCATTCAGTGTATAGTTCGTCGTCAATATGCAGTGTTTTTTTTATAAAAAAAAATTGGTACGTTTTTGCTCATTTAGCCAAACCTGAAATACAAAAACCAGTTTTCCAATTCAAATATTCACATAATTCATTAATTTAAAAAGCATTTAAAAGAGAAGCACAGAAAAGATCAAGAGAAAGAATGTATCTAAGTAAGAGAAAAAGAAGTACAATTAAGCAACACTATCGAGCTTCACTGTAATTGTTTCTTACTATTGTAAGAAGAAAGAAAAAGAGAAAAAAGAGAAACACCCAGTGAGTCTCTAGATTGTATTGTATTATACACACATCCTTTCTATGAGAGTAATAGTCTAAACGACTTTTAAGAAATCGTTGATTACAATTCTAAAGAGAATTAAAATCCTTATTGTTAAAACTCTAAGGAGTTGAGGAAATCTAGCAGCATATCAAAGGATACCAGGATTGTCTAGTACTAGAAGTGATGTGAATACTCAACTAGTCTAGGGTAATGGAAGGTTATTCGTTGATTAGGGATACCAAGAGTGGTGCGAATACTCAACTAGTCTAGGGAAACAGAAGGTTATTCGCTGACCAAGGATACTGAGAGTGGTGAGAATACTCAGTTGTGTAATCTTGTTGAAGATTATAGTGGAACCCTCTGTGGATAGAGGAGACTAGAAGTAGCTTAGTTGGAGTGAACCGGTATAAAAATATTTGTACATTTATTATTTACCCTTGCCTAAACGCTTCTCTTATAAAACCTATAGTTGCACTTTAGTTTTACAAAACAAGAATCTTCTCATACTAAAGGGTTGTTCTTTAGCTAATGAAGTTCTTATAAACTTTGTAGTATATATTTTGAATAGCACGTGAAAAGAAATTATCGTATACAATCACTTGAAGTTGAGCGTTTAACAACTATTTGATAAATCTGATACTTGACAAACATGCTACATTATAAGGATTGCAAAATGATTTTTCCATTAACACTATTCAATTCCCCCCTCTTCTAGTGTTTTTTAGGTACTTCATAGACTTCATTGGTCCATTACCTATGTCCAATTCACATGAATACATATTTTTAGTTATAGATTATGTTTCTAAATGGGTGATGGTAGTCGTAGTGCAAAAAGGATACAATTGCAAGAATTTGAGCGTTGTTGGAGAAAAGAGAAAGCTACAATTGCAAGAATTTAAGGAGTTGAGAACACAAGCCTATGACTCTACATGCATTTACAAGTCCAAAGTAAAGGCCTACCATGGAAAAAAGGTTCTAAAATGAGAATTTAGGCCGAACCAACTTGTCCTACTTTACAGTTTGAGATTGATGTTGTTCCTAGGTAAATTGAAGTCTAAATAGTCTGGACCATTTTTGGTCAAGACCATGAGGCCATATGGAGCAATTAAATTGAAGATCTAGAGATTAAGAGAAGTTGGACAATGAATGCATAGTGGTTGAAGGAGTATCAAGGTGGAAATCTTGGCAGATTCACTACTGAAACCGCATTGGACAAACCATGATTGATAAGGTGTTGAGCTAAAGTCTTTAACCTTGATTTGAGCGTTGTTGGAGAAAAGAGAAAGCTACAATTGCAAGAATTTAAGGAGTTGAGAACACAAGCCTATGACTCTACATGCATTTACAAGTCCAAAGTAAAGGCCTACCATGGAAAAAAGGTTCTAAAATGAGAATTTAGGCCGAACCAACTTGTCCTACTTTACAGTTTGAGATTGATGTTGTTCCTAGGTAAATTGAAGTCTAAATAGTCTGGACCATTTTTGGTCAAGACCATGAGGCCATATGGAGCAATTAAATTGAAGATCTAGAGATTAAGAGAAGTTGGACAATGAATGCATAGTGGTTGAAGGAGTATCAAGGTGGAAATCTTGGCAGATTCACTACTGAAACCGCATTGGACAAACCATGATTGATAAGGTGTTGAGCTAAAGTCTTTAACCTTGATTTGAGCGTTGTTGGAGAAAAGAGAAAGCTACAATTGCAAGAATTTAAGGAGTTGAGAACACAAGCCTATGACTCTACATGCATTTACAAGTCCAAAGTAAAGGCCTACCATGGAAAAAAGGTTCTAAAATGAGAATTTAGGCCGAACCAACTTGTCCTACTTTACAGTTTGAGATTGATGTTGTTCCTAGGTAAATTGAAGTCTAAATAGTCTGGACCATTTTTGGTCAAGACCATGAGGCCATATGGAGCAATTAAATTGAAGATCTAGAGATTAAGAGAAGTTGGACAATGAATGCACAGTGGTTGAAGGAGTATCAAGGTGGAAATCTTGGCAGATTCACTACTGAAACCGCATTGGACAAACCATTATTGATAAGGTGTTGAGCTAAAGTCTTTAAAAAAGCGCTACTTGGAGGTAGCCCAACTTTGAAACTGTTTTATTGCTTCAAATTGTTTTAGTAATTTTTTCAATTTTTTGTATTAGTTGGTTGTTTTCTTTATTGCATGAGTAGATTCATATTTTGTCATCATTGAATGTTTACATCATTAAAGAGCATGTACGATCATAAAAGATTAGAGTATTCTGGAAGGTTTCATGAAAATTTAATATAGAGTGAGTTTCCAAAAACTAAGAAAAATTCTAATAAGAGTCTACATTGAAGCAAAAAAATTAGTGGTTAAGCCGCCACTTGCAGGTTAGAAACAATGGGTTTAAAAATTTGAGCTTTAAAAGTTTGAACCTTATATAAAGCTTTTCATTTGAAACCCACTACTCACCTCTACCACTCCACTCACTCTCAAACCCTCTATAAACCTCCAAACCCTCTCAACTTTCATTCTCCACATTCTTAAATCCTCCTACTCTTATCATTTCCACTTCGTTCTTTGCATTTACCATGTAAGTACAAAATGAATGTTTCATTTTTTTCTCCAACTCTTTGTTCACAGGTTAGCTCAAGCCCTAGTCGATGACTTGAACACCCTTATTTGTGAATCTGCATTTGCATGTGAATTTATATTGAATGAGTGGTTTTGAAGTGTTGTACCTCTCATTTTCAAATTTCAAAAAGATCGAATGTTGAGTTTTTCCATAAAAACCTGAACTTTATGCTTGCATGTCAAATTTGCAAAAAGATTAAGTGTTCAAGGAATACCCTATTTGTTATTGTTGTGAATGAAATGCATGTTGCAATTTTTAATCAAAGTTTTTATTGTCATATGATAAAACATGCAACAAAAGGTTGTCTCACTACTATTTGAAAGCTCATCATCATCATCTAACTCTCATGTGCCTTCACCGCAAATTACATATTTAGGGACTAGGGTGAAGCATGTTGCTTTTGCCAGAGAGAGAAGAAATCCTTGACCAAGCCATGTTGCTGCCTCAAATGGCAAAACCAACACAACCCCGACAGCTACAACTACTCCAACCATAACAAACACTACACCACTTTCACCTTCCTCGACATTAGTTACTCAGACACCAGCTATGAGAAGGTAGGGAGAGCTCTCTTAACCATCTTCTCAATGGAATAGAATTCGCTCCCAAACTAGTGTGAAACAAGAAAGGTTCATGGACATAGCAAGGAGGTCCATTATGATTGAACATTGTATAGAGCTGTTGGAGAGAGAACATGATGATTTCGAAAGGGCATTGGATAATAAGAATTAAATAAAGTTAACAAGGTTAGAGGATTATTATATTGAACTAAAAGTAAAAGAATTTCACGCCAATGCATACCCAATTCAACCTTTCGAGAAGAATAGATCCACTTGGGTTAGAGAAAAGTTTCCTATGAAAAGGTACCATAAGGAGGTATCTTGATATACCTATGATGATGTTTGAAGAGGAACGAACATAATTACATAACATGATGCGAGATGTTAATGTGGAGTAGCTGGAATAACTCCTTTGTATCCCCGACTGGAAGTTTCTGGTTGGAAAAGGAGGACAACCATAGTACCTTAACAGTGGGATCATGAAGACCACAACTCAATTGTGGATCACCTTTCTCTTTGCAAACATAATACCAAATTATCATGTTTCAAGAATTAATTTTGACATAGCACAATTGCTCGACTGTATTATGAGAGGTTACATGTTGGACATTGCAGACATAATCACTAAAGAGATATTCAAAATGACTATCTCAAATATTTCAAGAAGGAGTACACAGTAAAGCCCATTTGTTTCCCTAGTTTGATAATTGGCCTTTGTACGATGCAAGGCGCAATTATTTAAGATCAACCAAGAAAAAGATTGAGGCAGGCTATTACTAACGCCTACATTAGAGTCCATTTGATGAATCATTATTTTGTCATATTCGCTTAGGTTTCTATACTAGATTTAATTAGTGAATTGTGCTTATATGCCTATTATTATTTCAGTTTTTCCATTTGGGTTTAATTTGACCAGTAATTCATATTTTGATTAATTTGAATTTTGTGAGCTTAATTATTTCCCATTATGATTTTAAGGGCAATTTTGGGATTATAGTTTGGGACTTAAAAGAGAGCAACCACGTCATTTACTATTGTCCACATCGACATTTGTTTTTACTTTCTTTTTTAGTTTTGTTTTTATTAATTTTGGACCAAACATGGACTTTGGGCCCAATTTGAGAATTAGAGAGAAACCCATTTTAGAGTGGCAAATTTTCGGCCTAGGGTTTTGTATCTAGGAGAGACACAATTTCGAATGACACACACTCTCTCATATTCAATTCTCTCTAAATACGAACAGTACGACTCTGTCTGAGGTTTTTGGAATTATCGATTTCTGTTTCATTTTGGAGTTAATTACATTTTCGTTTTTCTAGGTTCAGTTTCGTTTTCCTCTCTCTCATTTTCATTGAAATTTGTTTTTCTATTTCACGGAAGGTTAAATCTATTGGGTTGGTAATTAGGGAAATTGCATTGTTTCCTTGATATTGCTCGATATTGTGATTCTGCTCTTCTTTCTTTGCATCATATTTAATCGGTTTTGTTGCTGCAAATTGGGTCTCACTTAATGGTTCTGCTTATGTGTTTGAAGCTGCAGTTGCTTAATCTATAGTGCACAAATATTAAATACGTGCATTGTGTTTGATTAATTCGTTTTTATGACAATCGTTTTAGTTTCCGCTTAGTTGATTAATTTGTGTTGGATTATGGGTTAGGGGAGTGAATGATTTATTATTAATCTGGGATGGAGGCATTGCAATTGAACTAATAACCAACTTGTGTTTAATAAGTGTTAAATCTACATTTTTTTATTTATTCTGTTAATTTTAATTTGAATTATCTCTAAACCCCCCCTCCCCAATTATGGTTTTGATCCTTTGACGGAACCTAATTTGGTCCCTGAGAGATGACCCAAGAGTCACTTCTTATTATACTGCACTTTAATTGCAAACAATTAATTTGAGTCGAGCGCGACATCGACATCACCATTTCATGAATCCATTGGACAATGAACCAAAAGTGACAGCAGGTAGAAGGCCATAAGAAATTCTAACCAGAGAAGATACAACTCAAGCAACCACTTAAGCTGCCAACAAAATATCCTAACATAGCAACAACAACAACCAACCATAGAAATCCCTAATTCAACCTATACTTTATTCCACCAACTACAAGAAGCCATCAATTATGTTACAACTCGGATTACTTACATGCAACAACAACTAGAAACAACTCACAGGGCTTAAATTGCCCTACACTAGATTCTATATGACTTCTTTGATAAGCTTCGCAACAATAAGCCTATTTGTTGTATTACCCCTAATAAATTCAAAGAGTTGTTCTTTTGGCCTAGGGATAGTCCTTTCTTCATAAGGGAGTGTAATGGTGTAGCAGGACACCAAGACTTCACACAACAACCTACACCACAACTTGTAAAAGCTGAACTAGAACAACCCCAACCAAAACCTGAAAATGAAGAACCTCAGCCTGAAACTAAAGAGGGAAATGTTGTTGTAGATTTAGAAACAAAAATAGAGGAGGTTGAAGTAGCTGAACAGGAAGAAGAAGAAGAAGTTGTTGAGGAACAAGAAGAAAAGCCCAAAGCAGAGGAGGAACCAAAGGAAAAGGACAAGTTCTCTAACATAAACTCCCCTACAGGACTAGATTTCTAAATCACTATTGAACCAAGTTTTTTTTCTGCAATTTTATTTTTAAGCACTTTTATTTTAGTACAACTATTTTTAAATTCCTTACATGATGTTTATTTTGATATTGTTAGGAATACGTGAAACAAGTTAAAGTAGGATGTACATAGATTTTGAAACTTGCCACTTTAGAATAATACACTTTTTGAAAGAAAAATTGGAACATGACTTAAGAACATTGAAAGTCAAATCCCAAACTACAATTTCAAAAAAGAAAGAAAAAAAACTTTGGAATAAGTTTGAATTGACATAGTCAGAAGTAAGTAGCAACTCAAAGTTTTTGCATTATAAAAAAGAGAAAACAATTCACCTCAAAATCGCAAATCATCTTCCTCGTGAACCCTAATTCGTGCCATAGTCATTCGCGAACCACACACCTACAAATCGTGAGAAGCCACTATGAGCTTCTCACACAACCAGAGCAAAACAAAACCACCCAGGTTCGTTCGTCACCATAATCACCTGAGATGCAAATCGTTAAAATTTTCCCTCGCTAGAGAAGAAATTTTACACCTCCATCAAAAAAAAAAATTCTCTACAAGCATGGAAACCCTAATTTTGGGTGGAAAAGGAAACTGTCGCGGGACAATCCCTCATTGAACAGTCAATCCTGGTCAAAGTTTCAATCATGGTCAAACAAAAGGGCTTAAAATGCAAATAACAATATCTTTTAGGTTTCTTAGCAATTTTGGACAAAATAAGAAGGACTAAATAAAGATTTTAGGAAAGTTTTAGTTGTTGATAATTTATTAGATATTATACAAAATAATTAATTTAATTATAAATGAAAATATCTACTAAATATTTTTTAAAACTGATTAAATTTGTTAAATATTTAGGAGATATTACATTATCTAATAAGAGATTTTATCAACAGAAAAGTCAAAATCCAAGTCCAATCAAGTTCTTTATAAAGAGATTAGGGAAAGTAAAAAGAGGCATTAGCAACTTTGGCTGGGAGCAACAATCATCACCACCCATATCTCTCATTCTCTTACTTTTATTTTTATTCATCATGTATTCCACTCAATCTATAGAGGGCTAAGCTTCTAGGGTTGTTCCACTTTAATTTCATTATGGATTCTGAGGTTAGATTGAAATAATGTCTTTGTTATTTTGATTATTAATTTGGTTATCTTTATTCTATGTCTTTTATCTCTCAATGATGTCAAAAGAAATTATCTTTACATCATAGGTAATTAGAGAGGTGTTTTAATCAATAGGCATATTGATCATATGAGTCTAAATGTTTTTAATTTTGAGTAAGAATGTACTTTGATTGGATTTAGGAACTTTCATGTGATTGAATAGGTTTTTACTACCAATTGAGAATGTACTTTTATTAGTGGTAAAAAATTTAACAATAATTAATCAAGAATGTACTTTGATTAATTAACTTTTAACATGGTTAGGAGATAAAATAATAGATTTGATTAAACACAATAGGACTTAATTGAGAATATACTTTGGTTAATAGTAAGATTGCGGTCAAATTAATTAAGAATGTACTTTAATTAATTTGAAATCGAAAGTAATAATCAATTGAAAAATAATATGTGGCTAATCAATAATGAATCAATTTTGGAAAAGCAGTGGAATTAGCCTATTTAGTATAATTGCTTTAGACCTTACTCACTTGAGTGGATTTGGGAGAGAGTAATTGTGAGGATTTGAAGGAATTTTTTTTTTGTTTATTTGAATAGATTTAGAGGTAAGTGAGAGTAGGTTTGGAAGTAAAATTTGTGAGAATTAGTGTATGATTTAATTTATGTGACAGATTAAAAAAATTTACTTCCAAATTCACCCTCACTTACCTCCAAATCTATTCAAATAAACAACAAAAAATTTATCATCAAATCCTCTCAATTACTCTCCCCCAAATCCACTCAAGTAAACAAGGCCTTAAAGTCTTTTATTTGTTACATCATCAAATTCACACTTAAAATATCTTCAATATTAACTTCATTAGGATAAATTTTACTTTTATCTTTTAGTATTTACATTGTGTTTTACTAACCTTTTGAGTAGGATTTCATAAGAATCAATTATTAAAAAACAATTTCGTATTTGTTAGGAAACGACTCAGGGCTAACTTAATCCTATCTAGTTTGTTAACGACTAACTTGACAATACTGAAGTTTCCTTGTTTAGTAGTAGAAATTTGATAGCATTGATGATAGCATGTCAATGTAACATCTTTTAACTCTCTTGTATTTGGTACTATCTTTCATTTATGTATCTTTATTTTTCATCTAAAGTTTGTTAATTTATTTATACTTAACATTGAATAAATTAATCACTCATCTTACTTCACTATCTTAAGATTAAGTGGGAACTAGTCTTAAGTTGTGGTCCAATTAGTTTCCTATGGGTTTCTAGATGCTATGAATAGATCTAGTGTGTGCAATTGGAGAAAGAGTCTTAATCTTAATACAGGTGACTCGTTCAAGCAATCACTGAGGAATCATACTAAAGGGTGACGATCCTAGGCTTTAGGTGTCATGGATGGACCTAGAGTTATACTTAAGCGAACTCCCAAGACTTAATAATTTGCAGCTTCACTTTTAAGGGTAGATCTGATGCAAGAGAGGAAGAAGTTGTGAAGTTGAACTCTATCATAGTTTCAACAATCTAAAATTCACTCATCTGGTAATCCAAATTGTTTTCCAACTTATTTTACAACATTTTCACAAACATAAATATGTTTTTCCATACATATTAAATACAACTATTGTTTTATAGAAGATCAAGATAGTTAAAACATTGTATTTTCCTTCATTACACTTGTTGGTATGTTTTGGGTGTTGCATTGACACGACAACAATCACAACGACATTCTTCCTATAAGAACCAATTTCTATAGAATTTTTTGTATTGGTTAATCGATTTTAGCCACAATATAATATCCCTTTCAGGATGTCACATGTAGTTTATAAGACATTCATTAACTTATGAAAATGATTATACAACACAAACAAACAAGCAAGGGTGAGCTAATGAAACAACGTCAAATAATATACAATAATCATACTCACTCATTCTACTAAAAACATCCATTACAAGTAATGAGTTTACACCATAATCGTTCCACAAGATCCGCATCACCTCCAAGTGATACCAAACCATATGTCATTCTCCCGTACCCTACCATACACATCCTATTTTCCAAAATAGGGCAGTTTAAGCCATCTTGTCGTCACAACAAGGACTTGTCTCTCTTGCTCTTCAAGGACTTATTAGTAAAAACTTTGATGCGTCACACACTGAGCACTATACTTAACAATGAGCTGGAAATCTAAGGGAAAAAACATCCTTCCCTTCTCTAATACTTCACACAGGCGAAAAGGTGCAGCACTTGAAGCTCTCTTCTTCCACTAGCTCACACAGGCGAAAATGACCCTTTTCCACTACTTCACACACGCGAAAGGAACAAACCCCGACTTTACAATGTACAACAAGAAGGCATAACAACAAACATGCCTTTCAGCTTCACACTGAACAAACACACATCACTCCACGACAACAACATAACAAACATCTAACATTACGACCATGCAACACAATACGACAACAACCACAACAACTTGGTCAAACACCTTCATAGCCCAATAAACATGCAACTAGCTTAACAGACACGCAAATAGCTTGACAATAATAAAAACACAATTCTACACTCATAAAAATAGCTCAACAAACAAAGAAACAGCTGGATAACCATAAGCAACAACTCAACTAGGGTCAAAAACCCCCAGGCTGACCTCTAGAACAACAAAATCGAGTTCCAAAACCTCCAAACTGAGGTATCAAAACTATTGGTCAAATAACCCAGTCTAACAGCCCAACCTAGCCAACTAACACCCCAACTACTTAGCCCGACCAACTAACTCAATTACCCAACCCGACTTAACACTACCCTAGTCCGGAAACCCCATAAAATAACTTGGATTCAACACTTAACATGCAAACAACATAACTTAGCAAGTTAACCAACACAGATTACCATTAAACAATCAGGATTGAAAGTTAAGCATATCAAAAATAGCTCATCACACTATAGTACATGTATTTAGCATATTGGATTCAACTTAAGGCACTAAATGCAACTTTAAGACACATAACAACATTATTCTAGTACCTAAAACATAGTTCCAAGCTTACAAAAATATTGATTCAAACTTACCAACAAGAAACAAACCTTAAACATCATGAATCAAGCTCAGTAGATCGATTACCACTCAACCCCAGAAAACAAACCAAGACGACTAAACCATAACATTCAAACACTCCACACATAAGTTCTTATAACAAAACAAATCTATACTCACCAAATGTGTCATAACACTATGCCTATGACACTATAAAAACACTTAAAATTATCATTTGGCTTAAACATATTAAACAACTAGTATCATGCACTGAACCACTAAAACAATCATGACTAAGTCTAAAAATTATCAATCATTAACATATGTTCAACATAAACAGAGTCCATGCACTAAACCATCAAAATGTGACCATCGTTAGATCAAAATTCGACAGAAATCAGCATTCACCAAACCAAATTACAACCAGCATATTCCCCTCAACCATAATATTACCCATTAACCACATCACAACATAGATAATCATAACACTTGTTTTAAAACATTCATTACACAAAAATGAAGGTTCAAGAAGAACAAACACTTTGAACAAAACAAGAAGACATATAACACAAATTCAATCAATAAAACAACATCAAGACATGTAAGAGATGTGATGAACAACTCAAAAATAAAAAGAAGAATGGAGAAGAAGAAATTAGACCATGACTAACCAAGCTTTGATACCAAATGATGACCTTCTTCTTTACTCTTTTAATAAAATCGATGTTACCAATAAGGGAGTATTGGTAAAACCTGAAGACAAGTTTTGATGATGCTGCAAATTGTAATTCTTGATTGTAATAGGAGAATACTTAAAAAGCAACTTGTAGTTTTTGAATGTAGTAGGAAAATGATAAACATTGTAATTTATACTGGAATAATCGATTATGGACAAGCTATAATCGATTATCACATGTTTTTGAACTACAATAATCGATTATCATGAAGCAATAGTCGATTATCACAAGTCACACTTGAATAATCGATTATCACTTCAAATAATCGATTATCACTTTTTTGAATATTCTATAACGGACTTGAATAATCGATTATCACTTACAATAATCGATTATTCATGGCAGTTGTGAGCTGACCTTTGGCATTCAGTGTGCTTGGCTATATAAGTGATTTTTGAAAGCTTCAGAACTTAACTTTTGTGTAAACTGAGAAAAGCTTAGAACACCGAGTAGTCAGAGGAACGTTCTTGAGAGCTTTTGTTTACTTTGTTCCCTTGCCTGGTCTTGTGAAAGGAGAGGCTTACGTATCGTGTGTCGATAGTCGAAGTGGACTCTCTTCAAGTTGGCAAGGTTCTCTNCCTGGTCTTGTGAAAGGAGAAGCTCATGAATCGTTTGTCGATTGCTGGAGCAGGTTCTCTTCAAGTTGGTAGAGTGGTTCCTTTCATTCTATTTCTGTACTTGTTATTGTAATCTGTTAAATCTTTTTTAGTGGAACTGTGTAGTGATTAACAACTGGACGTAGATTCTGTTGAATCGAACCAGTATAAAAATCCTTGTGTGCTTTTCTTATGCCCTATACTCATTTTACTTTAACGCACATCAACTACTTGGTTAATTTTCTGAAAGAAAATTGTTCTTTATAAAAAAGGCTAAAATCGTTTCAACTGTGACCTAATACGCTTTACGCTCTCTGTGTTATTAATCCGCTGCGCTAAACTCTTTTAAAAAATTACCCTCTACGATACCAACAATCGAGAGGATGATGAACTCTATGGAAGACTGAGGATGTGAAAGCTAGGAAGGGATGAAGATATTGTAGTGTTTATTTCGACTAGTGCGAGTTTCCTAGGGAAAGATGATGCTAACTCCTAAGAAAGGAAGCATAGAGTAGTCTAAAAGAGAGAATTAGTCTAAGGAGAGCTAAAACAAGTTAATATCACTCAATTTGGGCAATATTTCTTTACTAGACTTAAGTTGAATTTATAAGAGGTATATACCTTTATTTATAGGCCTATAAACCCTAAAAATGGTTTCCAAAAAGTATAGCAAAAACAATTCAAACCAGTCAAGAAATTTGAATTTTGAAGCCAAAAGAGAGCATGTGTCTTGTGTGACTTGCCACCTAAGCAAGTCATATGTTCCTTGCCATGGTGTGCTCAAGGAGGAGACATGCACTCCACGTTTGTGCCTTCTAGGTTTAAGAAACCCTAGTTTCATGCATTTCACATCAAGTTCAAAAACTAAGTTCATCTCTTTTTAAGCCCAAATTAGACTACGAAACTCAAGTTTAAACTATAATCTAAATTGAGGATCCAAATAATAAAACTTATACTCCAAAATATCTTATTCTAATATTTATAAAAGAATCCTAAACTTGATCTTCATGTCTTCCTTAATTCATATAGATATTAGGATTGGACAAAATTACCTACAGTATACTAAACTATAATTAACTATATTATAATAAACTAAAAAAAACTAAACTAATTAATATAATATCCAGTCTGTATTGTTTTAGATTTAATTTTAAAAAACTGAATTTATATCAATTAACTAATAACTAAATTAAACTTTACATTCAAATAATATAAGCAATAGATAAAATAGATATCTAAACTAAACTTTGGAGTCAATCATAAGCATACTATCAATTTTAGAAAAGCAGTAAATAAAATAGATATAATTACAAAACTTTGAATTGTGGAATTGAAGAAGATATTATTTAAAATACTATTTGTTTTATATTTAAAATAATAAAATGGTATATTTAAAGATATTATTTTATATTTAAAATAATAAAATGATATATTTAAAGATATTTTTTTATATTTAAAATAATAAAATAAATAGTATTTGAAGAATAATATCTACTTTATTTGTCCAATTTATTCACTGTGTTAATTGATGAATAATTAAGATTACCAAAAAAAAATTAATAAGAAACACTGAACTTTTAACATTTAAATTTAAACACCAACTGAATGGTGAATTAACATATAATTCAAATCCCAATTGAGGTTGTATCTTGATCTTTATTAATATTTCTAAACAATTATTTAAGTTCATAACTGTGTGAGAAATTATTATTAATATAGACCAAAACACGGTTATCTAAATCTTCTTGATGTCATATTTTAAGGGTTTATAATTTTATATTTTATTTATTGATAGCATGGTTAACCTTTCAATACAAAATTGAGTTCAATTATTAGTTAGTTAATCTAAGTTCAGTTTTTAAAAATTAGATTTTCAAACCGTTTAGTTTAAATATTATATTAAGTAAATTAGATTTTTTAGTTTATTAAAAATATAGTTAATTATAGTTTAATATCTTATGTCTAACCCTAATGAATATCGTTTTAAATATACTTAAATCAAATGAAGTCTACTTTTCTTGGATCTTTTTGTTATTATTTTTGTGGTTGGTCGTTAATTAAAAATTTTCAATCAAATTATAGAAATTAAATTACTAATTAATTTTTTATTTTAAATATTTGCATTTATGTTATTCTTATTTAATGTTTTATCTTTACAAATAATTAAGAAAATTCCAAACAACTTAATAACCACTTTAACTTTGTTTTATGTGTGATTCCATATTCACTTTTTATACTGAAAAATGAAATATAACTACAAACCAAACTATTTTCGGTTGATCCTATGCTAAAAATGTTTAGAAATGGCGAATATAGTCGTGTAATACATATTAATAATAGAAACATAATAATACAAAGAAAGTTTGCATTCCAAGTTTATTGGAAACAAGTGAGAGTGGTTCCATTTCTGTTACCAACAATGTCAGACATATGGTTCATTCGCAGTGGTTCAAATTTAAAACATTTAAACATGATAAATTGTTTGTTAAAAAGAATATTTTTTTATTTATTTAGTCAAAAGATACTTTCTAATGTTTTATAATTTTTTTTTCTTGTAAATCCAATATGAATGGAGAAATGTTCTTTTCATTTTCAGACTGAAAGTTAGAAATCATCTAATTTATATATTTTCTTACTTTTTGCTTTTTGGAACAGTGAAGATGAATGGATTGGGTGAGAGTACATTGTTATAATTATTTATTAAATTTATGAAATAAATTCTTATATTTAAATTCAAAAAGAGAAAAAGAAGAGGGTAGTGGAGCTATCTGAAACGCGGGGAAGACAAGGGCATGGGTGATGAAACAAAGTAGAAAAAATTGAGAAAAAAGTTCGATCAATCTAGGGTTAGGGTTTGTCTACGCATCAAACACAGTCACATAAATCCAACGCAGATTCCCCAAATTGGTGAAGCTACAAATCACTGCCTTGCTAGGTTTTCCCAATTCTTAAACTCTTTCTAATCAATTTTTCATTTTCTTCTCTACTTTCGCTATGCATCTGGGAATTTTCCAAATGGGGAACCTTTGTGAGCATGGGTGATTCAATATATATGTGAATAGTTGCTCTTTGAATGCCTTAACACTCTCTGTTTTGGGCCCCCAAATTTAAATTTTTCCTCTGGGGTATTGAAATTGTGCTATGCAGTGCCCTTGTGTGTTGGTTGTGTTAAGACATTTAAGGCATTTAATATTTTTAATTTTCAATGTGTATTGGCTGTGTTAATAGGTGATAAAGCATTTGTATTTGTGCATTTTGGTTGTGTTGGTAGGGGATACAACATTTGAATTTTCACATTATGTGTGCGTGGTATGTTTTCAGCTTCACAGGGATTAAGACAGTCTAACCGTGGTTTCAAACCTAGGGACAGAAAAACAGGGTGGCGTTGGAAGACTCAAACACAGTGGAAATGTTGGGGGAATAGTACATGAGTGGAAATGAGTAGATTGTCTTTCAGGCCTCGACCACTTGACATCCACAAGAAGCTCCCCATTGTCAAGTCCATCAAGGACTTTGAAGACGATGAGGCACCTGCTTCTACCCGGAATTCCCAATTGTTACGTGCTGTTCCTGAGGTTGAACATGAGGTATGGACTGTTCGTGGTTTTCTGTCTTTGCACCCGATTTTCCAGAACTCTGTTTGTTAACTATTTGGTGTATGCCGCTCTGTTGAATTGTTTAACTCTATATTTATAAATTATTTGTATCAGTGTTCTAATAGTTTACTGCTACATGCTAGATGTACTCAGCGTCAAGGAAATGAGTGTTGCACTATATCTCACTAGCACTTCCCCTTTTTCTATTAGAAAAGATGTTCACCATGTCAACTTCAGATATTCGTATTTAATTTATTAAGTCATTATTATCTGATAAGTTAGTGTAAATATTTTGCAGGTTAGAAGCCTTGGTAGTTGAAATGTTAAATATTTAGGGACTAATCATGGATGTGGCTCCTCTATCAAAAACTGATTGTAGGAAAGGAAACATTTGATAATGTGTTTGTGGTTGAAATATTGTTGCTTTTCAGTAATTTCTATTTATTATTCTCAGGTACATCATCAAACCCCCAGCAAGAAATTGGCTGCGGAAATACCTACTCCTCAGTTTGTTATTGTGGATACATATGAAAGGGACTATTCTTGCACTTTTTCTCAACCAACTTCCTATTTGCGGGCAAGAGGAGGTACTGCCACTTCTTAGATCATTTAGTTATATTAAAAAATAATTTTGGGAAGGTTCTTTAGTAAATTCCAATTCTTGTACTGAAAGTTCTTTCATTTATTACAGCTCGGGCTGAGATTGGAGAGTTTGTTGAGTATGACTTAGATAACGAGGATGAGGATTGGCTTTACCATTTTAATAAAGAGAGGAAGATTTTGGCACCTGAAATGTAATCTTTTGTTCTTATTTTTGGCTTTATTCTTTAATTTATTTATTTGTGGGTCATAGTGGTTTTTTTCAGTTCAATGGTATTCATCTTTATAAGTTGTTTGTTGCACTGTAGAGTCTTAGACATTGAAGGATAGAATAGACAGAATAAAGGCAATTTAGGACAAAAGCAATGGCTAGACACCTTTGTCCTTTCTCTCCCTCAAAATCAGTATCACATGCTGTAGAAGACAATTTGAAAACGAAAGTAGAGCACCTATTTTCGTGGACAAGCAAAATCAAAACTAGGGAAAACCAAAAGAGAGAAATAGATGCTATAGAAATATACAAGCACTAAAATAGAGGTTACAGAAAGAACAAATGCAAAAATGAGAGCTATTATCAAACAAGGGATGTATAGGAAATGAAGCTGCCAAGCAGCCAAACAAGAGTAGCAAAACACAACGGGCAAAACAAGACTAGTGTATCCATCTAACAACAAAAGGACGCAACAGATCAATTACAGTCACCGAAAAGCAGCATGAGTATCCTCCAAATGAGTTCAAAAGCAAAGTAGGGAGAGCCAAGCAAAACTAGAACTAGTAAGTTGATGTCGACTATTTCTTTAGAGGACAAATTAACCAAACAGCAAGAAGAGAGAGCAAAATGATGAAGCAAGAGGTAAATAGTGCTAGGTAAAGAGGTATAACCAACCAAAAGCCAATGGGAGCAAAAGATGAGGAGATACATGGGGTTGATTTGGCAAAAAAGACGAACTCCAAATTTTAAGGAGGTTAACAATCTGTAGTGATGGCACATATTGAAGAGGATTGTACTACATTGATATTATGGAATTTTATGTATTGAAGGCTGGATCAGGGAGAAGAGAGAGTTGGTATAATATTGTATTAGGTGATGAAATATATTACTGTTATTGATGTGCTTGATATGTTCATTAAACTTAGACTGCTAACTCAGTCCTCTAATCAGGGAAACAAGTCATGATAAAATAAGGAAATATGGTAACTAAACCTAGGAGAAAATTAAGAAATAGGGAAGCTAAACCGAGATGATAAATAAGTTATTCCAAGATATGATAAGATAATGTCTTGTATTCCAACATATATCTGCTGCTTTTTTCTTTTTTTCCATTTTTTTATCAGATGCATTATATATTAAAGACCTCTTAAAATTAGGGCATCCTATTGATCATGGTCTATTTGAATTTGTTATCTACCATTTCTTTTGCAATGTATCGGCTTTTTTTATTGTACATATAAGTAGATAAGTAGATATAGGGTTGGTTTGAAAGACCATATTTACAACTTATGAAGGTATATTTTATGACATAAGCACTGGTATTATTGTTTGTTAGAGTTCATAGAAATGACTCATTATATGTCCATAAGCTGTTTTCTGCTTATTTCTACAGGCTTTCTTGGATAACTTATGAAAACAAATTATAACTTAATACTTATATGAAAACAGTTTAGCCCATATTGTTTATGGTTAAGACATTCAACATAATGATTTTGTTAGTGTTTAAATGTGTTTCTGTTTAATTTTGAGTTTGGCCTAACATTTCACCTACTTGAAAGTCTTGTGTTGCAGCCCAACAAGTATTTTTTTCCCTCTGTTTGTTTGCTCGATTCTTATTCCATTGTGTTTTTGGTTGTTTCACTTTTCATCATCTTGTACTGTTAATATAAGATATGCTTCATATATGCCATACTTTTTCTTTCAGTTTTCATTTAATTTATTTGGTGGATAGGTTTGAGAGTCTTCTTTTCAAGTTGGAGGTATTGGATCATAAAGCTCGTGAAAGAGCTGGACTTATAACACCTACTCTTGGTTCACCAATTCCTGTGCAACTACGGCTCGATACTGCTATTGAGGTCAAAAAATATTTATTGTGTCTTCACCTGTTCATAATCCATCTTGAATAAGTTTTTTTTTTTTGTGCCACACTTACTAAGAATAGGCAGTTGTCCCTCTGGTTCTTGAATGATTAGTCATTAATGTAGGAGCTAGGAAGTATTTTTTTTTTTTTTTTTTTATATTAATGGTCTTACATGCAAAATTGTATTGAGATATGAGATAATAGAGGTAATTCAAGCTCTCTAAAATATATGGCTTGTCCTGCAAAGCCTTTGCTGCTGTCATTGCCATTGTAGTTTTCTTCGATAACTACTGCATCTGGAGCATCCCTCCAAGCTGGAGGCTGAGTCTGCTCCATGTCCCGCCGCACTCTCTCTGTTTGCCATTGCTAGGCACGAGAGGTTCAAGTGCTGCCTTCCTCTCTCATTAGAGTGATGTGGAGCCTCTTCCATAGGACTTACCAGACCTCCTTTTCTCCATTCTGACTGTTGTTTCTTCATTTCCAGCATGGTTGAAAGTCAAATATGGGATGTCTTTATTGCTGTCTCCAGCACCGGTGGATGTCTTTAGTCCCACATAGTCTAATGATATGGCTGAACTAATACTGTACGCTTTGGTCTATCTTTACCTTACAAGTTAGTTTTGTAAGGTTAAATTAGAGTCCAAGCCAAATTTTAATATCAGAGTATGTCCTATAGATCACTATTGGACCACTTGCTTTGTCCACACTTCAGCTCATAGCCATGGTATGCCTTCATTATGTTGGGTGTGTTGGGGTATGTCTGGTCTCATTGTCTGTGCAGTACTTGTACAGCTTGGACAGTTCTCACCTTATACATTAATTTTGTGGGATTCGTTTAGGCCTTAAGCCCACATTATAGGACTCCAAACCTGCCACTTTTTTCTACAGTTCATTTAATTAAGGAGCATGGAAGTGGTAATGGTTTGGTAATTTGTTGTCGGGGATTTAATCACTTCACAAAAACTAACTCTTGTAAGCTGTTAAGTGGAGGACAAGTTGGCCTTATCGTTCAATTTTTAGCCTGTGTGTAGTGAAAGCGGACTGGATTCTTCTTGCTAGATGTTTATACAATGTTTTTCAAACCTGAAATCTCAATGCTTTTGAAAAGACAAATCATGGATATTTCCTGTTATTCAAGTGTTTTCCTTTCAAGGATCTGAGTGCAAAAACTTAACATTTTATGTGAATGATGAAGGTGTAGATTTTAAGGTTAATACTATTTGTGGATTTGTACAGTTTTCATGTTAGATGAAAACCACTACTGGATTTAGAAGTCTTTTTTAATCTGATGTGACATACATGATGCTGATGAATTATTGGTTTTCTTCAAAGATTTCCATATCTAGGTTATTATCTATTAACTTTGTTCTTGGTATGTAGGACCATCTTTCAAATTTCAGAATGCTTTTGGTGACATTGTTCTGCAATGCAAATCTTATATTACTTTGCTTATGGCGTGCTGTTGCGCTTAATAAAAGTTATGTCCTTTATTTATTAGGCCTTACAAGCGCAGGGCTTCAAGTATCCACTTATCCAGTCTGTATATGATTATTGGAAAGAGAAGGTATGGAATCAACATCATGTTATCATCACTTACATGAGGGGCATGCCTCTTTTTTTTTTTTTTTTTTTTTTTTTTTTTTTTTTTTTTTTTTTTTTTTTTTTTTTTTTTTTTTTTTTTTTTTTTTATCTATATATAACTTTGTGAATTAGTTTCAATAATGATTTTCATTAGGAATATGAAATCTGTACTGTACCAGGTCATCATACATTCTTTGTTGGGATGACAAACCGGGTGAAGTGGGTGTGGGTTGACTATACCCATCCTCGTTCCTGAAATAAAATTTCATATCCATCCTTGTCCACAATACTCGATGGGCATGAAATTTGTCTCATCACCATCCCTGTTGGATGTACTTGTACACGTGTCCGTACAACTCACATATTTATTATATAGTAAATACAAATCCAAGCAAAGAAAAATGGTATTAAGAATTTAATGTCAAAAGACATACATATTCTTCTCTACAATGCCAAATAAGAATGAAAATAATTATAATTGCATAAATTTCAAAGTAAAGTACCAAATAGACTTAGAAATTTAAAATGAGCATGTGTGTGAGGATGGAACAAATATGTACATATTCATCCTCATCCTTGTCCTTGATTTGAAAAGTTAGATATTACTCATACTCATACTCATGTGTCGTCCATCCAACCTTTTCTTGTTAATATTGGAATAAGTTTGGACAATACCTGTGTGTAAAATTTTCTTTGCCATCTTTAATTCTTAGAGCATTTTAGAGAGAGAGAATTAAACTGAGAATGGATTTTTTCATTTCATTCAACCAAACAGAATACAGAGGCAGGATTTATATTGGCTTCTCTCATTGGTGCAGCTGTACAAAGGGTGATAACAGACTAACAAACTACTACAGCTGGCAACAAAGAATATTCTGTTTTAAAACAGAATAAAAAATGCATATTTGTGCTGTAATCCCACCCACTCAAACTCAAGGTGAATATTTTTCAGAAAACCCTTTCATATTGAGTTTGCCTTTTTGCTGGAGAGAGAGGCCCCAGCACATCTGACCATTTGATCCCAAGCTGGAATGTGGTAAATCTGATGTTTCCATAGAACTTTTTCTTGAAGAAAAAGTACACGAGTCTCTATGTGTTTAGTCCAACTGCAAAGAAGATTGTAAGCTATAGCTACTGCATTTTTAATATCACAAAGTCGAACACGAGTAGAGAAAGGAACTTGAAGTTCCTATAATAGAGCCTGAACCCCAGTCAACTCAGCTTAAGTCTATGCTGCAATGATCGGTCTCTGTTCCAGGTCTGGCAGTAACCTGTTGTTTCCTTGACCACCAAGTAATCAAGTTAGGTTCCAAGTAGAAGGCAGAACCAAAGGTAGATATTTTGACATAAATGTCAGAGGACCAGTCAGCATAACACATAGCTGTGGCCATTAGGTCTGCAAACAGCAGCTGGTTGTTGCATGTGAAGATCATGAGAGAGAGTGCCCTTAAGATACGATAGAATTCTTTTGATAGCTACTCTGAGAGTCTATGGGGTTTTCCATGAATTGGCAAATTTAGTTAACTTCAAAACCCACTTCAGGCCTTCTGACAGTAGTTACTGCAGGGCACCAACTACATATCTATAATGGGGTCGGATCCTGAAACAAGTTACTACCAGTTTTAGAGAACTTGTAGGAGAGAAGAAATAGGTTGGTTGAGCTTCAACCGTTTTGGTCCTGTGTTATAGGTCTTTATGTATTTTCTTTGAGTCATAAAAGGGGACATGTTTGGTAGATGTTTGATCATAATGCAAAAAAGTAGTCCAGATAGTCCAACTGCTTGAGAGAAATTTTTATAGTCAGGTTGATTGTTGATTTTCTGGTTAGATGAGGTGAGCTGCCAATAATGATAATATCATCCACATAAACCAGGATGAAAATAGTGAGTTTGATGCTTGTATTTGAACAGAGAGAATCACATTTACCAGATTGAAATCCAAACTGAATGAGGGTAAACTTGAGTCTGTCAAACCACAGCCTTGGTACCTGTTTAGGCCATAAAGTGCCTAGTTTAGCTTCCAAACAAGAGATCTGTCGCCAACTTCAAATCCTGGGGCTGCATCATGTAGATTACTTCTTTTAAGAAAATCATTAAGGAAAGAGTTATTCACATCCAAGTGAAATAACTGCCAATTATTAGCAAGTGCAAGGATGATGATGAGCCTGTTAGTAATAGGATTAATAACAGAAGAAAATGTTTCATTAAAATTAAAACCATGGGCTTGATGAAACCCCTTATCCACCAACCGAGCTTTCTATTTGTTTGTGGACCCATTTGCATTTTCTTTAACCCAAAATACCCCTATACACCACCCTAATGTTGTTCTATTAGAAGGCCGGGGAGTTATGAGTGGGAAATAGAGAAGGTTGAAGTCTAGATTATGAAATCCAGACTTGGACCTGGTTTGCATGGAATGATTATTACAGTTCTTGGATTAGTTTCAGTGTGTGCAAGAGGTGGATGAAGAGCTAGACTCCGTTTGTGATTCGGTGACTCAGGTGAAGGAATATTTTGAGCACTGTGAAGTTTTCAGAGGAACGGACAAGCTGCTGTGAGGGTGAAGACAGGACTTTGAGGTGTGTGGTTTCGAGAAGACAGGAAGATTTAAAGACATGTTAGACATACAGGTCTTGGTTAAAGGTGAAGTATAGAGAGGGAGGTAGCATTAGTGGGACTTTTCTGGAAAATTTCAGAGTACGGCCTATTCCATAACCATTGCCACAATGACCACCGTTGTTGTCACCTCAATCTCCGTACATGGCTACTGCTACCACAAGCAGCATTCACCAGTAGAGCAACCAAAATGTTCAACAACATAAACTATAATTAGACAAGTTAGGTAACCTTGAGGGTAGTTGACATAGGAAGAAAAGGATTGTTTTTGAAACCTATTGGTCTGAGCTTCATGCACAAGAAGAGCCTCAAGTTGTTGGAGCAGTCTTGAATATGCTTTCAATGACCGAAACTAATGGTGCATATTCTTGAGGTAATCCTTCCAGGTGCAAAAGAAAGGGAATAATTAAAGAAGATACCTTGTCGATTGCCTCCACGAAGTGGTGCGACAAGATTGTCAGAGTTGATCAGAACAAAATGCTAACAGAAAAGTTTGTAAAAACTCTAGTTGGGCTTTATAATATTGTTTAAAAAATGACCCGTTTGCCATGGCCATGTGGCAATGGCAATAGCAGAAAATGGTGGATGACACCGGAAATGGCCATGTAATGCATTTAAAATGGCATAAGGAATCTAAACTGTCTCGCTATTCTGCCATGATGGCATCACACTGCCATTTGACAAAAGTTATATCCACTTATCCACAACCTCTTTATATCAATAACCCTAAGCATATACCTGTTTGCTCTTTTCTACCCAATATTCTGTACAATGATGGATTAGATCTTTTTGTTCTTAAGAAAATTTTCCTTTGCGTTTGAATTTCACCTTTAAAAAAGGAAAAGAACACTTGAAAATGTCTCCATCACCTGGCTTGAACCATTTGATTTATGTATATTCCTATGCCACTTTATATGATAGATCCAAAGTGCCTAACTTGTGCTACAAAGTATATGATGGTGCTGTGTATTCATGCTACCTAAATTATAGTTGGTAATTTTTTATTTGCTTTTATTAGTCAGTATATGACAAAAATATCTTTTCCCTTGTTTGCATGCTTTTGGCGGCAGCGAGAACGGTGGCAAAAGCCTGTTTTGCGGCGTTTACAGGTTAGACTTTAGAACATTATAATTAATATATTATTTTCCTGTTATATTTCTCTGTAGTTTGCTGCTAACATTGTTATTGATGTGTTTTGTTTTTATTTGTTTTGCCCACGGAGGAGGGGTAATGGGCTATATCTATGCTTGTTTGCCTTAAATTCATTATGACGAATTTTGACTCGATGAACTGCATTTTGCGTACAGCCACCTCCGCCAGTTAATGACACCAACCCATATAATGTCTTTCGGCCGAGAGAGAAGGCCCACAGGCTTCACACAAGAAGGGTAGGTGGAAAACTTGGAACATGTTTTCATTGTACATCATTGTTGGGTAAATGCTTTTCCCTGAAAGGCATGAGTTTATTTAAGACTTCAAATAGTTTTAGATTGACTTACACCCGCACATTTTTCTTTTCAGATGCAAAGAAGGGAGAACAATGTGCAGTCATTTGAAAAGCTTCGCCAGGTCAGCTCTTCAAATTTGATTATGATTCTTAGGCTCTGTTAAAGTTAGTAAAATTGAACTCGGATCTACTCTTTTTTAGCTGGTCTGGTTAAGTGTGAGATAATGATTTTATGAACTTGTGGTTTAGCCTTCCTCTATGAATTATTATTTCAAAGAAAGGGAGTCTTAAAAGGTTTTAAAGGATTAGTACAGCTTTCTTTCCCCTAATTATTATTTCAGAGAATGTTGATTTTCTTGAAAGACTTGTGACCTGTGTTCCATGTGGTTCTAATCAAGTTTCTCCTGATTTACAGAAATCTGAATTCTTATAATCGTGTATATATGTTGAGTGAAAGCAATATTTCCTCACTTGAAAGTTTAGTAAAATCATCTTTGCATTGTCATGATCTTTAATCTTTTACTGTATCTCTCTCATTCACTGTTAAGAGCTCAACTTTTGAGAAAAGAATGTTGTAAAAGTAATAACTCTGAAACCCATCAGTTTCTGTGGTTGTAAGTAGGATTGTTGTCATTGTAGTACAATAATTGATAAGATGGTGGGGGGTTGGAACGGTCTTGATTTGACCAGAGAAAAGGAACCTATTTAAGTGATATGTATCCATTAATTTAGTGTGTGGCTTTGTTTGCTGGATATTGTTTGAAAGACAACATAGTGTTTGGTAAACAAAATTTCTCATCTAACTGAACTGTCACTATCATGAATTTTCTTTTGATGATGTACTTTAATGAAAATCCATTTAGTGGATAAGACAACTTGCAGCTAGATTAATGAGATTTTGAGTAATCTGGTGTTGAAGTAGTTTCTAATTCACTTGATAAAGAAACATAATTTAGAAATGGAGGCACAAGTTTTAGCTTATGGTTTCTGTTGGAAATCATGCATCAATGTCTGGACTATAATATGTAAAGATACAAATCCCAACTTGAAACTAGTTTTATAAGATAGAGTTAGACTTAAATTTCACTCTCACATATAGCATCTGAACCTATCCTAGTAAGGTTTATGGAGTCTATCATGTCATCTGCTATAAGACTGCCCATAAATATCTATTTCTATGCTTAGATCGTCTTGTCTTTGATATGAAGGGGTGTATAGAAGATCCCAAATCAAATAGAGATATTACTAAATTATGATATAAAAGTGGGTGTATCTTTCAAGCTAATTTTGTAAAGTCAAGTTAAGCCGAAGACCTACTTTTTAATTTCTTACAATTAGACAATATGAATTATGGAAGATTTGTTGTTTATACAATATTGCTGCTATTCTTTATATAATTATCATTATAATTAAAAATAATTTGATTTTAGTTCATTTCATTATTTTTTAGAGATTTTGATGTAAAAAATGTTAATAATTCATATTGTCTTTCTGAAGTAATCAATTGCTGAGGAGACAAAACTTTTTTTTTTTTCGGATTATAGTGTTTTTCATGCAATTTATAGTACTTGAAAACATATCTGAAGCTTTGACTGCAAACAGGTCAGGCGCAACCTTGACCAAGCTAAGAGCTTGTTGGAAGCTTTGATCAAGGTGTGACTTCCAAGTTATTTTTGAGTGTTATTCCACATTTGTATCCTTTTTGTTTTCAATCTTATTGTGTTGAATACAATCATGACCAGAGGGAGGAGAAAAAAAGAGAAGTAATGGAGAGTGAAGTTACATTGCAGAGGATGCAAATGAAGTACAAGGTATGGATGTTCTTTTGAATGTTTATTGTCTTCAATCTTCTGACAATTTAGAGCTGATCATTAGTGTTAATTCCCCTTTTTGAATGGAATCTGGACTGGATTGGTTTTTTCTTTGGTTGAGTTAGAATACAAAACCTTTTTTTTATATATTGAGACCTATTGAACATAGTGAAAAACAATAGGAATTTATTTACTCGTTTGTTTTTTTGGCTATCTGAATTAAGTATAGTATCTGCTAATAAGAGTTGTAATAAGAAAACTCCATGTTCTAGTTCTTAGTGGTTGACTAAGAAGGCTGAAAAAAGAAAAAAGAACATAAGAATTTGTATATAACTATGCAATTTGATGCACCTTGCTGTCAATTTTATAATTTATTAGCGCTGTGTACTTTGGATATTGTTTCTTTGGCTTGCCATAAAATGCATTGTGAGGTAGATTTTTTGTACCTATGAACCAATGTGTGGTTTTCTATTTCAGCATGAAACTGAATTTTTGGAAGACAACTTGGCACTCTCTGGCTTTACTGCCTTCTCTTCCAAGTTTGTTTCAAGTGAAGAAGAATATTTCGATTCTGATGATGTTATGACAAACCGCCTTCCTCGAACACGATCTGCTGCAGTACAGAGTTTGCCTTCCCATGACACCAACCTGCCCATGGTTACTACAGCTAGCACAAAGCAAGAGTTTAGGAGGAGATATGTCCCGCATGGATGGCCTCATAAACTGGTACTTATTTCATTATCTAATTAACCATCTATCTAGAAAGAATTGTATCATGTGAGTGCACAAGAAGAGCAACTCTTGACGTATAGTCCTAAATGAATAATGAAATTATAGATTTATTTAATTAATTCAATTTTGAGCACCTTTGTATGATTGCATGGCCATGAATTACCCATTTCACTACATTTTTTTTAAAGAGTTATTCGTACTATATACCAACCTGTTTTGTGTTTATCCCTCTATCACATATCATTCATTACATTTTGTATTTCTGTTGTTAAGTTTGTTGTACTAGTTGTGGTACAAATACAATTTGTCTTTGTGAAGTGTTCTCTTCCCCTTCCATTTTTGTACATGTCCTCGTAGTTCAGCATAGTTGTTGATGAGTTGTTGTGTGACATGGGATTATGCAGGATCCACTTGAGCCAGTTTTATTGTTCACTAAACCTCTACTTCCAGATAAGTTGGCCATGGCAGGCATTATGCCACCGGATTCTATAGCAACAAATGGGGTGTCATCGCCATCGTATAGATTTCGTGGGCGAATGGGTAGAGGTGGTCGGATAATATTTGACCGGTGGAATCCTCTTATGCAAACTCCAATTGATTGTGGTAATTCTTATTATATGCCTCCCAAACCACGACCTTCAACATGTAACTAATTTGTTTTTGTTATCTGATGCTAAAATGGTACCTTTCCTGTTGGTTAGAATTTAATTGATAATCATTGGGAAGGTACAATGTTGCAATGGAAACTTGTAAACATGATTTAGGTCTGTAAGGTTTTCTCTTCTTTTTCTAGGTACAAGGTCATTCAAGTATTTTTATTTGGGGGCAGTGAAGCTAGATGCATTTTGTATTGATATATCTTCGAGTTTCCTCTGCCTTGGTTCATGCAATGGATTTTTTATTTTATTTTTCTGTATAAAAAAAATAAGATAAAGCTTCCAAAGAACCAAAATAGCACTTTCAAAATAAGTTCACATGATTTCTTTGAGTGGGTCGATTTTGGTTTTGATGCATGCAAATATCTACCTTACTGAAGTCTTGTGAAATGACCTTTTGATTGTGGTTAGCAATACCAATTCTAACTTGTAATCTATTGGATAGAGGTATTTTGGACTCCATATCTTTTTAGAGGCTTTTAAGTTGTGTTTTTTCCCCAAAATAAACTACTCTTGCTGTTTCAAGACATTTTATGTAATGTAAATATGAAAACTTTTTTATGCTGCTAAACAACATATTATAAGGCTAAAATTTTTTATTTTATGTACAATCCATCGTTTAGATGACAATGTTAGTGTATTTTAATTAGATGAGCGTAGTCAGTGTACTTTAATGAAGTTATATTTTTGTTATTTGTCTAACATATACCGCTTTTACACCATTTCATTTAATTCAGGTTATGTTCGCATGTCTTTTCTTTTATTAACTATAGTTTAACTTGATTGTATATAAGTATTATTATTGTCATTTTTTATTTAAATTGAGTGTATCAAGACATTTTACTATAAACTAAATTTGTCCTCAAATTGAGTACAAGTATATAGTGAAACTTGTGATGACATACATAAAGTTATTTCGCAATTTTACAATAAGTTGTTAGTTTACAAGGGAAAACGTTTTAAGACAGGAATTTCCCAAGGTGTATTCTAAGCATTTCAGGTTTTTTATTTTCTCTCACATGGAACATTTACATAAAGTGTTTATATATTGGACTTAATACGTTCAATTTATCAATAATTTCTGCTGGAGAAGCTTTCCATTATAGCTTGTCTTACTGTCATTACCTTTTTAGAATTATGATTAAATTTTTGCTAACACCTATTGTTGTTGCTTTGAAAATTGTATCAGAGAATTTTTTGTATCTGTTATGTTGCTTCTCTCTTCTTGAGAGTACCATGTTAAGCATACAAACTACAAACTTTGATGCTTGGTATGCTATGTCAAAATGATTTTGGGGATTTTTAAATTACTTATAATTTTTAGATGTTCTTTCATCATAATGATACCCTAGTGTGCACACTTGTAGTCTTTGTCTTGTATCTTCTAAAACTGCAAAAGACCATGATCAATTTTTGTTTGATATGCATCTAGTGTTTTGTCCAATCTTCAACTTCGTCTAAGTTTTGTTAAGGTCTTGTAATGTGTTAGACATCATCTTATAATTGTTCTACCCCAGATAAAACATTATTTGGTATATCAAAATGAGTGTTGTGGAGATGTCTTTTATGTTAGGACTTATGTCTTATTATATATATAATAGATTGATTTGTAAATTCATACAACATATCTAAAATTTTTCTTTATTGGCCTAATTTTAATAGCTATTGACCAAACATATTGGATGCAGTTAGAAAAGGAAATTCTTTCTATGGATTTTGAAACATAACTAGAAAAGTAAAACATATCAGGATGACTTTAGAATTTGAAAAATCTCACCTTCCCACCTTTGAAGCATCTATTTGAGGTGCACTTATTAAGATGTTACTCCAATTTAAGAAAAACTGAGGTGCACTAGTTTATTATATAGATAATGATACTTTAATAATATTTTAACATTATTTATATGTCATTCTCTGATTGGTTCAAAATTATTTAAGCAATCCTGTAAATTTGTTCTGGAAAAAAATTCATAAAAAAATACATTTTAAATGTATTTGGGAAAGAGCTTTTTGAAATGATTTTTTTCTGCACTTTCTCTTTTCTTCCTCTACAACGGTGGTGATGATGGAGGTGGTAGTGACCATAGCAGCAATGATTAGCTGAATTTAATTTTATCAATCTAAAATGAAGAAGGCTATTTCTTTCTACACCTTATAATATATCTTCCTACAACCCATCGCATGCTTTTGAAAATTTTAATCCACAATAAGGGTGGAATGAATGCTTCTGAAAAAATATTTCCGGGTTAGTTTAGCATGTTCCGGAAAGAAAAATCCTGTTTAGTGGGTGTTCGTAGAAGTTTGATGGGTGCAGGAAGAACTACCTATTAAAAAACTCTACATTATTTTATGCTTATATGCCACTGGCAAGTTCCACTAAAAATAAAAAAAGTGCCTCTTGTAAAGCTTTTAACATCACTTTTCACAGTATGTTTTATGTTACTCTCATTACAATATCACAACAATATAAAATAAAAGTTATTTCTGAAGGTAAATATTTTTTATATTTCAAAAGTGTAAAATTAAATTATTGAAATTATTAATTATTTTAAATCTTTTTTGGAATAGGATCTTAATGACCATGATGTCAAGAAGTGTTCTTATTTATGTTATAAGTAAAAAATAGTTTTAAATGGTTAGAAATTAGGTCATTACATCGATATAAGGCAAGCTTAAATGGTAAAGTTGAAAGATTAGATGAGAGAGATTGTAAGTTTAATTTCTTCCACTGACACTTAGAAGTTATAAGATTGATTTAGTAGATTTGAAAGTTAGAATTAGAGAAATTGTGCTCAATTATAAATTATTTACAAGATTAGAAATAAATCATAAAATTTCCAAAAAATTTAAAAACTTATATGCTGATTTGTTAATTTAATAATAATTATTTTAAAACTCATGTCTAAACGATTTTTTTTTTATTGAGAGAATACATAAAAATTAAACAAAATTTCTCCATTTTATATTTTTTTTTCTCATAACCTCTGCCATCTAAAAGCGTTTGTTTTTTGTATTCCCTTCACGAATTTTTATCTTTCAGACCATAAGAACATGTCCCTGCGTGCAAGATCATACCATAATGCCATGAACAGAAAATATGATTTTATAATTTTCGTATAACTTCTTTACAAACATGAACAATGCTAATGTTGGTCCTCTGAACTACAGCTTTGATTTCAGTGCCAATCTTTTTCAAACGAGTCCCTGGGAATACCTTGGAGTTAATGAATCATATGCACATTGTAAATCATATTTTCCACAACATTGGAATCCCTTATGAAAACATTGGACTTTTCTCATCAATAATTTTCAACTGCATTCTCCAAATTGTTAGGAAGGTCATCCCTGAAAAAAGCTGGAAGAATACTTGAGACGAATGAATTAGTTATTAGTTCATGTCAAAGATAAAAGGGTTAAGTTACCAATTTAATATCTGAAATTGTATCTCACTGTCACTAATTCCTGAAAATAAGGAAAACTCAAACTAGTCANTGAATTGTTTAAAGGTTTTATTTAAATTTCCCAAATTAATCTCTCTTTTTATTTTGATCTCAGAACATATTATTATCACTTCAGTCATGGATCTAAGGATCAAAATGACAAAAAAGAGAGTTAACTTTAGGAACTTAAATAAAACTCAAATATTTCAAGTACTTATTTGAGTTTTTCTTAGTTTCAAGAACTAATACAATAACAAGATGAAATTTTAGGANCGAAATTCACTATTTATTCAAGACAAAATTGAAAGGGAAATGTGTAATGCTCCTATTACCTACAAATACATCACAGCCCCGGCATGGAGAAATCATTAGCTGTGTGATAGATTCTGCAAATTATTAGTAACCCTTTGAAGAATTGATGTATCAGCCAGATTTCAGGATTACATCCTTAGCAACTCTAAACTTCCCAAATACCAGATGATTTAGAAAACATCATCCTGTACATCGGGGCCTGACGCTCTAAAACATGTTTTTCCCAATCTGATCTTACTCCAAATGGGTTTTCCTCAAGCCACTCACTTTGTCCATATTCCAAATCAAGCTTACTCTTGCCATACCTCAAAAATTGTTCTTTCATTCTTATTGCAACGGCTTCTACATCAGATTGCAGATAGATCTGGTCAAGGTCAATAGCTTACGTAAGCCTCAGTATTAACAAACTCAAACTTTTCAAACAATTCAAGTAAAGTCACAACTCAGGACAACAAAATGTCAAAAAGGCACAGTAAATATAATACTGATAAAACAAATACTTTTCTAATTTTTTTGTAAGGTCTGACTTCAGATCTGATGAGCAATGTGTTTTTTGGATCAATGGGGAAGACCTGACCATGAACTGCACATTGATTGAGCAAATACTAGTAGAACTCCTTCAAAGTCTAATNACCTTCCCATTGGGTGCTAGAAGATCCACTACTGCTTCAATTAAAGATCTCTGAAGCATCCTCCATCTGTGCTCAGGCTTATTGAAATNGGGGTTTGGACACTGCCGAAAATAAAGACAGAATAGAGATTAAGGCTAAGCAGTTGACGGAGAAAAGAAAAATACAGAAAATGTGATTACCACTAATTTGCTTTAAATTCATAGAACCTCATTTACCATACGGAATAAGTTTGGAGCCCCCTAAAACTTGTCCTTCCAAAAAAATTTAGTTCTTATTGTGATAGCAAATTTTCTCAAATGTTAACCAATCATATAGGAAGGTTGTCACATCAAACAATGAACTTNTTATATTCTGTGAGAAAATATGAACAGGAAAAATTGAAAAATCAGGCCACAAATAATTGCTATTATAATTTTGGCTTTAGCAGTAATATTACTAGAATGATCAGGCTGGCAGATATAACTAAGAGTTATATGTCTCACCAAACAATGGTTCAAAATTAGTCCTGTAGTTATTTTACTGTATGCAAGTCTCAGTCAGTCTAATATGCAGAGAATGATGAAAGCTTCCATNAAACTTCTAGTGATGGTCGTGAAAAAAATGTAGGGAGAAGACTCTACGGATTTGGATTTATCTAAATGAACACTTAAAAATTAGTTAGTAAGGTGAGAACCGAAAAAGCTTCATAAGTTCTATTTAAGTCACATTTCTAGTCAATGTGAGATTAAAATCATCATCCTTGAGCCTAAAATTAAGACAGCTCCAAAAAGATCACAACTAAGGTGGGTTAGNAATGACTGCAACTCAGACAACTTTCCATCACAGAAACTAGTTAGGTTGCAGCAGAGAATTGGCAGCAATGACAACAGCATCAGTACATCCCTACAGTAGCTTGCTGACCACTAAACAATTAGTTGTGCCAAAGNAATTGCTTATTGGTGATAATAGTGTGTATAAATAAAATGCCTCAAGATGAATGATGTCAAAAAANGGTGGTCAACTGATAGAAACCAACTAGTATANAAATTGTATTAAATTACTGTCACAAGATCTGGTCTACAATTTACCAGATTAAACATAACACAAATTGAAATAAAACAACATATTGAATACAGTAAAACTAGGTATAAGATTAATCTTCCTTGTATAGAAAATACACATAGGGTAATGTATTTATAATAATATGAGTGTAGACTAAGTCCAAATACAAATGAATATGTAAAAATAACATAATTAACATGGGGACTATGTTTTCCTAATTAACATAAAATGCCACATATCCAATACTTCCCTTCAAACTTGTGCATATAAATCGTATGTATCAAGCTTGTTACAAAGATAATTAATTCTCAGTTCTCCTAAAGACTTAGTGCAAGTATATGATAACTGATAATTTGAGTTGATGAACTTGGTCTTGATATCTCTAAATACAATCTTCTCCCAAATGAAATAACAATCAATTTCAATATGTTTGATTCTCTCATGAAAAACAAGATTAGAATTGATATGAAAAGTAGCCTGATTCTCACATATAAGTGTCATTTGAGTGATAACTCCAAATTTTAACTCTCCAAACAATTGCTTAAGCCAAACACTAAAACATGTAGGTGTTTGTTGGCACACACATGGCTTGGACTGAACTTTTCATAAACATAACCCCTTTCAAGACTTCTCTTGGAGTTCTGCATCAATGAGCCTCCTAAAGCTTCATCCTTGGAAGGTAGTAGAAAGTTTTACTACAATTCCCTCTCCTTGAGAGTTTTCTATGCTGAACATTGTGGTAAGGTGCTTCAATCCCGATTCCCACATGACTGTGCGATTGTTATTAGATGTTCGAGTTGGCATACTCAACCTACTACCAGTAATGCTCCCTCTCTTGCTCTTGATTCTTCTTATCAACCTGTTGTGGACAATCCACTAAATCAGCCAAACTCTTTGTTGGGTAGAGTTTAAGTTTGCTTTAATTAATTCATTGAGCCCATCCAAAAAAAATGCCCCGCAAGTACTCTGGTTCTGCATTCTTTAATGGACCAGTATAGAGTTCAAACTTCTCTTGATATTCCTCCCCTGAGCTTGTTTTCTTTAGGCTCAACAACAATGCAAAAGGACTTTCAAACATGGTGGGTTGGAAGCAACTAATAACCGCTGCCCTGAAATCCTCCCAAGTTGGTTAGTGCTCTGAAAACTCCCACCATTGATACCAAGTTAGTGCCTTCCCTTCCATGGCCACCATTGTTGCCTGTAATTTCTACTCTCTTATCATCCCTTTTAAGTCAAAATATGGCTCTACTCAGGTTATCTATCCAAATGCATCCTCACCATCAAAAAGCGGTATCGGTAAATTCCCACCACCTATTGATGTTGTATCATCCACACGTAAGGCTCCCTTGTGGGCCACGTATATGAAATGGTTGGCTGCCATCAATGTTCTCTTCCTCTTATCTCGCACATATTTCACACATATGGATGCCTACACTTCGTTTAATTGTTCAGCATTTTTCACTATTGGCTCCCGCATTGTCAACAAGCCTTCCAAACCCTTTACAATGCTTCCACCCTTGAATTCCATGCTGTGTTGTCACCATGGATGGTCTCCAAGAACGTAGAGCTCTGATACCACTTGATAAAAACCAGCTCATACAAAAATTGTATTAAATTACTATCACAAGATTTGGTCTATAATTTACTAGATTACACATAACACAACGGAAAACTGAAGTAGAACAACACTTAGGACAATACACATCTTCCAAGTTACCATGGGCTTGGTCTCTCCCTTTCCAGATTTTCTCTCCAGTCTAATCTGCCTTTTCCCTCCCTTTCTCTATTTTCCTGCTGTTCTCATAACTGCCTAGGCAGTTATGCTTGGCCCTAATAAAATATTCAAAACTGTCAAACTGATTACAGAATTGTCAAAAACTATTACAATAACTGTCCTATTTACTATAGACCGTACAAAATCTTTATTTCTGGTTTCTCCATTTATAGTGCTTACTTAGCAGGGCCAGCATGTGGCAAATTCGTTCATTGGTGCAATGATAGCAATTCATGCGCATCAACACTCAATAGAAGTGTGCACACTGTTGAAATATAATGTATTTTCTAGTAGGCTTTTTAGTGTGGGCTTTTTAGGAGCCTTCTGTTTTTTCTTTTTTTATGTTGATCTACTATCCCTTAAATAGGGTAGTATGTGTATTAGGGTTAAGAAAACAGTAATAATAAAATATTTTCAGTTTCTCTTCCAATTCTAAGTCACACATGGTAGAATCAATAGGAAAGAACAGGCCCACAACGCTCAACGTAATGTAATAATTCAATATATAACAAATTTAATTTATTGACCTGTATTGAGACAAGAACTAATTCTCCTGGGTAAGTAGAAATAATAGAACGGAATGTTGATGTTGCATTGGTAGCAACAAAGTACCTAGAATAGAGAAAACAGGAAACCGAAGCTAAGAAAGTTTAACAAAGGAATTAAATTTCAACCACGAAGGAACTCTAATTAGTCACATGATCGATCATAAGTGCATGTGTGCTTATAATAAGTTCAGAATATTCTTGTGTCATTCCATGGTGTTGAACTAAGATAAACTTTAAATTCATTGAATCCAATAAAAAAGAAGATGCTGCATCAATTCGTACAATGAAAGCAACATAATTACCCATTCTTTATGCCATATTGATGAATAGATTTCTGGCAGCGTAAGACAAGCTGAAAAAGATGTTAACAGGAAGAAAAGAAAATTATTAAGTAAAAGCCTAGTATAGAAAATAGAAAACAAGGTAGAAGAAAGAGAAGAGGACATGACGAGTAGGGAACCTTTTCATTGATCTCCAAACCGAGGAAGTTTAAATCTTGCCTCCTTCTAGCCATTTCAAGAAGGAAAAGCCCATTCCCTGTAAATAAGAGCAAACTATATCAGGGAAAAACCAGTAGCAGAAGTTTTCTATTTAATCTACTGTCTGAGTCCCATGCTCCATCTTCTTCTGTTACAGAATTTGGGAATTTTTTATAAGGATTTTAGGTTAAACTTAACAGAAAAATTTATCTAATGATAATGCATTCACATCAACTTATAGTGCATAAGAACTTTAGGCTATGTTTCTAGTTGCAAAATTTTATAAGCTACAAGCATAATGAACATTAATTTAAAAGAAATACCACTTCCAATATCAACAACCAGAGACTGAGTTGGGTCAGAATAAATGCTGCTCCAGTTGATCTCAAAAGGGTATCCCTGAAACATGAAACTACCATAAGCAGTAATAATATCAATGATGCATAATGTTTAGACACTTTAGGTTGCTTAAAGCAAGATCAGTTTCATCAGCATGATTATACGAAATACTATAAGTTAACTGCATTCATGTTAAAATATCAATATTGACCTCATCTTCCTAATTCCTACTTGTTAGTTACATTCTGTTACGAAACTAGTTATTTAATATAGTTAGGATATTGATAGTTAGTTGGAGATTGATGACTTAAACAGACAGTAGGATGTATGGAGAAAGAGAGGAAGTTGTTCACTTTTGTAGATTGAGCATTAGCTCTTTGTGAAAGGAGAAATGAAATGTTAAGGGAAAGCCCTTGGAGGAGAGAGCGCTCTCCTACTTATTGATCTTTCAGTCTATCAAAAAAATCTATTTTCTTTCTATTTTCAATTCTTGGTATTGGAGAATATTCTCTTCTTTGCTAAGACTTGCTTCTCTGATTCAGCCTTTGCACAACCGTACCCTAAGGGAAGCTTCTATAAATACTCCCTCTGTATTTAATTTTTTGTGAGTTAAAAGTTAAATGAAAAACTCCGATAGAACCACGAAAAGTACAACTGGAAACAAGACTCTGTCTTGTAAATCTTTATTGCTTTATTTTCAATTCTGCACCTACCAATGTAATAGACATAGAAATGGCTTAGAATGTTACAACATATTTTCCCCGGAGGTTGTTTGAGAGAACCTCACTCTCCACAATAATCCTGAACTTTTCCTTCCTTTCCTCCCCAAAAAAACTCCCTACTCACCTCCTAATAAGACTATTTATAATAGTTTGTTACAGTTATGTAATTACAATTGTACTAACTATCTTCCTTTTTCCTTCTTTTGTAAACTTAACAAACCTATTAATATTCCCTCCATCAAGATTCACCTTATCCTCAAGGTGAAATTCTAGAAATTCTTTATGAATGCAGGCAGCAGATTCCCAACAATTCTCAATATCTGAAAGATGTTTCCATTTGATAAGAACTTCTGTCACCTTGAGTGGTCTATCTAGTATCTAGCAGTTGTTCTAGATATACTTCTAGAATATAGTCTTTAGTAAGTGGAGGAGGCATGGGCAGGGTAGATGTGGCTGGCTGCCCTCCCTGACCAGTGATGCTACTTGTTATGTCTGAGGTCTCCCTTTTCCCACTGTTATGATTACTTGCGACAATAGAATTTTCCACATCTCTAGAGAAACTTCTAGTTATTGAATATGGCCTATACACATTATTGCTCCTGTTTCCAATCTATGTTCCCATTTAGTTGTAACTCTAATTTTTTCCTCAACCATCTAAGCTTTCATCATCAATTCAGCAAGATTAGTGGGTTCATATAATTTCACCTCTGCTTTAATGTCTTCTTCCAAGCCATCCAAAAATATACCTATCGAGTAATCTTGTTCAATGCCCTTCAAGAATCTCGCATATTGCTCTATGTAATCTTTGACTGTACAAGTTTGTGTTTATCTAATTAGTCGGTTGAAACCTTCTTATTACTACAACTTTGAAAGCGTCACACGTGGGATTGGGGTTCCATGTTTCCCACCATAAAGAAGCTCTAAATACCAATTGATAGAACCACTATCATGTAAATCATTATTGCTTTATTTCCAATTCGGATACAACACCATTGAGACCTGAACCCAACCACATAAGGGATTGACACCACTTTCTACCCAAAACCTTAACGCATAGGTCGTCATCTTTATATGGTGCTCTAGTTTCTCATTTCTATCCAATGTGGGACTTAGTCTCACACTTAGAATTCTAACACACTCTCCACAATAATCCTGAACTTTTCCTTCCTTTCCTCCCAAAAAAAACACTCCTTACTCACCTCCTAATAAGACTATTTATAATAGTCTGTTACAGTTATGTAATTACAACTGTACTAACTACCTTCTTTTTTCGTTCTTTTTTAAACTGTATCAAACCTACCAAATTCCAATCTCAGTTTAGCTTTTTCTCTTTGAATTTCTCTATGCTGGCATCAATGTGAAGTTGACAAGCACGTGCCTTCATCTACATGTGGAAGTATTCATGGATTTTATTCCATACTTGATATGAGTGAATTGAGTCAATGACTTGAGAGAGAACAGATTTTGACAGCATTCATTGAAGTCAGGTAAGTAACATTTGATCCTGAACTTCCCAGACTTACTATGCAGGAATGAAATTATCATATCAGGATCTTGATCAGTGAGACATCTAGGAGGAATCAATGGGCTAACAGTAAACCTCTGAAGCTTGTGAGACTTTGTGACGATTCAATTTTGATGTTACCAAAAATCATTTTAGTCATTCAGTTTCTCAATGACAGAGCTAGGAAAAGAGTGGGGCATGAAAGGGATGGGATTTGAGGTAGCCTGTTAGGTTCCTAAGTATTGAACCTAACCAAAACTCTCTCAATAGCACAAAGAACAACCAAAGATGAAAGAAAGAACTGTATTATTGCTCAAGAATGGGTATGTACAAAGAATAGACAGGGAGCATAACCCCCCTCACAAGGTTCAGAGAACCTGTCTATACACTGAAGTTCCAAAAGTCCCCCTGACAACATAATAGAGTCTTATTTATAGAATTCCTCTGCACCTAAACCCATTACCCATTATGCCCCTATCCCCCTATGACCTATCATAGCCATAGGAGAAAAGAAAAATCAAGGTCAAGGTTTACCAATGGAATGTGTTTTAATCTATGACTTGGTTCCTATAACACAATCATTCACAATAATGACTATATATATTATCTCTGTTATGAATGGCGCTAGGACTGAGAAGAAAGGGGAACAACCTTTCTAGGTCTATTATAGAAGGAAGGGACTAAACTATAATTAGTTAGAACAGGGTAGTTAGTTAGTTGGTTATGCGGTTCAGAAGTAAGGACCTAATAAGTATGTCCTCAATGGTAATTGGGATTTTTTTAGCTTTTGTTTTCTAGCATCTGTGAATCTGGTCTTTTTAGAGTGCTTTTTTGAGGGTAATTTTGTAATGTTGCTTTGATTGCTGTAACTGTTGTGAAGACATATTATTCCTTTCAGTCATACTATTTGTAATAGAGAAAGTGATATTGTGCTAGGATTTCTGCTTTTGGTTCCTAACAATTCCAACATGCTGTGGAAAAGAATTGTTTTTATTAATTCATCTATCACTTAAATGCATTTAAAAATATGTTGTACACCAAATTTTGTCCAATTTAGTAATAAGTTCATTAAACAACAAAATAATTTGCTTTTAAGGAACATTCATATATATTGGTTTCCTCTCCCCAGTATCTAAAATAAGGCCATGTTTTATTTTGTTAGAAAAAGTTCACAAAAATAATGGTATAAATTACATCATCTCAAGAAACTAGAGTCATCTCCATAGATTCCAGCGGCAAAATCCTAACAATGCAAGTTCAAGAGACATGCAAGGTAGTTTTGATAATTAAAATATTTTGAGCATACATTGAATTATTCTCCTGAAATATTTAGTGGAAGAGAGTGGTATAGAAAATAGTGCTTATCAAGGCATACCCTGTCGACAGCCATAACACCAGGGAGCTTTCTTCCTTTGAGAAATTCCCATACAACAGAAGCATCTTCAATGATATTTATAAAGGACAATGAACTTTTTTCCTGTCTCACTAGTTTGCTTGCCATAGTCCCAACAACTGTTATTTCACAGTTGTTTTGGCCTAGTTTGTCTAGAATTCTTGCCAATTTAGAAGCCCCGTTGGTGTATTCACTTGAATAAACAAATTTCACAGGACCAATCCAAATTATTTTCTGCAATGGATTCAAAGAAAAATGTTATGTAGTTCCTTGTTACATTTCAAAATCAATAGATAATACATTTTCTTAGAATGAAAAACCTGTTATCCATTATCAACACCTAAAGTCATTGCATGATATTGATTACATGCACAAATTCAAACTAAAATTAGCAGAAAAGATTATAGAATCAAATGGCCATTTTAATAAAACATTGCCAGAGAAGAAATGTTAAATCAATCCCAATTCCACAGTTATCTAAGGATTCTTCAATATATATTAAGAAAATAAACCAATTGTAGTTTATGCTTGATGCCTATTTATAAACAAAAAATTATTAATGTACCTTACAAGTTGTAAGTGTATAGTCGATTTCATCCAATGATACAGGTCCTAGGTCCACAGGTACCCAATCTAGATCAAAATCAAATCTGCATTAGTTTTATTTGCTGAACACAAGTAATATCTAAATGAATATCTAAGTAGCACAACACAATCCCCTGTCAATTTGAAGAATAGCACACCATCCAAAATTCCATGAGAAGGAAATAATTGCAGTTGCTTTGGATCACTCTTTTTCTGGCACCAAAAATCTTTTGGATACAGAAGCTTCACGTTTCTATCTTGAGCAAGTCTCACTATATCTAGAGCTTCATTAACTGCTTGACGGTCCACTAAATCACATGGAATTGATACTCCTAATGCGTGCATTATTTGAAATGACATCATGCCCACAAAAACAAACACTTGGCATCTGGAAGCTAAGAACTGAAAAGAAGCTGCTTTATCATAAAGATTACCCCCTCCAATCTGGATTGTAAGAGAAACAAACAGTGAACAAATTTATCAATAAAAGTACTTGAGAGTTTCTTGAATGTAAAAGCTATTGATTATAACAAATAACATTAACCGCAAAAGGGACATACAATTGCTACATATGGCTTTGTGCTGGCTTCTGCAAGATTCTTCAGTTGATCAAGCCTCTCCTCAAAGTGAAAACCAGCTATACAGGCATAGCAGAAACGGGTAACACCAACAGTAGAGGCTAGAACTTTATGACAGTTGGAGAAGGAGTCGTTGACAAAAATATCAACTCCTGATGATAATATTCTAGAAAACTCCAAACTATTAGCAACTTCCTCTTTGAAATTAGAAAGATTCTCAAGAAGATGGATATTCTCTTTCTCATGGGTATTCATCTTTGCTTGCTTCTTAAAATACATGGCATGCAGTGGAACAACTTGTATTTGAAGAACTTCTGATAAGAAATCTACAGCAAGAGATTATCAATCATCCAATATAGAAGCTTCCTTACATAAAAAATGACATTTGTTAATTCCATTGCCCACATAGTTTAAAGTTTCTTTTTAGTAAGTTTGTTCTGTCTTTCCTCCCATTAATAAAACTAGAATTGCTATAAGCAGTTCCATTGATGACAAACTAGTTAAACATGGCAACTAACGACAAGGATTGAACAAAAAGCCTTTAAGAAAGTACCTGTAACTGAATCTGTGTGAAGTTCTGGAATATTCATATTCCAATCACTGACCAAGATGACATTTGCCCCAGCTTTATGCAAATATTTAATTGTGTATATTGCATTAGAATTGGATTCATTCTTCTTGTCGCACTCTTTCTTGACTAATATGTTAGAATCAAATCTGACCATGACAACTTTTCCAAAAAGCTCCTCCCTAGGAAATTCTCTAAGAGTTTGTATATGAGGAATACCATTCAACTCTCCACCATTACTAAAGTAAATCTAACAGTAAAACCATAAAATTTAGGGCCAAAACAAAATAAACAACAAATAATGCTTTTAAAAAAGTATACAATAACCAAGATTGATTTTATGTTAGTAATTTTTTTATTTCATCAAGACAAAAACACAAAACTCATACTACGTTGAATGGAGAAAGTTAAGATCCAAACAATAGAAGCATATTTAGTTCTGCGTTCTTAAAAATTGGCTTTATGGCTAATTCAGCTCAAGGTATGAGGGTAAATATAGTTGATGCAAAACTTCCTACGCACAACCCTCATACTAAGGGGTGGACATCTCAAATGTTACAGGACTAGATATCTATATGTAGTCTAATGAAGGCCTAATAGAAAGTGGCCGGATAGGCCCAAAAATAATCATTAGAATATACTCTAATATCATCTTAAAATTTAGATTTAGGCCTAACTCAAAAGAAAAACTTAGCTTATGAGGTAAGCGTGCGCACACACACATATAAATTATTTTGACCATACCTTTAGTAGATGTGGGAATTCTAACGTACAGTAAAGCCAACAACCATTAAACATAACCTGGGTGACCATGTGATCAGGACATAGGAGGAATTCATTCCTTGTAACTGTTGTTCTTCATAACTAAAGTGAGTTAGAACACAAGATTTGAAAGGCTATGCTTTGTCCGAACTTTATGTTTCTTAAGAAGTGAACTTTAAGCCTAACTCAATCCCACAAAATCGGCTTGAAGGACAAAGTTTGCACCCATATATATACTATAAACTGGCCTTATCTCTAGTCAATGAATGTGACTTCTAACACACTCCTCTCACGTTGAGGTATATACATCTCGAGCGTGGAACTAGACATTAATAGGTGGTCTGATAGAACCGATAGCGGGTGGAATAATATGTCTAACAAACATAAATCTCACTAGGATATGCTTTAACCTATCTCTGTTACCATGTTAAGAAGTGGACTTTACGAAGTGCACCCACATATATACTATAAACTAACCTTATCTCTAGTTGATGTGGGACTTCAAAAAATGTTAAAACCCCAATGTGTTTTTGCGATAGGGTCAAGTTATGTATGTTATGACCTGTATGTTAGGGCTTGTTCTTGTATATTTAGGAGAGTTGGTAAGAGAGAAAATGCATGTGAGTGACAAAAAGAAACTTTAAGTTTCTCAAAAATAAATTTAGAATATAGTGTAGTATGTGATGAGATACCATTCCGGATTTTATTATATATGAATTCTATGGGGATAGGTTTAATCTAACTTTCATAGGTTTTCTACTTGAGTGGGTTTTACTATAGTCTCTCTAATATGTTTTGTATCTTTTATTTTATTTTTAATTATATTTTGGGCATGCTGCAAATGATTGATATAACTTGGGATGCCAACCTAGTAAAACTTACAATTTATATAGAGATATCTTTGCATACCTATGTTCTATAAAAGAAAAGTATGAGCTCATATCATCATCCATAGATATCCAACAACCTCTACTAGAGCACCCAAGAAAAGACATAATAATGACAGTTAGTGCGTGCCTCCAGGATTTTTGCAGTTACTTTCTCTCTTTCTCCCTGACTTTCAACCTCTCTCTCTCTCTCTTTCCCTTCCTACATAGTTATCAGTTACAACATATCATAGCGAAGAAAATACTGGCACTCCTCGAGAAGCATATTTATTGTATTAATGGAGTAAGGCATTTATTATAACAAACTGAATCCTAGAATGCTGAAATATCATCAGATTCAGAAGAAAATATTGTGGCACAAAAAGGACCTGTTAAGTATCTCACCTTATGGTCATTAAGACAACCTTGCAAAGGCAGTGGGGCTCCATTAAACTCAAGAAACTTGGCAAATTTTCCAGTATGAGCATATCTTATTTGTTTAAACAACTTGGGAAAGTCACTGAAATATAATTTGTTGGAGAGAACAGTTCCATGCAGAAGATTTACAAGGTGGCCCATCATCAATTTCCCAAGATTGAAGCTGCAAATTGTAAGAGCAAACGAACGAACAATGAAAATTCCATAACAGAGGAGAGATTAGAATAATAAAAGATGGTGCAATACATCATCCACAAACCCTTACAAGCACTCACATAAAGAACCATCACAGATACACTCGAATAACAGTTGAACTTAACACAACACATTTTGTCAAATTGAACTTAATAAATAAATAAAACTGTTCAAAGTGTGATGAAATTAGAGTGTGACAGTGAAATGAGAAATATTTCAAGTTTACAAGCCAAATGAAAATTTTGTTGAGTTCAGGACAAAATCCAATCTTGCAAAGCTTGCTGTTTGTTTCTTTAGTTATTTCCAACATTGAACTACAGAACGAAGAAGCAAAACTCACCTTAGAACTGCACTGCCCCTTTCCACGGTTGCCGAGACAACAGTGTAATTCGGTGAGACGATAAAACGACATGATACAACATGTCGTTTTGATTTTAATCAAAGCTAATTACGGCCAGTTGAAATAAAACCTCCCTGTTAATTATTAGACAGAAAATTTTAAAAAATCAAAATATTTTTTTCACAACTTAAAATTAGTTTATAAAAGATGAAAATAGTTTAGAGGAATTAAACATTTAGGACAATCTTGAATTTATAAATGGATTTGAGAAAATAGACTTAATATAATTATTTGAATTAAGAAATATATGATATAATTTGATTGAATTTAATATCAAAATTTGTGTATAATATAATTGATATGATAAATTAAAAAAATATTTTAATAAATAAAATTATATGATTATTATTTTATGTTGGAAAAAACAATATAATTAAATTTAAAAATAGTAAAAATTATATTAAAATTAAATTAAATTATTATTTAAAATTACGAAATATTATTATTATTATTATTATTTATTCACTTTTATTTTCAGGTTTTTCGTTTTTTTTTTCCTTTCAACTTCTTTGGTTTCTTGTGCAGTGGCGCCAGTTGGGTTTCTCCCCCATCCTCTGCCATCAAGCACCATTACCTATGTAACGATATTTTCCTTGGAATAATGATATTTTAATAATATTTTAATATTATTTAAATGTTATTTTATATTTGATATATATTGATATTTATATATATTATTATTAATTATAAAATTTTTTAAATCAATTATATAATGATACATAAATAATATTAAAATATTATAAAAAATTATTATCGAATAATCATTTTCTTTATTATACGGTGGTGTGGTAAGGTGACTTTCCTTGCAAGACTGTGTACTTGAGTAAGGATATGAAAAACTCACATTACTGCTTTTACGAACCCTTAAATTATAATCCAACGAGCTTTACATCACACGTACAAATAAGAAATTTTAAGTTCTGAAATTTAATTTCCTCTTCTTTTGAGTGAATTTAATTTAATTATTTAAAGTAATTTTTTTAATATTTTAAATTTTAATTTTCTTTGAAATTTTTTTTTCATCCAAACTATGTATTTATTCCAAAATATTTTAAATTAATCAAATAAATTAACTACTCTTTTAAATCGTCTCATCTAAATATGTTATTAAGGTTAAAAAGATACTTAAAAAAGGTAATAAATTAATCATTAGAAAAATCAATGTTTAAATATTAGTAATATTATTTGAATATAGAAAAAGTTGTAAGGACCACTAAATTCATAGAAAAGAAAGAAGTCAGGTGTATGCAAAGAAAAAGGGTGATATTTATAATCTAAATTTAAAAAAAGAAATAAATAAAACCTTGAACCTTCATGCATATATCTCTTTCTTTCAAACTTTTCTGAACCTTCTTTCTCATCCATCTCTCTACTGAATCTTCTTCTCCTCTCTAAATTTCTCACTCTATTCTACTACTGCTTCTATAGTGGAAGGTGTCTAAGTGTTAGAAGTGCTCTACCTTCACAGAACAGTGGGTATTCTTCCTCTGGTAAGTTATTTTCTTCTTTTGTACCTTAGGGAGTCGTGATCATGCAACAGGGTTCTGCTGCATGTGACCCACTTTGTTTTCTCCCAAATTTTAGTTTCAATCATCTTCTAAAAATATGTCTTCCATCACCAATTGCAATCTGCATGTGATTCTAGCCTTCCTTGAGGTGAAATTGAGTGTTTGAGGGATTTCTATGAGCTAGGTTAGCTGATTAAAAGGTAAAGGGAGTTGGGTCTTTGATTTTCTGTTTGGTAAATTTAGTAATGCATGAGTTAGGTCTGTGTTTCAAAGTATGAAATGTTATATGTATGAAACTGTTTGATATTTCACTACTGTTGGACTGAAATGAGTAATTTTGTATGATAAGGTTAATGATTAGTGTGGATTTAGTGTGTGACTGTGAAATTTGTAATTTTGAATTGGTATGAATAAGAATTGATGCAGATATTGAGTGATTGAATGAAGTGATTTCTGTTAAATAAGTTTTAGATTAGCAGTTGAGTGAATTTGGGTGTTTTGGGTCCTGTTAGAGGAGCTGAGGTAGTCAATTTGAGGACTAGGTATTATAGGTTGTTCTGGTTAGTTTAGATAATTTAGGTAAGTCAATTAGGACCTAATTGGATCCCTCAAATGGTCAAAATCAGACTCAAGGTGATATAATTAAATTTGGGTTCATAGGTTGTGAGATTTTAAGTTTTAAGGTGTAAATCAATGCATAACTAATTTATAACGATGTTAGAAAGGGTTGTAATCAGTTGGACAAGTTTAATTCAACATATAAATTGATTTAGGGGTGTTAGAAGTTTGTCAAAATTATTAGAATTGGTATGGGAGGGTGGAGTTGCTCAATTATGCAGTTTTAGGGTGCTGCAGATCATGTAGAGTCGCCTAGCGCACTCTGTGCGCTCTGCGAGGGGCTTCTGTCAGGAAAAATTCGCACAGCGCACCACAGGGTGTGCGCTCAACGAATTTTTTGCGACAGATTGAGTATTTTTGATGATTTTGACGTTTTGGAAGTTCCGGACGTCTGTTTTGGACGTTTTTTAGGTCATTCTGGGGGGTTTGGACCCTTCCGGAACTGTTGGTGATGGTTTCAAAGCCATTTTCTTTGTCTAAGTATGAGTTACGGGGTTTTGGGTTGTTTAGTGATTCTTCTTGGACTGTTATGATAGGCTAATGTATATTGAATGGTTTTTTTTTATATGGATTTCAATGTGATAACATTATGGTATTCACTTGTGACGTCTTGAGTTACGTTGTAAAGTGAAAATATGGTTGATGGACGTAATTCCATGATCCTCAAGGGAGGTTACATGGTGGTGCCACTGTAATTTGTCGTGATTTACCGTATGAATGGCCGGAGTTCAGGATGGGGTTTACCTGGACATTCTAATGACCATTCATGCTCAATTAGAGAGTGATGAGTCATGTGGTGAGAATAACAGGAGGTCCTAGTCTTTGGTGTCTCCATTTATGGGCCAAGATGAGTTTGGTTGGACTTACACTTGTGTGTGGTCGGGTGAAACCCCTCGGCAATGGCTTTGCAAAGCAGTAGGGCCACAACAAGTGCACAAACCCCTGGAACTCGACATTTCATACTAGTCCGGACGGTCAAATCACGTGGTCTGTCATTAGTATCAATCAAATGCATTCATTTACAGTTTGTGTTGTATTATTGTCATTACATGCTTGAAATACTTGATTGATAACATGTTTTATTTTTATTATATCTAGATTACCCTTGCATTTGTTTGTTGTATGTACTTGCCTTTCCCCCTTGCGATGATCATCCAATCCTTTGGATGTGAGTAGTAGCTGATGATGTACCCTTGGAGAATGAAGAAGACACAGCTTCCAGTTCTTAGGATCTTTTCTAGCTTTTGTTTTGTCATGTTCTATATTTTTGGAAACACTCTTTAGGCATCCTTAAATCTTTAATTGGTCATGTATTTTGGAGAATTATTAAACTTGTATCAAATTTTAAATTTCAGCCATATTTTGGATGATTGTATGCTTAATACTATCCTTTATTAACTCTTAACTACTTTCTCGTACTATAATAGCTGAATCCTATTATATTTATGTCTATATAATATTTGGGATGTCACAAAAGTCATTAACATCTATTATATAATACTTTTATTTTATAGTATTTACTATCACTTTTTTTTCTTATCTACATTTTAATACTTTTAATACTTTTTTATTTACTTTCTTATTTTAATACTTTTTATAGTATTTACTTTCTTATTTTAATACTTTTTTTCTTAACAAACTTTTATAATACTTTTAATTCTTATCTACACTTTTTTATTATTAGTATCACTAATAAAAAAAATAGTATTTACATAACATTATTTAATAAACTATGAGTTGAAAGTATAATACATAATTAAATCAATTTTAATATAAAGATCGATATATAATAACTTGATATTATCTTTAAAATATCTCTTTCAAAACCAAGCTCTCCAGAACATTTTTTATATATTTTTATCAAATTAATACCAAAATTATTAACACTAATTAATACAACAGCAACCGCGCATTTTCTAAATTTATACATTGTTTTAAAAATGTTTACATCTCTTTTGGGAGAAATCTTAAATTCAATTCACATTACTCTTAATCTTACAACAAATGACACTCTACTCCAACTTCTGTTTTTTCCTTTATGAAAAAAAATAATAAGAATGTAATCAATACACAACCAAAATTAAAAAAAAAAATATTTTAAATAGAATAAATTACAACAATTTTTTATGAAATAGATTTATGTATAAGACATCTTCACATAATTTACCTATAAAATATTATATAGTAAATTATTTTATTTCTAATATATATATATATATATATATATATATATATATATATAAAATGTGTAAAATTAGTATTAGGATAAAATTGTTTAAGTAAATCTTATTTTGAAGTTTAATTGAATATCTAAATGAAATAACATCTAATTGTTTTAATTGTTTTTAGAAAAATAAGTATGAATGAGTACATATTTATACTCTCATTTATTCTTTAATATTGGATTTTTAATTAATTTTTGTACTTTAATAAAATATTTTAATTAGGATTTGTTATAATTGAGTTTATTAAGCTTGAGATATAAAAACATGATAAAAGTAGTTTTTAGTTACATAAATCTTTTTTGGATATTTTGAGTGTGACGGTGTAGTTACAATTAAGTTGAGCTTATGGTGATGTGAGAATAAATTGAATAAAGTATCATGACATCTTAAAATTAAATCCAAAAATAACTAATAATCAAGACCACAAGAAGTCAATTCAAGCATAACATAAAAAAGTGAAGAAATTTAGCTAAGCCAATAAGAGGGAACAAACAAAAAAAAATGGATCTTGCGATTTTCTCTATTTTATCTATTGAAAGAGCTTTGATAATTGTTAAATGTTTATGATTCAAGATAATTTGAAGATATTGAATTATTTAGAAAATAATTGGAGGATATTACATTATCATAAAGAAGATTACAACAATCGAAAATCTTGAAACAAAACCTAATTAAATTTCTATATAAAGAGACTTAGGGAAACACATAAAGGAAGCTAAGGAACCCTTTCGGGTTCAAATTTCTTCCTCTATCTTCTTTCATGTTCTCTACCCTCTCTTTTTATATTTTCATGTTATTTTCACATTCCATGAGTGTTAGGCCTCTAAGGTTGATTATGTTGTAATTTCTTAATTGAATTCTAAGGTTAAATGAATAATTTTTTTGTCTTTTAATTCCTGTTGTGATTTATATTTTTCTATGTCTTTTGTTTTTTAATCAAGTAAAAGTAATGATTTTTACATTATAGCAAGTAAGTATGATGTTAAATCTACATAACATATCAATCATCTGAGTCCAAGAGTTTTTAATTTTAATTGAGAATTTACTTTGATTAAAGTTAGAAACTTTCATATGATTATGATTGAATGAGTTTTCTACCAATTGAGAACATACCTTGATTAATGGTAAAAACATTAACAAGAATTAATAAATGTACTTGGTTAATTAGCTTTTTACTTGATATAAGAAGTAAAAGAATAGACATGATAATACATAGTAATATTTAATTGAGAATGTACTTTAGTTAAATTTACTATGATTAATCTATTACTTTTAATTGAAAATGTACTTTGATTAAGAGTGAGATAGCCAACAAATTAAATGAGAATTTACATTGATTAATTTGAAAATCTAAGACAATAATTAATTGAATAATAATCTTTAGATAACCAACGATAAATCCTATTTTGAAAAAGTAGTGAACTCAACTTATTTTCTTTATCATTGTTTTTATCTTTTTAAATTTTTTTTATAAATTTTATTATTTCTATCTTTTATTATTTTTTTCTTTAATCTTTTATTGATCTTTACCTTTTTTATTACTTTTGTTTTCGGAATCAATTTATTAAGAATTAATTTGTTAAGAATCAATTCTAAGGTTGACTTTACCCTTTCTATTTTGTTGGTTATCATCTTAGCAATACTGAAGTTGCTATAGTTTAATAGTATTAATTTGATAATGTCAACGACAATGTATCAAGTGCTAAACGTTTTGTCTTCAATATCCTAAACTCTATAAAGAACTCCAAAAGAGCATCTAATAACAATAACCTCTAATAAAATGGTTAAATCATCTAGGATAAAAAGTAAAGATTGATAACTTATTAAAATTATGCTAAACAATGTAAGTTACTCAAACAGACAACACCTAAACGATAATACACATATCATGCCTAAACTCTTAGGATCGTGTAACGCTTTAAAGCATGTACATTAATTCTAGTACTTCTTTCTCTGTTGTGTTGTGCTATCTTTTTCTGTGCAGATCTCTACCTTTATTCAAAAGCTTGCTCTGAATCAAAATAACGTTAAGATATAGGAATATATTCAAAGAATGTTTCATTCATGCTTCTTGCTTGTCCTTTCCATACACATAACACAGTTGCTCTACCAAAATTCAACATAACTCCTGACTTAGTACCATAAAGGTTACACCTCTAGAAGAAAGTTAAAGCTCTGAGTAACAAATTCAAATATGTCTATATAAAGAGGATTGCATGAAGAGAAGACAACAAGAAGAATAAAGCTCTGAGTAACAGATTCGAATAAATCTATATAAAGAGAATTGCATGAAGAGAGGACAACAAGAAGAATTATTATTGAATACGCTTACGTTGCATGTCTCTTTAAGTTATGTCTCTTAAACTTGTTCTATGAAAAAGAAAGTTCTTTACAAGTTTTCAGAATCATATTGTATAGATTTCAAATAATCTTTAAGAGAGTTACAAATTCTGTTCTTGTATTTGCAAAACACCTTTGTTATTTTCTTGTTCAAAAGTGAAGTAAAACATTTGTAAAGTTAACTTAGTGAAGTTATATCGTCTAATTAGTTAAACTAGTTGATACCAAAAATGATTATACTCGTTCTCACCAGTAGGTTAGCTGTAAACTAGGAATGCTTAAACTTGTTGTAATCCTTTGTGATTAGTGGATCTCCTTAAAGATATTCAAGAGAATACGTAGTTTACTTTAAAGCGAACCAATATAATCTAATGTATTTTATTGTTTTTGTTTTTTAAACGTTTTTCCTAAACATTGTTTTATAAACTCAATGTTTTATAAACTCAAGTGTTTAAGAACTTTTGCAAATCTCTAACCCCTATAAAAATAATTAAACATTGTTTTGTGACAAGTTTTAAAACTCTATTAAAACTATACTTTCTATAATTTTCATGTGTTACATCTAAATGTCTAAGTAATACAATAATATTTATGTAACAGATGATAAAATGAATCCAACAAACTTCGATAAAATTAAAAACAAATTATAAATGATTTGTAAATTAAGTTATCTTTACAAAATTGACTTATAAAATAATAATTTTTCTTATTTATATATTATAAATTATTTTTACTTAAAAAAATTAGAAAATAAAAAATCTCTATCCCGACAAGTATGTTTGTATTTTACTATTGAAAATTCCATCCACTCTAAATACTAAATAAATATCCTATCCATGATCAAGACCTAGGGAATCAAATCACAAACCATACCGACTATGACTTTATATGTGCTTTTCACAATTCAGTCACATAAACCCTTGTTTTTCCCCTTTATTCCAAAATCCCTTTAGACGAATTATATATAGTACAAGTTCATGCATTGATGTTCCCCAATTAGCTAGGGTTGCCTACCCTTCCTTACGTGTAAATCACTAAATCTAAGACATTCTGGTAGACAGCACACTCTCTTTGTTACAGACCAGTCCAATGTACTTTAGATGCCAACCCAATTCCAAACCCTTTTCATTTCAATTATGAGTACTTAGGTGTTTGAGGTGATGCTGCATGATCATGATTGCCAATCTGTAATAAGGGTCCCCCACCCTTTGCTTCAATACTCTTCTTCTCATCACACTAGACAATTAGGGTTTTGAGATTGAGATCAAAGGGTGCAACACTTTATTTGTGTCCACCATTTTTGTTAAAAGACTTTTCATAAGAGTAATAAATGCATTCTTTTAGTGAAACCTCATTTAATCAACATTTTAATATATAGGTAATTATTATTTCAAGATCAGATGATACTGGAAACTTGTTTTGACTTGTCTGATATGAAAAATATTTGTTGACATACTTAACTTTTTTACATTCATTTGACATTTTCTTTTTATTTTTTATTTTTTTTTTGAAAAAATATAAATTTTTATATTTTTATAACTATTTTACTTTTATAATCTGTATCAAATGAATGTAAAAGTGTGTCAAGATACTATTGTTATATTGATATTTGTTGGAAGTCCCACGTCAACTAGAGATAAGACAAATTTATAATATATAAGTGAGGTACAAACCTCACCTTACAAGTCGGTTTTATGGGGTTGAGTTAGACCTAAAACTTACTTCTAACAATATTAGCGAAAAACTTGTGAAAATATATTATATGGAGAATAATGTGTGTAAATGAGTTATAACATCTACATATATATTAGTGATAAAAAGTTGATTCTTTTAACATAGGCTTTACGCTAAATCAACATTAATGTGGTTCTTCTTTATTCATTTAACTAGTCAAGTTTAATCCTTTTATTATTAGAACATTTAATTGAGTACCTCAGTTTTCAAAATCAATGCAATGCTGTGTCCTTTCTTTAAACTTTATTTAGATTACTTTCAAAAATATTTTATGGTTACAGAAAGCATTTTATTTGAAGTCTACATGTAATTTTTATTATTGTATCACAGACACAGGCTTGTAATGTTAACATCACTTGAAAAACTGATATATAAAATTATATATTTTATATTTAAATACATTTTTAACCCGTAAAAGATGATCAAATTTTATTTTATTTTCCTGATAAACTCTTTTTTAACTTTTCCGTTCCTAAAGTTTATTGTTTTAATTTAATTTTTAAATTAGATAAAATTTTTAATAAATAAGGGGACTTAGATAGAACTTTTGAGATAAAAAAAGAATATAATAGAAAAAAAAGAAACCAAAAAGATAATTTTTTAATAAGAATTCATTAACAAAATTTGTTACCTTATCACGAGCAAAATTGAGTTTCTACTTTTTATTTACTACTTTAATTTCACCCATTTATCAATTGAAAAGTTACATGAATTAAAATATATTTAAAATTAATATTAATAAGTAAATTTTAAGTCTCATTTAAAATTACCTATTAAATGAATTTACAAATACTATAAATTCTTCATATATTTAATCGATAACCTTTAATTTTAAGTTGGCTATCAAACATTGTATATTTTCTTCCAGTTTAATATTCTTTCATCAATTAATATTGAAAATGTTTGCTAAAAGAGTATATTAATTAGACAATGATATTATGATAATATTTTTTGATAATATTTGATATCATTTACGTATCATTTTGTGATTAGTCATTGACAGTATTTATAATAATTATTATTAATTGTAAAGTAATTTTGAACCAATCATAAAATAATATAATAATATTAAAATGTTATAAAAAAATATTGTCAAAATATCGTTATTAACGTTAACTGTCCCTTGTCACTTTTTATTGTGCGAAGAAGAGGATGTATGTAGGTAAAGGAATGGAAGGTACAGTAAAAGGATGCATGGATGGGGCAGTCTTAAGTATTACTGGTTCATTTGGATTCTCTACAATGTCATTGGTTTTTCTACTTTTGGTTTTTCTTCACATGGCAAGTGGCCTAATATGAAAGTGAAAAGCATTTGAAATTAATATTAAAAAATATTATTAAATGTGATTTCAAAAAGGTGATAGAAAGAGTTGACAAGGATGTGGTGGTGGTGGCTATTTTGTTTCAACCTCCTCCCATATAATGGCTGGGCCATTGACTTTGAAAAGATGGAAAGGATAATAATTAATTCATTTCCACAACATTTTTCACTGTTTCTTTAATTCAATATATATACTTTTCAAATCAATGTTTATTACGGTCTCCTTTTCAAGAAAAAAAAAATATTTCTGGGTATTTATTTATTTGTGATAGTAGGAAATTAGGAATATGTATATTTTATATTTGGATATAATACCTTTTTTTGTTTCTTGGTTAGGAATGGTCTTAATTTTATTTTTTTATTCAATGTAGTTCTTTTAATTTGTTATCAATTTAGTTTATTTTTTATTCAATATAATATAGTCTTAAAGAACGTAATTTATGTTCAGTTTAGTTCTTGTTTGTGGTTCACGAAGTTTATAAAATGAACTAAATTGAACACAAGTTGTGTTCTTTAGGACTACATTGAATAGAAAAATAAAATAAAGACCATTTCGAATATTATCAGGAAAAAACATATTTTACCTTATATTTGTTGTTAGAAGGTTATAAAAATGGTTTTTATATATTGAATATATAAAGATTTCACTTTTCAAATATTTTTATGTTTTTTTTTAAAGATTATATAATTTTCACGGTTTATCTCTTATTCAATATTATAAACATAAAAAGAAAATTCACATTTTAAAAATATAGTAATTTAAAAATAATAATGAAACTGATTATTTTAATATAAATAGTTGTTATAAATAGTTTTATTATTTTAAAATACAAAATTTTTATATAAATAATTTTTTTTAGTTATTTGATTTTTTTTTTAAGATTTTTTTTTCTTTGTTCGTCTGACTAAAGAACCAAGATCGTAAAATTGATCCTTGCAACGATATAAGACTCGGGAATATTAGATATTTAGAAAATGTGGTAGTCAAGAGAGTCATTATTTAAAGGGTTAAATATATTTTTAGTCCCTATACTTTGGGGCAATTTTGATTTTAGTCCCTCTTTCAAACTAAGGTACAATTTAGTCCTTCAACTTTAGAAAACTCTGGTTTTAGTCCTTTTTATCAAATTTTTTTAACTTTATTTGCTGTTTCAAGCACGTTTCATTATAGCATTTGGATTGTTTACACTGTTTGACACATTTTTGCTTCACTGTTAACATTTAGAAAAAATTTGGTAAAAAGGACTAAAACCAGAGTTTTCTAAAGTTGAAGGACTAAATTGTACCTTAGTTTAAAAGAGGGACTAAAACCAAAATCGCCCCAAAGTATCGGGACTAAAAACATATTTAACCCTTATTTAAAATAAGAAAAGATAATTATCATAGAAGTAAAGGTAGCACAGTGAGCTAGAATTCTTTGTTATAGGTTGATGATTATGTGTTTGATTCTTGCTCTATATATGATATATGTTTATTATTTTTATTATTTGTTTTATGTGTAAGTGTGGTGGTGTGTATTAATATTTATAATTGTTGTGTACGTGTTTGATAAATATTAATTAAAGTTGCGAGAGTGTAATTAGTGTGTTAATTAAAGTAGTTTAGAAAATAAAATTATTAAAATAAAATAGTATTATTTTGTTTGAAACAAAATTAGAGTACAATAGTAATTAATTATACATATTTAGAAAAAAAAGAGTAACTTATTTCTTTTGGTAAAATATATACATGTAGAAAAAGGTAGGCCTTATTTTTTAACCAACACTAGTGCAAAAACAACGTATAACGTCACACGTTCAATGTCCAACCACTGAATAACCAATGTTAAAAATGACTGGTGACAATTTTGTAATTAAATGCAATTATTATACGTCGTTTAAAATTGTAATTCTACGTAAAAGGATATAAAACGTCAAATGCCCTATCGTTAGACGTCAAAAGGTAAGTGAGTTCAATAAAAATTTGAGCGGGAGATTGAAAATTCATTCATTTTATCTTAGCGCACGAGACCCTCTTCTCTTCTCAAACTTTTCTCGAACGAAGTTTGACAACCATCACATGTAGTCTTTCTTTCATTTGATACAAATGCATGTTAGTTAACTACTTTATTTATGGTTTTCGTTTGTTTTGACTGATTATTTTCGTGTTCTTGTCCTTCATAGACGTTTTCTGCTTTCTCTCTCACTGGTGACGACACTTTATTCCGATGAACTCACCTTTTGAAGGTTGATTTTCGTTTTCATTTGAAGAACTTATTTGTTGAACTTGTTTGTTGTTGTTGTTTGGTTGAACTTGTTTGTTGTTGTTTGATTGAACTTGTTTATTGTTGGTTATTGTTGTTTGTTGTTGATACTACACTACGTTCATAGTTCATGCTTTATAAAATACCAAAAACTAAAATTTGTTGTTTTTCTACCCTTTGGGTCTCGTAGAATTGTAAAAAAGGATAACAATTAAATAAAAAAAATAAAAATTTATTAACGTTGTATATTCACAAAATTCGACGTTAATTTAAAGTCGTATATTGACAAAATTCGACGTTAATTTAACGTTGTATATTGACAAAATTCGACGTTAATTTAACGTTGTATATTGACAAAAATCGACGTTAATTTAACATCGAATTTTTTAAATTTGACATTGATTTAACATCTCCCAATATGACGTTGATATCAAATTTGACGTGAAAGGCCCAAAATATTCGATGTTGTACGTTGTTATTGTACTAGTGCAAGAGGGGGGGGGGTGAATTGGTTGTGTGTTAAAAAAATGTTATTTTCAGAACCTTTGGAAAATCTTTAACCTTTTCTTGAAATACAAGCAAATAAAGAATGTAATGAAATGAAAGAGATAAGGGATAGAAAGGCAAACAACAAGTTTTTATGCTAGGTTCGGCCTCAATGCCTACATCCAGTCCACTTTCAATCAACCCGAGATTGACACTAGTACAAAAACAACATATAACCTCACATGTTTAACGTCCAACCATTCAATAGCGAACGTTAAAAATAACCGGTGGCATTTTTGTAAATAAATGTAATTATTAAATGTCGTTTAGAATTGTAATTCGACGTAAAAGAATATAAAACTTCAAATGCCCTAGTGTTAGACGTGAAAAGGTTAGTGAATTCAATAAAAATTTGAGCNGGAGATTGAAAATTCATTCACTTTATATTAGCGTATGAGACCCTCTTCTTTGCTCAAGCTTTTCTCGAATGAAGTTTGACGACCATCACATGTAATCTTTCTTTCATTTGATACAAATGCATGTTAATTAACTACTTTAAGTATGATTTTCGT